>NC_143149.1:11533560-11836590 GCF_059928025.1 Delphinapterus leucas
CCATTCCTGAAAGATTTAACTGTCCTTTATCCTTATTTGTGAATAAGGGGATACAGCTCTAATTTCTTTCCTCAGAAATGATTTACTAGGACTTCTGCTCATGGGAATATGTACTTTTTCCTATTCCTCGCACTAAGTTCAACTAAAAACCCTACACTGTGTATAAAGGAAAGAAAAGACAACTCTGAAAGACAGAGAGAAGAGACGGAATAGGGACTCCAGGAGCTGAGGAATGTCAACTGGGTTGTCTCATAGGTCCCAGAAAAAGCCAGAGGCCTGGAGACACCAAGAGTGCAGACTGTAAATGCCCAACAAAGGCTGCTCTCCTAACCAAAGATCCAGGGAGGGGGGCTAGAAAGACAGAGAACTTTAGACAGTGACTCTCAAACACCACAGAAAAAACTGTGGCCACAGCCCCACCCATGCCCACGCCCAGCAAGGCCTGGAAGAGCAGAGACGCCCACCCTTGGAAATCCGCTAGGTGGTGCCATAACCTCTCCTCAAATGTGATAAAGCTGGTGACCTCTACCGAGACTGACAAAGAACCAGAGAAAAGACACAAGTGATGAACATTAGGAAGAAACAGGGACATCACTACAGACCCCGCAGACATCGAAAGGACAGTAAGGGAACACGGTGAACAACTGCAGACACATGAATTTGACAACTTCGATGAAAGGGACCAATTCTTCTAAAAACGTAAACTACCACAATTCATCCAATATGAAATAAATAATTTGAGTAGCCCTATAACTATTAAGGAAATTGAATTCATAATTTTAAAGCTCCCCTAAAAGAAGTCTCCAGGCCAGATGGTTTCACTGGAGAATTCTACCAAATATTTATAAAAAAATTAACACAGATCCTACAAAATCTCTTTCAGAAAATAGAAGAGGGAATACTTCCTAATTCATTTTATGAAGCTAGTATTACCCTGATGCAAAAATCAGACAGACAGTACACAGAAAGAAAACTACAGGCCAACATTCCTCATGAATATAGATGAAAAATTCTTAACAAAATATTAGCAAATAGAAGTCAGCAATATATTAAAAGAATTATAAACTAATGACCAAGTAAGGTTCATTTCAAGATAAACATACAAAAATCAATTGTAGGGAATTCCCTGGCGGTCTGGTGGTTAGGACTCAGCGCTTCCACTGCTGAGGGCCTGGGTTCGATCCCTGGTCAGGGAACTAAGATCCCACAAGCCGCACGGTGCAGGAAAAAAAAAAAATCAATTGTATTCCTGTATACTAGCAATGAACACCAAAATTAAAATACAATACCATTTATAATAATTTAAAAATTGTGTGTAAACGTAACACATCATCTATAGGACTTGTATGCTGAAAACTACACAACACTGATAAAAGAAATCAAAGAAGATCTAAATAAACAGAGATGTTATTAATGGATTGGAAGACTGAACTTAGTTAAGATGTCAGTTCTCCCCAAATTGATATACAGTTTTAAAAAAATTTCTATCAAAATCCCAACAAGATTTTTTTGAGATATAGACAAGATTATTCTCAAATTTATATGGAAAGGCAAACTAGAATAGCTAAGACAATTTTGAAAAAAAAAGAGAATAAAGTGAGAGGAATCATTCTATCCGGTCTCAAGAACTTATTCGGTAACTACAGTAATCAGGACTGTGTGATATTTGCTGAGGGACAGACCCATGGATCAAGGGACCAGGACAGAGAACCCAGAAATAAACCCACACAAATACACCCAATTGATTTTTGACAAGGATGCAAAGATGGCCTTTTCAACAAAAGCTACTGGAACAACTGGACATGTACAGGCAAGAAAATGAACTTCAACCCAAGTGTCCCACCTCATTCAACAATTAACTCAAAGTGGATCATGGACTAAAATGTAAAACATGAAACTATAAAAATTTTGGAAAAAAATACAGGACAAAATCTTTGGGATCTAGGATTAGGCAAAGAGTTCTTACACTTGACACCAAAAGTATAGAGGAAACAATTTACAAACTGGATTTCATCAACATTTTAAAACTTTTGCTCTGTGAAAGCTCTTCCTAAGAAGATGGAAAAACAAGTTGCAGAATGAGAGAAAATATTCCCAAACCATAGATCCAACAGAAGACTGATACCTAGAATATATAAAAATGCTCAAAGTTCAACAGAAAAAAAAAAAAAAGTCCAATTAGAAAATGAGCAAAAGATCTGAAGAGACATTTCGCCACAGAGGATCTGCAGATGTCAAGTCAGCCTGTGGGAAGATGTTCACCCTTGTTAGCCAGGAGGGAAACGCAAGGTGGAACCAGAGCAAGAAATCGCTACACACCCCTCAGAGGAGCTAAGTGAGCAGCGACAGCCCTGCACACGTGGGCCTGGGGGCCCTGGCTCACACTCATGCTGGCGGGGTTGTGACATGCTGCAGCCACTGTGGAATCATCCTGGCAGGTCCTTTAAAAACTAAACTTGTGATTACCCTAGATGCAGCGGCCACGGTCCTGGGCACTCATCCCAGAGAAATGGAGGCTGGCGACTTCACAGAGCCTGCACACAGCAGTTTATAGCAGCTTCACTCACAAGGGCCGGGCACTGGGGACAACCCAGGAGCCCTTCAGTGGCTGAAGGGCTAACCAGAGTGTGCCACATCCTTCCACGGATTCCACGCACAGCAGAGGGGACGGATGTGGTACCCACGACAACCTGGCGCGTCTCCAGGGAGTCCTGCTGTTGGAAAGCGTTAGCCCAAAGGTTAGAGACGCAGGACTCCACTCTGTCATGTTCTTGAGGTGACGAAACTGTGGAAATGGACGCCGGGGCGGGGGTGAGGGCAGCGCGGAGGTCTGCCCCTCCCGGGGTGGCCGCTCCAGATCCATCGTGGATGGAGGCCCATGTCTGGGTGGACGGTGGGCTGTGGTTTCACGATGCTCCTGCTGGAAGAAGCCAGGCAGAGCGTACCTGGCCTCCCTGCATTCTTATGACCACCTGTGAATGTACTGTTATCTCCAAAATCAAAAATTTAATTAAAAAGATAAATTGCTAAATTCCTATCTACGTAGGCTTCGCTCATCTAATTTTGAAAGGTTTTAGATACAATGAAAATATTACATATACTTCCTCTAAAGCACATTAAGTGTTTCTTTAATCTGGAGATTCTAAAGTGCTCTCAAGAGTCATCTCTGGAACATCCGCTGTGGTTGCACCAGAAAAAAAAGAAATCCTTTGAGTTTCGTGGAGCCTCAGCTGTGTGTAGGAAGTCCTGTTCCCACTTCCACAGAAGCCAGGAGAGACTGGTTTGTTTTTTCTGTGGTGTCATTTTTGCTGCCGTGAATCATAATGCATTGAAGTCTCATTAAACCCATGATGCGTGATGGCCTAGAATTTGGTGGAAGGCAGATCCATCTCAGAAGGGACATGACTGTCGCAAGTTCCTGGGGGGCTGTCACAGGAAAGAGGGGTGCCTTCCTCGAGCCTCAGAGGGCAGAGCTGGCCTGGGGGTGGTTGTCTTCTTCCCCAAACAAGGAAATTTCCCGAGGCCAGAGCAGCAGGAAGGAGGTCAGCTCACAGGACGTTTGCGATGGGCCAGCCCTGGGGCTGGAAGCTGGGGGCTCTCTGCAGCCCTGACCTCCCTCCATCCTCTGACCTGCACTGAGCCATCGGGTCTGGAGGCTGGGCCGCGTGCCCACTGCCCGCCTGGAGCTGTCACCAGAGCCGTGAGGGGACAAGGCCCCGGCCCCCCAGCCCCACTGACATCTGAGTCGAGTTTCTCAGCTTCAGGACCCCGGTTTCCCAGTCCTCCCGCTGGGCCCTGGGTTCCAAGGATCCTGACTCCGGGGCCTGGGTGATGCCTCAGGGCGGCGGGGACACTGCTCCCCTGATCCTAAGGGACACTTCTTGTCAGAAACCACTGGTCTGTGTGCAGCCTTGAGAGGATGGGGGCGGGAGAGAGATAGGGAGACAGAGACAGAGGCAGAGAGACAGAGACAGACAGAGACAGAGGCAAAGAACACGATGTTTGTGGGTGGCCTAGACTGTCAGCAAAAGCACTCCGGTCTCTTGTGTCCATCTCTGTCTCCCGTCTCCTCTCCCTGCTGCCTTCCCTGCAAGCCTCCTCTAAGATGCCCGTAACTATCTCTGAATCACTAATCATGGGTTTGACTCTGTGTGGAACGTCCCCGCAGCAAATGCTTGCAGTTGCTGCCCTAGAGAAACAGAATGAACAAAGGTGCAGGGACCCCCTCCAGGGCTGAGGTTCATTCCTGGGGCAGAGCTGTCTGGCCGAGGCCGCTTCCCAGCCCTGTGCTGGATGCCTGCGTGTGCTGCTCTGGCCGGGGGGACAGGACAGCAGGGGAGAGGGCAGAGAGTCGGCTTAGGCCCGAGGTGGCGTCCACGTGGTTGCCCTGGAAAGAGTTCTGGGAGCTGGACAGTGTCTGCGGTCAGTGTGGGAAGGCCCAGGACGTCTGATGATACTGGAGGGTTAGGGGCCATCAGAAGCCCCACTGGGGCCAGACTTGGGAAACGTGGGGCCTCTGTGAGGGACAACTTGGTGCCGGTTGATGCAGGCAGACCCTCCTCTCTGCCCACCCCCCTGCTTCTCCCCTGGCCCCCACCCCCACCCCTGGAACTCCCTGAGTCCCCTCCCCTCCCCCTGTCCCCAGGGCCTCCCTGAGTCCCCTCCCCTCCCCCTGTCCCCAGGGCCTCCCTGAGTCCCCTCCCCTCCCCCTGTCCCCAGGGCCTCCCTGAGTCCCCTCCCCTCCCCCTGTCCCCAGGGCCTCCCTGAGTCCTCTCCCCTCCCCCTGTCCCCAGGGCCTCCCTGAGTCCTCTCCCCTCCCCCTGTCCCCAGGGCCTCCCTGAGTCCCCTCCCCTCCCCCTGTCCCCAGGCCTCCCTGAGTCTGTCCATCCCCGCTGAGGCTTTGCGGGTCTTGTGCTGTGTGGTGACCTGTGTTCTGGGAAGAGTCTGGATCTAGCAGAGGAGAGTTCGGTGTGAGGACCCACCGTGACCACAGTTTGCTGGGGGCCCAGAATTAATCTCTTTATTTATTTATTTATTTATTTTTGGCTGCATTGGGTCTTTGTTTTTGCGCGTGGGCTTTCTCTAGTTGTGGTGAGCAGGGGCTGCTCTTCATTGCGGTGTGCGGGCTTCTCATCGTGGTGGCTTCTCTTGTTGCGGAGCATGGGCTCTAGGTGTGCGGGCTTCAGTAGGTGTGGCTCGTGGGCTCTAGAGCTCAGGCTCAGTAGTTGTGGCCCGCGGGCTTAGTTGCTCCACGGCATGTGGGATCTTCCCGGACCAGGGCTCAAACCTGTGTCCCCTGCATTGGCAGGCAGATTCTTTTCCACTGTGCCACCAGGGAAGTCCCAGAATTAATCTTTTAGATGCCCTGAGATTCAGTCTGTTGACCCACAAGGTGGACAAATGCCCATCATGTCATCATGTGAAGATAATATTTATGACAGTACTTTGTGAATGTGAAAAGTACAAGCTTTAAAAAATTAATATTTAAAACCTTTTTACCCAATCCTCGTGAGTCTGTAGCGTCAACACACTTTTCTAAAGCTCTTGTGTATTTGGCATCTTTTATCATGTCTGTGTTTCCACAAGTTTCTCTGCACCACTAATCTGGACGCAGGAAGTACCAGGGTGAAGAGTGAGCTCCTGGGAATAACGGATTTCATGCCCTGTCCACCCGACGTCGGACGACACCCTGG
The DNA here is from genome assembly GCF_059928025.1 of Delphinapterus leucas. NCBI lineage: Eukaryota > Metazoa > Chordata > Mammalia > Artiodactyla > Monodontidae > Delphinapterus > Delphinapterus leucas. The sequence goes on from NC_143149.1 coordinate 11,539,254, forward strand.
CACCCTTTGTGCTGGGTTTTCTGGCCGACGCTGGTTGGATGAGATGGAGGTGGTGAGCAAGCTCCCCCCCCCCGCGGGTCCTGAGCTGGAAGAGACACAGTAATGCTCGTCTCATGAGCTGCTGCTTCACCTGAGCACCAGCTTCTCACTCTGAACACAGAGGCTTCACTCTGTTCCTGGAGCACGGTGCTCAGAGCAGGACACAAACCACCCCTCAGGCCCCACGGTCCCTCCTCCGCCTGATCGCACCTGTGCCCCCACTTCTTCCCCTCATCCCTGCCCCCGCCCCCTCCCCATTTCCCTGGATGAACAACGGGGCCTCATCCCCTCTGCTCCCCACCCTCCTGGGGCAGCAGTCACCAGCTCAGGTTATGCCAGGTTGGGCGTTCCGTGTCCACCTGGCCATGGTCGTGGCCGTGGTCCTGCAGGACTGCATCCGCTGAGCCACAGAGAGCACCGTGCGCCCCTTCATGTGCATCCTGTTGCCCTTTGGAGCTCGTAACTGTTGCATTTTTGTTGTTATTTGCTCAGATTTCTATGAAGCCACCACCACGTTAGCCACACGCTTTCTGACTTGCTGTCAAGTCGAGAGCATCGGGTGACCCAGCGGTTCTGGCCCGCCCCCCCCAACCCCGTCTCCGCTGCGTGGCTGTCACCACCCAGTTCCACCCTTCCTTCCTTCCTTCCTTCCTTCGTCTCCTCCTTCCCTGGTGGGTATCCTGGTGTCCCAGCGCCATCTGATTACTACTCTTCTTTCCACATCAGATGTTCTGGCACCCTAAAGAAAATCCAGATATACAATTTTAGAGTCTGTAGATAATTTTATCTCCTCCTTCCTAATTTTTATACTGTGTTTTCTTTCTTTTATATCCAATTGCATGGACTGGTACCTCCAGTATAATGTTATACAATAGTGCTAGTACTGGGTATGTTTGCTTTTTCTTGATTTCAGTGGAAGGACTCTCCTATTAAGCATGAGAATGTATTTTATACTTGATATATTTCTTAATGGTAAGGAAATATTCATCTATTTCATTTTGTTCGTTTTTTTGTTTTTGTTTTTTTTTTTTTGTTATACACAGGCCTCTCACTGTTGTGGCCTCTCCCGTTGCAGAGCACAGGCTCTGGACGCGCAGGCTCAGCGGCCATGGCTCACGGGCCCAGCCGCTCCGCGGCATGTGGGACCTTCCCGGACCGGGGCACGAACCCGTGTCCCCTGCATCGGCAGGCGGACTCTCAACCACTGTGCCATCAAGGAAGCCCTATTCGGTGTTATTTTAAAGAATGTTTTTAGAAATACTTTTTTAGCAATTCTGAAGATGGCCATAGAATTTCTTCTTCGGATTATTAATACAATGGATTATATGAATAGATAACTGTTACAGACCCATCCTAGCATTCCTTGATCACCTTGCATTATTACTAATGTGCTATTAACTTTGTTTCTATATTTTATTTACATTTTTATATTGATGTTTATAGGTGGGTTGTTGAAAACCTGTATTTTCATTTGGTGCAGACTTTAGGTTTTAATCACTAATGTTATACGCACTTTGTAGAAAACGTTGGAAGTTTACTTCCCTTCCCAGTGCTCTGGAAACGATTTCAAGTTGTTGGAGACGGGTCTGTTCTGCCACAGGAACAGAGCCATGAAAAGACAGTTCGTCATCTGATTCCAGGATGAAACTTCTCTATACATTTAAACTATAATCTAGGGGGAAATTTTACTGATAAGCCAAGGCTACACCAGGATGGGAATTTATGACTTTTTGATTCCCCAAAAAGATTGAAGTAAAAGTGAAAATTCTTCTTGTCCAAACGGGAGTCAAGGTTAACGATACATGGGAAACACAACTTATGACCCACAGTCATTAGAAATGTGGTTCATTCTCATCCCCCTGTGGTCCCTGCGTCCTGCGTCCACCTGTGGCAGCTGCTTCTGTTCGGGCCACCGGCCAGTGGTGCCCGTGGACTTGACAGGCTTCAAGGACCACAGGCAAGTTGTGTGTGAGCTGGGGGCACACCTAGCGTGTATGGTTTACCCATCAGGTCAGTGGGTAACGTTGTGTGGACTCAGGCACCTGGGCTGCGCACATGGGTGTGTCCGCCCAAGGAGGGATTCGGGCTCCTGTGTCCTGAGATCCGGGAGGAGTGTGGTCATGGCTTGAAGCAGACACCAAGGCTGTTTGGTTGTCTGTGGGGACTGGGTCAGCCTGCAGGAGGCCGATGCACATGCACGGTCTGCCATCAGGCCTGGGAAACGCCGGCAGTGCAGGGGCGGGAACCCCTGCTCAGACACCGCCGGAGGGTGGGGTTCCCTCGGGCTCCAGGCTGTGTATTTTCTACCCTCATTTGTTCGTCTAGTCTCCGGAGCAGAGGGCTGCGCACAGCGTTTCTGCCACTGTCCCGGCTTCTCCCTCCCATGTTTCTGGATTCGTCCCCTTCACTCGAGGCCCCTGTCCATCTCCACTCATCACGGCTCTGCCTGCTGTGCGCTTGAAATCCACCCTCAAACGTGTGTGTGGAGTGTGAGCTCCCAGGGGTGGGGATTTCCATCTGCCCCGTCGCTGGTGTCCTGAACACACTGTGCACCCCAGGAAATGTTTGCCGAGTGGCTCTGGGGCGCTCCGTGTGTGTGTGTTAATTTCATTGATGGCCGGAATGGTTGACACCGTTCTTCTTTGACTCGTTTTTTGTCCCCACGTTTTAAACATCTGTCCATGCACTGTGTGAACACCTGGGTTCCCTCCAGTGAGTCCGACCTGCAGGTGATGTGTGTCCTTGGACACGTCCCCTCTTGCACCTGGGCCGGCTCCCTTGAGTTACCGCTGATGGCTGTGCCAGAACTTCCTCCGCCCCTACTGTTGTCACCAGCATCCGACGGGGTCCAACTTCCCAAGCTTTTCAGAACCACTGGGTGTAGCATGGTGTCTGGTTGGTAGTTAGTGCTGCGTTTCTCTTACCTCCTGGGACTTAGAGGAATTCTGCCCACGGAGCATCCGTGTTCCCGCTTCTGTGCACACGGTAGCAGTTTCCTGTGGCCGCCACGACAAGTTCCCACAGACACAGCACGCTTATTCTGCTGCAGGTCTGAGGGTGAAGCCTAAAAATGGGTTTCCCCTGGGGGTTCCGGGGAGAATCAGCTTCTCTGGCTTTTCCAGCTTCTAGAGGCGCCCACATTCCTGGACGGTGGCCCTGAGCCTCTCTGCCTGTTCCGTCCTCACGACTCCTTTCTGACCTCCACCCCCCTGTTAGAAGGACCCTCATGATTACACTGGACCCACCCAGACGATCCAGGGTGAATAACATCTGCAGCGTCCCTCTCATGTGCTGACATAATCGTAGATTCTGGGCATTGGGACCTGAACTCCTTTGAGTGGGGAGCTGTGCTCATTATGCCCACCACAATTGCCATTCCAAATCACTTGCAAATTTTTCTGTTGAGTTTTTTGTCTTTTTCTGGATGATTTGCGGGAGCTCCTTGTATATTTTAATATAATATTATCCTGGTTGTGTGAAATACGCATGGCATGAGTCTAGGGTAAACTTCACTGAATATAAGTTGCTGAGGCTGACATAAGTTCTATCTTTCTTTCAACTTTATGGATTGTGTTTTGGGATTCTTGTTTAAAAGGCTTTCCCCACCTGTAAAGATCCTTTCTATGATTGTCCTACTTTCACTTCTCACGTTTGAGAATTAGTCTGTCTGGAGCCTACCTTTGCATCAAGGTTGTAATGAGGCACTAGTGCTACTTTTACCCATGCAGTCATTTTCTCCTCACACAGACTAAATGACCCACTATTCCCCACTTGCTTTGTGATGTCTCCTGGATCGTTTTTCTGGGTCAGTGTTTAAACTCTCCTTGTTCCATTCGTCTGTGAAAATGTTCCTGCGTCAGTACAATACTGAATTTTAAAAAAAGAGTTTCATCATTGAAAATTTAAAACAATTACTAGAGAAGAGGGCAGTACAAATACCCCCATAGTCCCTGCCCAGCTTCCACAATGACGGGTCCTTGCTATTTGCATTGTGACTTGTCATCTTCCCTCCTTTGTCCCCTTTTAATAGAAATCACATTTACTAACAGGCATTTCTGCTTTCATACTAGTTTAGAATAAATTGTTGAGGTCAACAGAAAATCCAGCCAGAAGGGGAAAATTCATAGCTTCAGACACTTGTAATAATAAAAAAGAATACCTGAGAATAGATTAATTAAGCATGTGACTCAAAAAGCTGGGGAAAGAACAAAAAGTAATCTGAAGGGACGCAGAGGGAAGGAATTACTAAAGATAAAAACAGAGTTTAATGAGAGGGAAAGGGGGTGACAAACATTCTTTGGAAACTAGAGTAGATAAATCATTGGACGGCATCATCCAGGCAACGTGGGGAGGCACAAATACACAAACAGCAAAGGCTGCGGTGACAGTGACAATACAAACACGAAATTTAGAGCATCCTAATGGGTCAGGTGCTCCGTGCGGCTCAGATCTGCTTGGAACCCGAGCGGCTGCTCAGACACAGAGGCGGGGGCTGGGATTCCGTTCCTGCTGAGGCCTCTTCCTGGCCCGAGGACGGCACCTGACCTCTGCCTCTTCTTACAAGAGCACTGATCCCACCTCGGGCGCCCCCCTCCTCACTCCTACCCGGGGGTGCCCTTGGGGGACATTAGGTCCAGAGCACCAGGGTTCCTGCGCCCTCCACCTCCTCTCTGGGGTCCTGTCTGCGGAGGGGACGTGAGGGGCCAGCACTGCAGCCGGCAGCCCACTTGGGGACCCCAGAGCTAGGGGACCCGTGAGGGTTTCTGAGCCGCCCGCGGCCTCGGGGGAGGATGCTCCCGCACTGTGTGCAGCGTACGCCCCGTCGGGACACGCGGCACTTCTGTGATCATCTCTGGGCCAGGGGCTACAGTCCGTCCATCTCCCTGCTGACCCTGTTTTGTGGGAAAATGTCTGAGCTTGGGCCGTCTGCCCACCAGGCTGGGCGCCGAGGCCCTGCAGGGGCGGGGGCTGCGGCCCCTCAGCGTCTGTCACGGCCGGAGCCTCGCGGGGCTTGGTCCCTGCCGAGGTCGCATGTGGATAAATGCGCTGGCCTGAGGGAGGGCCCGCGTTCCAGCACTGAGGTCTGCACGACACAGCTTTCCCTCGAGAGGAGCGACAGGGAGGGGTGGAACGTTAGTAACCACAAGCCAGACAGTCGGGTTCATCAACTTTCGGGCTGCATGTCACTGTCTTAGCTGCTTGGGGGACACAGGTCCCAGCGGTGCCTGGAAAAGCCTCCTTCTGTGCCTGGACAACGAAACACCGTTTGAGGAGCCCAGCAGGGACAGAGCATGGCGACAGCCACCTCCCTGTGCCCCGGGTCACCGTCTGTCCATCCGCGGGGTGTCCAGGATGGGCTCTGGGCTGGCTGGGCATTTTAGGTGACATTTGCTGCAGATTATTTTCTACAAACAAGTAAAAGGCTGTCTCTGGCTGGTCCTCAGGGGGAAGCAGGGACAGAATCAGGGCAGCGGTCATTGACGATCCAGTCCTGGCTGCTTGGTCGACTGTCGTGGGCTTGGTGTTGGGCTTCCTGGACTGTTTGCTGGAGACACAGCCTGACCTCAGCAGGGCCCTGGGCAGGTGAGTGCAGAGGGTGGGCTGGGCCCTGGGTAGGTGAGTGCAGAGGGCGGGCTGGTCTCAGGGCAGGTGACCACAGGTGAGGGGCTGGGCCCTGGGCAGGTGAGTGCAGAGGATGGGCTGGTCTCAGGGCAGGTGACCACAGGTGAGGGGCTGGGCCCTGGGCAGGTGAGTGCAGAGGGCGGGCTGGGCCCTGGGCAGGTGAGTGCAGAGGACGGGCTGGGTCCTGGGCAGGTGAGTGCAGAGGACGGGATGGGCCCTGGGCAGGTGAGTGCAGAGGGTGGGCTGGGCCCTGGGTAGGTGAGTGCAGAGGGCGGGATGGGCCCTGGGCAGGTGAGTGCAGAGGGCGGGATGGGCCCTGGGCAGGTGACTGCAGCGGGTGGGCTGGTCTCAGGGCAGGTGACCACAGGTGAGGGGCTGGTTTCTGAACTGGTGAGTGCAGAGGGCAGGCTGGTTCCATGGGCTGGTTGCTGCAGGCTATGGGTCAGGGTTCCACTTCTGCACCTGGTCTGGCCGTGTCCATGCGCACGGTCAGTCTCTCGTTCTGAAGTGACGAGGGCTCCCTGTCTCAGACTTGGCTGGAGCACAGACCCCGGACCCACCCTCGGAGCCCAGCTTTGTTTCCGAGCGCCCTTCCTGGGTGATGCACGGGGCTCAGCCCCCCCCAGGAGTGACCGCTGGCCTTTCTGGCTGTTTTGTTCTCCTCTGAGTGACCACTTTATCCGAGGGCTCGGCCCCACCCGGCCAGCACTCCGACGTGGTCTTCCTGGGGGGGCGGTGCTTCAAACCTGCAAAAGGAGGGCCGTGTGAGGAGAGGCCCTCTGGTTTCTCCCGCGAGGTTGGCCCCCATCCTCTAACCAGGGGGAACGGGCCTGAGAAGACGCCAGTGCCTTGGAGCTAAAACGCGGAAAGAGAGCAACAGTGTCCTTCCTTGAGAACCTTGAGAACACCCGCCTCCAGGCTTTGTGACAGGAGAGCAACAACCCTGCTCTTTGGGGCAAAGAGAGTCCGAAGGCTCCGCCCTACAGGGACTGCGTGGTCCTCTTCTCAGAAATGTCGGACGCTGGGTACTTACTGATGGGAATCTGTACCGAGTCCATCCTGGGGAAATGTTCAAGCCCAACGCTGGAGCGGAAGATGTTCCTGGGAAGCTTGCTGTCACCTCGTGGCAGCGCGTGGCCTGTGACAGCTGCACAGCTGGGGGGTGTGCGGGGGTATCAGGGCCCCAGGCGAGGCCCTGACGTTTCAGCCTTTGACTTCAGAGAGCTGAACGCTGGCTGTATTCCCACGTAACTACTGCACTTGGAGGAAAGTAAGAGCAAGTGGGTTTGCAGTTTACAGCTGTTATTCTAAACGTTCCCTTTGTGAGTAAAAAATCCACCCATACGTTTGTAAAACAACCACAGTCCTGTTACAGGGCAAACAGCCCTGCTTCCTGTAACCTGAAGGGAAAACACGCCAGGAATTTTCCTTGAGGAGCCGCCGGCGGGAAGGGCCGGGTGGGACCAGAGGGGACTCAGGGTCCCGAGCGCCTCCGCAGCGGAATGTCCCTCAGGAGTTGATGTTCTGTGTCCTCTGCCCAGAGAAACGTCTCATTCGTTTTGGTTGTAAAGCAGACCATTTGAAAACTTTTAAAAAGCACTAATGTTTCACACTAAGTCAGCAATTCAGATAATTGTTTAAAACTCTTCAAAATTATGCCCATAGATTTTACACTCACTCTGAGGATACAGAAATGTTTTCCAAAGGCTCAGAGCTCACCGTGCTGTGGAGGCAGTTCACACAAGGCAACAAAAGGTCAGATCAGCGGCAGGGGAGGCGGACGGGGCCTGGCCCGGAGGAGGGGCGCACAGGCCCTCTCGGGGGCCATCCCCAACGGGTGGACCGTCCATGCGGGAGCCTGAGGGGAGGGACAGGCAGGGCAGGGCCGCAACCGCTCTGCCCAGTGTTCCCCCAGAGTACAAGAGGCATGGGTCCTCCAAGACCCCTCAGAGGCACGTCCTAGGGAAAAGCTGTCCAAGACACAAGATAAAGGGAAGCTTGTATGCTGCCGTTACAAGGACCTTTTCACCTGCGGGCACTCACCCCTAAGAGACTGCCATTTCTTCAAGCTGTCACGTGTCACCGGGAGAGACGCGTGAAAGCATCAAATGACAGCAAACCTGTGACAACGTTTGAAATCTCCTGCCTCAGAGGAGGGCAGGCAGCAGCTGACGAGGTGATTTTGGCCCATCTATGCACAAAAGACCCCTTCCGCATGTTTTGCTACATAATGTATAAAATATTGATTATTGCCACAGACTATCTTTTTTAAAGGAAAAGATCGCCGGTGTGTTTGTATTTGCGTGTTTAAGATTTGCAGTCTAATTAACCCTAAAATGGGTCTGTGAGTTCACACGATTGAAACAACACACAGCAAAACCAAGTGAAGCGGGCAGAGCACCAGATTCCACCCCGGGGCACCTGCCACTGCGCACGATGGTCTCCTTCTGAATTAGGTGTGGCTCTCGCCTTGGAAGCTGGGCAGGGACACCGAACGGCCGGCTTCTGGAACTGGGGCAAAGCACCTTAATTTCCGACAAAAATTATTGAAACCAAGTGTGTTTAGCTGTTTAACTCATTTACGTGAGAGGAACTGAAAGAAGGAGTTCTCAGGAAAAGGTAGAAACTTTCCACATTCACGGGATGCGCCAGGAGCTGCAGGAAGGAAGACGCCTCAGGAGCCTCCGTGTGTGACCGTGATGGAGTCTGGGGCTGGAAACGGCTCACGCTGCTCCCAAGCTGGCAACGTTGGAAGCCAAGTAGAAAAACAGAGGAATTCCGAGCATTTAGAGGCAAACCGGTAACTGGGGAGAGCGACAGGGACCCCAGGTGCTGGCTCTCCTGTGTCCCGGTGGGTCCCGGGTCTTCCTTCCTCAGGGAGTTGGGACGATTCCATCTGGGGAAGGGCCAGGTGGCAAGTTTCCAGTTGAAGGAAATGCAGTTATTACTGAACTCTTTGATGCCTAGAATCCCCAGTCAAAATGCTCTAGAGGAAGGAGACAGAAGGAGAAGGAGAAGAGGAGGAGGGAGAAGACGGTTCACTCTCTGTACACAGAGAATCTTTGCCTGGAAACAGCAACATTCCGAGAGTCCTTGTACTGAGAACCAGAGGGCAGGGGTCCTCTCAGGCCGTCTGTTTCCTCATCTGAGGGCAACTGGGTTCTCCTTACAGGGCTCCATCAGCTCCTACTTCCTGAATGAACACTCCTCTCAGCCCAGGCTGGGTCGCGGGGTCTGTGAAAAACAGCTGAACTCTAGCAACTTGTTTAAAGACAGGAGCAGAGATTTAGGGAAAATTCAGATACGGCTCAGTAGGCTCAGTAACCTATTCTCTGGAGGAAAAGGGTACTTTTACAGGACAGACAGCAAAGATGAATATGTTAAAGCTTGATAGTTCGTTGCCCACGTGGTATCCCTGCAAAGACTGATTTATTTTCAAATAGGAACGTCTTCTGCATCACCCCCAGATGTTTCTCTTTTACCTCAATAGGTAACTTTTACCTCCAAAAGGTCAAATATTGTTTCTACTTCCTGTCCTTGTGTAAAAATCAAGAACCCTTTCTAACACGTTTCTAATTATACTTCAGGCTCATCTTCCTCTAATCACGTTCAGTATACAATTGTGACAAAAGTGACATTTTTTCCCCTTTTTCTTGGGCCAAGGATGCTGCCACAGAAAAATAATTCCTGCCTATTTTGAACTCTGTGGCGCCAATTTGAGATAATGGCTAATCACTGAGCTCATCATTTGGAACCGCTGGGTAATCCACCCAGCAGTGTGGGAGCAGGGCTACAGCTGCCCCGAGGAAGGTCCTGCAGGATGACCCAGGAAAATGGGGGCAGAAATGAGAGAGAGGAGAGGGAGACAGACAGACAGAGCACAGGAGCTACTGCCTCTGATTAGAAATTGCTTTAAAATTACATATAAACGGTGACAGCCAAGTGGTCTGCCTGTTCCGTGATGTACTCTCTGAGTCAATTGACTCATTTTCTCCCAGGACATTGATAAGACTTTCTCAAGGCTTTTTTTAAATCTAGGAAATATTAAGTACCTCTTAATGCTCTTTGTAGAACAGAACCCTTTCTACCAACTTATGTCTCTATAATAGGAGGGGAAAAGTTATGTTCTCATCTTACCCACTAGAGCTGCCTATAGGTAAAGAAACCTCAGAATCTCGTCCCACTGGGGAGATGAGTATGAATATTATTTTGAAAGAAATTGTACCCAAGTTAGACCCCGTGAATATGGGATTGAAAAGTGGGAATTCGTGTGGTCCCTACTGAAACATGAAGCATGCACGTCTGCAGCGCCATCAGTTCAAAACCCAGTTTTTAAGGGTTAGGTTCTTAACACATATGATCGTCCCCCGGATCCTCGGGGAAGTGTTCCAGGACCCCCAGTGGATGCCTGAGACCGCAGAGAGCACCGGACCCTACATACACGATGTGTTTCCTGTCCACACAGCCCTGTGACAGAGTTTAATTTATAAGCTAGACACAGTGTGCTGAGCTCCCAGCATCACTCCTCCTGAGCTTTGGGGTCATTACTAAGTAAAGTAAAGGTCGCTTGAAAACACGCTGTGACACCTCGGCAGTTGATCTGATAACCAAGACGGCTACTAAGTGACTGACAAGCAGGAGGTGCTGGGCGAAGGGGTGATTCATGCCCCGGGCAGGACGGAACAAGATTTCATCACGATGCTCAGACGGTGCACAATTTAAAATTTATGAAGTGTTTTTTACTTCTGGAATTTTCCATTTAATATTTTCAGATCACAGTTGACCACAGGTAATTGAAATTGCGGAAAGAGAAACCGTGGATGGGTGAGGGCTACCGTATTTCAACGAACGACGGCCAGAACACACAAAAAGTAGAGCCTGGCCCACACCTGCAGCAGGCAGCCCAGGGCCCAGCCCGTCCTCTGCAGTCTCGGCCCAGGGCCCAGCCTGCGGAGGTCACACGTGTAGGGGGTCCTGCAGCCAGTCCAGGAAGCCCAACAACAACCCGGTGACAGTCGACTAAGCGGCCAGGACTGGATCGTCACTGACGGCTGCCCTGAGTCTGTCCCCGCTTCCCCCGAGGACCAGCCAGAGACACCAGTCCTGAGGAAGCGCTTCTAGAGAGCGCACGGCACCTGCCCCACCTACCTCCATGAGGGCCCCCAAATACCCTCCCTTCTCCCCCTGGACAGCTGCCCCATGGCCCTGCCTGCCTTTCAGCCTCTCCCAAAGGCTCCTGACCAAGGCCAGCCCCCCTCCCCAGCAGGCTCTGTGTGAACGGCCTCTGCCCACTCTCATCTGGGCGGTTTTCATTTATTTCCACAAGATTGATTGGCTTTTCTTGGTGTCCTGACATCTGCAGTCCTTAGGCACTGGTGTAGATCTCTTTGTTTTCCCTTCTCAAAGTATCGTATATTCTTGGTATCAGTAATCTGTAACATCTACGGATGAACTGATCTGACCAGCATATACTACGTGCAGCTTTGAGGAAAGCCCCTTAATCCGTCAACCCATGGAAACACTGACTAGCTTGTAGCATTTCCATTATTTGAGGTGCAATTTCAAATCCTGCAGCAACATGCCATCAGATTACTCTGTGGGAAAGGATGGAAGGGGTACAATTCTGCCGTTGCCTTCTCCTTAACCTTCTTCCCATGTGCTGCGTTTCAGATGGGACGTATTTTTCTCTGCTCCTAGACCCCACTCATCTTCACCGAAGACGTTCATTCCCTTTGCAGAATGAATAGGATCTGTCTTCCCTAAAGCCCTTCTTATCAGCAAAATTACTGTCTATCTGTGTCAGCCATGCCTTTCTCCTGCAAGGGAACTCCACAGGTGGCGCACCCGTGAATGACACTTCCTTGATGAGTTCCAGACACTGGATTTTCCAGGAGAATCTCATTTTTAATGAACAAGGATCCTTCAGAAAGACTTAGGCAAGTGACAGGCAGAATTGCTTTGTGGGTTGATTCATTTAAATTTATTCAATCAACCAGTAGTGATTAAGTACCTATTCTGTGCGAGGCTCTGAATGCACGTGAGTAAGACGGCGCGCGCTGCCCCCAGGGGTTCTCGGTCCAGCTGGGCACGGTCACGAGGCCACAGCCGTGGTGAGAGGTGTAATCAGGCTCTCCCAGCACAGATAAGCCCTTACCTCTCTGGACGTTTTATTTCTCGTGGCTCGTGTACCGTATTTCATTCTTATGAAGACAGTGGAAACACTGCGCAAAGCTCACTCACTCCTATTTCTCACATCTCAGCATCTGGTACTTATGCCCAATACGTGTTTGTTGAATGAGTGAATGAAGGAATGAATGAAGGCTAGCTTGAGGAGTCCAGCCGTGCCGCCAAGTCCCTCTCTGTCCCTGCGGGGCCAGGACTCAGGCCCAACAGTGGAGGCCGAGCAGACGTGGAGACTGACGCCTCACCGCTTGGCGCCCCGGACGCCCCTGCGCAGGCATGTCCGCGAGATGTTATGTTTATGCCGAAGCTACCAGGGCCGACTGGCGCCTTCAGTGGAGCTACTCCCGGTCCACGGGTAACCTGACCCCGCAGAATCCTATCTGGAGATTTTTATTGTGTTTAGAGATTTGGCTGGGAACATTCCCGCAGAGATAGACAGATTCACATTCTTGAGAATTTTTAATGTCATTGGAAAATTCTTACTACATGACATTTAACGAAAAAGGATGGATGAAGAATTTGAATTGAGGGTATAATTTTTTTTAAAGGCAGAGAAAAGATTGAACGGAAAAATGCTTACACACTTAAACAGAAATTCGAAATGGGGCTTCCCCAAATGCAGTGAATGTTTTTGTGTGTGTCGGTTTCCTATCGCCTCTGTGACAAATTACCACAAGCAGTGTCTTACAAGGACACGGTTATCTTACCGTCTGGAGTCAGGGGTCTGGAGTGGGTCTCCCTGGCCTAAAATCAAGGCGTTCGCAGGGCTGTGTTCCTTCAGGAGGCCAGGGTGGGGTCTGTTCCTGCCTTTCCCAGCTTCCAGAGCTGCTGCCCGGTCCGGCCCTGGCCCCTCTGTCTTCAGCCTGTGCTACCCTCTCTCTGGTTTAAGGCCCCTTGTGATCACGCTGGGCCCACCCACATTATCCAGAAAAATCTTCTCATTTTAAGGTCAGCTATTAACAAGTGCAATTTTGGGGACTTCCCTGGTGGTCCAGTGGTAAAGAATCTGCCTTACAATGCAGGGGACGCGGGTTCGATCCCTTGTCAGGGAACGTACTGCGGGGCAACTAAGCCCCACGCCATAACTACTGAGCTTGTGTGCACCCCAACTAGAGAGCCCGTGTGCCGTGCCACAAACTACAGAGTCCACGTGCTCTGGAACCTGCGCGCCACAACTACAGAGCCCACGCACCCTGGAGCCTGTGCACCACAACTAGAGAGAAGTCCGAGCGCTGCAATGAAAGATCCTGCATGCCTCAGTGAAGATCCTGCGTGCCGCAACTAAGAAGCAACGCAGCCAAAAGTAAATAAATTAAATAATAAATACATCTTAAAAAACAAACAAACAAAAAAAACCCCGCAATTTCAACTGCAACCTGAATTCTTCTTTGACCTAACATATTCGTAGGTTCTGGGGCTCAGAATGTGGACATCTTTGGGGGCCATCATTCTGCTGACCACATGGCGAGTGTTGGGACTCAATATTAGTTTTACTTTATTTTGGTTTTTCCCAGTGTTGCTTAGATTCTTCTTTTTTTTAATGAACTTATATAATTTTTAGAATAAAGATGTTTGTTTTACTTTTCTTATAATTTTTGGAAAAAAATCTTTGTATGAACTGGATTTAAATGTCTGCATCACGTTTCAGTGTACAGATGTCCATTTGAGGATTTTATGAATGGTATTCAGGTAGGAAGTGTCGCTGTGCGGGGTGTGTATGTGTGTGGTGTGTGTGTGTGTGTGTGGTGTGTCTGTATGTGTATTTGGTGTGTATAGTGTGTGATGTGTGTAGTGTGGTGTATGTGTGGTGTGTGTGTATGTGTAGTGTATAGTGTGTGGTGTGTGTAGTGTGGTGTGTGTGTGGTGTGTGGTGTGTGTATGGTGTGCGGGGTGTGTGTGTGGTGTGTGTGTATGTGTAGTGTATAGTGTGTGATGTGTGTATGTGTGTGTGTATGGTGTGCAGGGTGTGTGTGGTGTGTGTGTGGTGTGTGTGTGGTGTTTATGTGGTGTGTGGTGTGTGTATGTGTGTGTGTGGTGTGTGTATGTGTGTGTGTGGTGTGTGTGTGGTGTGTGTGTGGTGTGTGTGTGTATGTGTGTCGGGGTGTGTGTGTGGTGTGTGTGTATGTGTAGTGTATAGTGTGTGATGTGTGTCATGTGTGTGTGTATGGTGTGCAGGGTGTGTGTGGTGTGTGTGTGGTGTGTGTGTGTGTGTATGTGTGTGTGTGGTGTGTGTGTATGTGTAGTGTATAGTGTGTGGTGTGTGTGTGGTGTGTGTGGTGTGTGTGTGGTGTGTGTGGTGTGTGTGTGGTGTGTGTGTGTGTGTGTGGTGTGTGTGTGTAGTGTATAGTGTGTGGTGTGTGTAGTATGGTGTGTGTGTGTGGTGTGTGTGTATGTGTGTGTGGTGTGTGTGTGGTGTGTGTGTGTGGTGTGTGTGTGTGGTGTGTGTGTGGTGTGTGTGTGGTGTGTGTGGTGTGTGTGTGTATGTGTGTGTGTGGTGTGTGTGTATGTGTAGTGTATAGTGTGTGGTGTGTGTGTGTGGTGTGTGTGGTGTGTGTGTGGTGTGTGTGTGGTGTGTGTGGTGTGTGTGTGGTGTGTGTGTGGTGTGTGTGTGTGTGTGTGGTGTGTGTGTGTAGTGTATAGTGTGTGGTGTGTGTAGTATGGTGTGTGTGTGTGGTGTGTGTGTATGTGTGTGTGGTGTGTGTGTGTGTGTGGTGTGTGTGTGTAGTGTATAGTGTGTGGTGTGTGTAGTATGGTGTGTGTGTGTGGTGTGTGTGTGTGATGTGTCTGTATGTGTATTCACGTGTGTAGTTCAGCCTTGTCCCTGCAGTGAAGTTCTGGAGAAGGACGTTGATGTCACTACTCAGTTCTGCACTGGCCCACGAAGCAGCACGGTGGATCATGGCCCCTTAGGGGCACCTTGTCACTTCCACACCTGCTGTTGTTAAGAGGCGGGGAGGGGGTCTCGCTAAGTCCCAACTCTCAACTTTCTCATCAAGACACTGAACTGGGTGCCGTGCACCCCGCAAACGTTTGGCCTCTGCCTTGGGTGGGCCCCAGGCTATGGCGCCCATCCTGGAGGGGGTCCCCGCTGGGGTTGTGACATGGACTAGATTTAGGGGCTGGGGGTGAGCACGAGCTCGCTCCCCCAGTTGTCTGGCCTCTGGACCGTCCTCAGCCTCTTCAGGCTGCCCTTCGGCCCTCGGTGAGCACGGGGCTGGGCCGCCATGTGACATGCCCAGCTCTCCGCTCACGTGCTGGTTTCTGTGGTCCCTGGGTCTCCACGAAGGGTTCAGAACACGCTCCCCCCCCCAAACACACCGCATTGGCATCTTGATTGCTCTGGGCCAAGGCAGCTGAGAAGCAGCAGTCTGGCCTCTCTACCTGAAAGCAGGGCATGAACCTCCCCGTGAGGAAGGAGCCCCACCCTGCACCAGGGAGAGCAGAACATTCTTACCACTGGAGAAGGGGTTCGATGCAGAAAGGGGTCTGGGCAGGCCCAGTAACATGACCCTGATCTCCTGTCGGGGCCTGTATGTTTCCTAGTCTCTGTGCCACAGTTTACCTCCTCACAGCGCCAGGACTTATCATGTCTTTGTTTAAGAAGTGTACAAACTCTGGATCCTAACTGCTTCTTCAGTCTTCATTTTCCTTATGAGGACTCCTCTGTGTACACAAAAATATTAAATAAAATCTATATGTGCTTTTCTCCTGCTAATCTGTCTTATGTTGGTTTAATTCTCAGGCCCCATCACAGAGCCTAAGAGGGTGGAGGGAAGTTTTTCCTCCCTACAAAACCTTGAAACCTAATTTGTGCAATGGAAACTGTGATTGGCTTAGTTAGGATGGGTTATCCGCCTGTCCACTGAGTAAAATCTGCCATAAGCAGGGGCCTGCGGTGGCAGGGACACCCCGTCATCAGCAGTGGAGGTGGATGGAGAGTTCTCGGGGAAGGGGCTGACCCGGAGAGGCTTCGTTGAGGGTGTCTGCCTGGCCTTTGCTGGGAACCCATATACACCAGGCCCTAGGGGGCAGCTGAGTATAAGCTGGGCCGATCCAGTTCACTTCTTGGGAAGGAAGACGGATCACAATTCATCGCACCACAGCACACTGCCAGCTCTGCCATGGTTCCTCCTGGTCTGTGGAGGGACGAGAAAGAAGGGAGTGGAAGGAGGCCGACATTTGGGAGGTGAGAGAGTTCCAGGACTATGAGGGTCTCGTCAGCTCAGCCTGGTCCAGGACGACTCCTGCGGCCAGTGAGCTGTGTAGCTGGGGGTTGGCCCCAGAGTCACGTTACAGCTTTAAACCCTAAAGCCCTGCGTGAGGACAGCACTGCATGTTCCATGCGTTTGGTGAAGGGGCCAGGCTGCTTGTCTGGATGATGAAGTTATTGCAAATTGGATAATTCCTAGTTACGTTCTGCTCTTCATTATTTACCACGTGGCCTATTGTGAATGTGCATTATCCTTGTAGCAGAAAAAAACACAGTGAACATTTTAAAAGATATTGACTATTTTAACACCAGTATAAGAAATATGTTGCTATTAAACAGAATGAAAAGGGACAGGCATATTGCATAAGCAAAAGCCTTTACACATCCAATTATTGAACAGAAAGGAGGAGGAGGAAAGAAGAGGGAAAGGTGGCTGCATCCCGGCAGAGCGGAGGGTGCCAACACCGGGATCCCGTGCTGCCTAGGCACTGGGCTCACTGGGCTCACTGGGTCCGCTCCGCTCCTCCAGGTCTGCAGCCCCTGCGTGTGAATGCTGTGCAGTCGTTGACGTGCTGTGTTGCTTTTTTTCCATTTGGCACCTTAAAAAAGGACTGATTCAATGGTGAGATGGAATTTACTGTGGGTCCCTGAAAGCCTGTGATTCTGCACAGCTGGCGGCCACTGAAGGTCAGTGTGCTGGGCTCTCCCCTGCGGCGCTGGAGTCTGTGCGTGTGTGTGTGTGTGTGTGTGGTTTGTGTGTATAGGTGTGTTGTGTCATGTGTATATGTGTGTGGTGTGTGTGTGTATGTGGGGGTGAGGGGTATGTTGGGTGTGTGTGTGTGTGGTGTGTGTATAGGTGTGTTGTGTCATGTGTATATGCGTGGTGTGTGTGTGTGGTGTGTGTATAGGTGTGTTGTGTCATGTGTATATGTGTGGTGTGTGTGTGTGGTGTGTCTGTATGTGTATTTCGTGTGTATAGTGTGTGGTGTGTGTAGTGTGTGTGTGGTGTGTGTGTATGTGTGGTGTGTGTGTATGTGGTGTGTGTGTGTGTATGTGGTGTGTATAGTGTGTGGTGTGTGTGGTGTGTGTGTATGTGTGGTGTGTGTATGTGTGTGTGCGTGGTGTGCATGGTGTGTATGTGTGTGTGGTGTGTGTGTATGTGTATTTGGTGTGTATAGTGTGTGGTGTGTGTAGTGTGGTGTGTGTGTGGTGTGTGTGTGTGGTTTGTGTGGTGTGTGGTGTATGTAGTGTGTGGTGTGTGTGTGGTGTGTGTGTATGTGGTGTGTATAGTGCATGGTGTGCGTGGTGTGCGTAGTGTGTATGTGTGTGTGGTTTGTGTAGTGTGTGGTGTGTGTAGTGTGTGGTGTGTGTGTGTGTGGTATGTGTATGTGTGCGTGGTGTGTGTGGTTGTGTAGTGTGTGGTGTATGTGTGGTGTGTGTGTGTGGTGTGTGTGTGTGGTGTGTGTAGTGTGCGTGGTGTGTGTAGTGTGCGTGTTGTGTGTATGTGTGTGCATGGTGTGCATGTGTGGTGTGTATAGTGTGTGTGGTGTGTGTGATGTGTGTGTGTATGTGTGGTGTGTGTATGTGTGTGTGCGTGGTGTGCAGGGTGTGTATGTGTGTGTGGTGTGTGTGTATGTGTATTTGGTGTGTATAGTGTGTGGTGTGTGTAGTGTGGTGTGTGTGTGGTGTGTGTGTGTGGTTTGTGTGGTGTGTGGTGTATGTAGTGTGTGGTGTGTGTGTGGTGTGTGTGTATGTGGTGTGTATAGTGCATGGTGTGCGTGGTGTGCGTAGTGTGTATGTGTGTGTGGTTTGTGTAGTGTGTGGTGTGTGTAGTGTGTGGTGTGTGTGTGTGTGGTATGTGTATGTGTGCGTGGTGTGTGTGGTGTGTGTGTGTGGTTGTGTAGTGTGTGGTGTATGTGTGGTGTGTGTGTGTGGTGTGTGTGTGTGGTGTGTGTAGTGTGCGTGGTGTGTGTAGTGTGCGTGTTGTGTGTATGTGTGTGCATGGTGTGCATGTGTGGTGTGTATAGTGTGTGTGGTGTGTGTGATGTGTGTGTGGTGTGTGTGTATGTGGTGTGTGTAGTGTGTGTGTATAGTGTGTGGTGTGTATAGTGTGTGGTGTGTGTGTGTGGTGTGTGTGTGGTGTGTGTGTATGTGGTGTGTATAGTGTGTGGTGTGTGTGTGTGTGGCGTATGCAGTGTGTATAGGCGGTATGTGTGTGGCGCATGTGCTGAATGCAGGGCGGGGGTGGGAGGTGTATATGGACAGGGGCAGACGGCTCCCCCCTCCCCCGCTCCCCCCCGCCCCCCCCCCGCCGTAAGTGCAGAGGCCGCGCATCCCGGGGTGCGGGGCGCCCTGCAGGACCAAGGCCCACCAAATCCCTGTACACCCCCCCCCCCCCGCAGCGCCTCCCACACATGACCCAGGGCTCGGCGGCTCCGCCCGTGCCCTGGAGGATGGACAGGCTCGCCCAGGGCCTGCCCCATGCGCAGACCCCAGAGTTGGAAAGAAAGTCAAATGGGGAAGCCACGGGGCTCCCCTCCCTCTGGCGGACCCCCCCATCCCCACGCTCCTGGGAAGGAGGGGCCGCCCGCAGAGAAGGCAGGCGGCGCCGCTGTGAGGCTCCTGGCTGGGGGGAGGGTCAGATGCCGAGTGGGTTCTGGGTGGGCTGGGACAAGGTGGCACCTCCGGCGCGCCGCCCAGCCCCATTTAGTCCGAACTGGCTGTCGGGTTGCCCAGCAGATCCACTGGGCTCGGGTCCCCTGACCCTCCTCCTCTCGGGCAAACACCACAGGAGGGTGGAGCGGGGGAGAAGTCACAGAGCTCGCAGGTGGTGGGGCCTCAGGTCTGCTGAGCGGCCTGTGATCACGACTTACAGGTTTTAAAAATGCATGTTTATTACTTTGCGTTTCCACATTTCTTAAGCATGTAAAATAACTATTTAAATACAGTACAACCTCTTAACATGATTATAATTTTAAAAAGAAATAAACTTGTATACAGAAAATAGATAAGCTACAAGGATTTACTGTAGAGCACAGGGAATTATACCCAATGTCTTGTAATAACCTCTAGTGGAACATAATCTGCAGAAAACCGAATCACTATAATGTACACCTGCCTGAAACTAACAGTGTTGTAAATCCGCTACACTTCAATACAAAACAAACCAAAAATAGGGAATAAATATTATGCTTGTTTATTAAGACGTTGGGAGTGATTCAGACGCGACAGCAGATACAAAAGTGCTTTAAAAATAAAAGTGCTGGGGGTGGGCAGCAAGTGTATTCATTGTTTCTCTCAGTATTTTATCGTGTTACTTACCCTATTATTTCCTTGGAGAAAACAGGTTTCATTAAAAGGCACAGGCCTTTGGTTTGGTGACAAAGAGGATGTCTAGTAACTGGTGACCACCAGCCCTCAGAAACTGAGCGTCCTGGATGGAGATGGCTGAGGGGGGACTCCGGTGGGAGGGTTTTGATTCTTCTGTGCTTTCATCGTTTCAGAGTGTGAGGGGGACGAAGGCTGAGTCCTGATCCCTGGGCGGCCACAGCACCTCTAAGAAAGGTATCGGGACAGTCGCTAAAGATGGACCGGCTTTGCTCCAGCGGGGCTCTCCCTGGGGCGCTGCAGCTGGGCCTGGGCGGGCGGGGCTGCCAGCCCAGGAGCGGGGCGGGGTCATGATGGAAAACATTTGGGGCCAGGGGATTCTTTCTGGAGGCAGGCTACAGGGTCAGGCTCCCCTGGGTGGTCAGCACGAGCTCCGGCTAAGCCGACCCATCAGGGGTCTTGCTGAGACTGGGCGACGCAGGCCAGCTGGACAGATGGTCGAGCCTGGTGGGGCTGAGTTTGGGCCCGGAGGGTTTGTACGCCTCACAGAGGGCTTGTTGTGGAAGGGGGAAGGGAGCTTGGACCCAGGTCACGGAAGCAGGTGCTTCACACACCGCGTTTATCCAGAGATGCGGTCTGGCTGTGGTTAGAAGCCTTGCTGGTCCGGCTCTACAAGTGGAAGAGGAATCCCTCTCAGGTTAGACCCGGAACACCGAGGCTCAGAGAGGGCAAGGAACTCTTGCAAAGCTTCACAGTGAAGGCACATTGCGTCTTTATGCTGAAGACGAGCCCTACCATCCTCACCTCATTGTGAAGCCTTCCCATCACTAGCTGACCAGAGAATAGTAGCTCAAGATGCTAAAATGACTTTCCAGAGTCACAGAGTTAGTAAGTCAAAGAGCTGAATTATTTCTATTCCCCAAGGAACCTTTTAATTAGAAAAATATAGAAGAGTACAAAAACAGAAAACAAAGTTCCCATAAACAGACATGTGATTGTTAGTAACATGCTGTATATTATGTTTAATTGCAGGAATGTGAGCTTTTATGTTTTCACCATCATTATGTAGACATTTCGATATAGTCACTGAGGTTATCATAGGGTTTTAACATGCAAAATAAGATAAATTAGAACAAATCAATCATTTAAGTTTGTTGTAAATTCCCTATCAGTTGCAATGTGTAGATTGTTTATATTTTATAGAGTAGCAAATTTCTTAAAAATTCAAAACAGCAAATACTTTTTGATCACCATGCTTACATACTAGATACATAATATATATGACCTATACATAATTTGTTGTCTGTATGTGTCAAAATTCATATATATAACTACATAAACCAAAGTGGAATTTTCTTACTCTGATTCTCAAGCTTACTTCCCACAGGTAACCAGTACTGAAGTTTGGTATAAATCCTTTCAGGCTCTATTTTTTTTTTACAAGTAGAGCTAAAATTGTAATCCAGGTCAATGTGCTCCAAATTCTGTGTTCTTTCCATTAAGTGAGATAATGTGTGTAAAGTACCAGCAAATGCCTAGTGTGTAGTAAGCACTCAGTAAGCTGTAGTTTTGTTTCACTTCTATCAACACTGCTGAATGGAATTAGTGATCAAATCAGTGAATTCTTGGTGCAAGTTTTGTTCTCAGTACCACACTGGCTATAGGATGTACTTGAGAAGGTGTGAAGGGTACAGAATGTCATTTTAATAATACCTACAGGTAAGGGAGTCCAGACAGAAGCCTGGCCGGGAGGATACTAGGTAACCTGGTAACAGAGCAGGGCGTGAAGGCTGACCTTCAAGGCCACAGTGATCTTACCCCTTAATCCTCCAGGTGTTGTCAATGACAGTTCCCTCGCTTTTGATAAAGACGCATTGCAGGCATATGGCAGTTTCCACGTGGGCCTTCGATGTGGCGAATGGAACTGCAAGCAGATAGGTTAGGGGGGTCCCCAGAGAGAGAGAACTAGGAATGGCTTTCTTGACATAAGAGAACCCACTTTGTGATCTAAGCCTGGCCACAGTGCTTGCCCTTGAACGGGTCTCAGTCATTAATCTTAAGGGAACAAAGGAATGCAGGAACAGAGAAGAGGCAGTCAAAAGTAGTATAGTGATGGGCTTCCCTGGTGGCGCGGTGGTTGAGAGTCCGCTTGCCGATGCAGGGGACACGGGTTCGTGCCCCGGTCTGGGAAGATCCCACATGCCGCGGAGCGGCTGGGCCCGTGAGCCATGGCCGCTGAGCCTGCGCGTCCGGAGCCTGTGCTCCGCAATGGGAGAGGCCACGACAGTGAGAGGGCCGTGTACCACAAAAACAATAAAAAATAAAAAAGTAGTGCAGTGATAAGCAGAGTCCTAGCTCCCCTTCGAGGGATAGGCCTAATAATACATCCTTGGGAACTAAGGCCCCCTCCCCAGTGGAGGTTGGAACAATGAAGGTGACCCTCCTGACTTCAATCAACTAGAGCTTGGACTCTGTCGACCTTTGCCCCAATTCTATGCTGAGTTCTCCTCTGCTCAAACCCCTCATGAGTATGCATGTGCCCTAGCTTAAAACTTCCTCAGTTTTTCTGTCGGGGAGACACTGCCTTAAGATTCCCGGTGTTCTCCTTACTTGCTGCAAGTAATAGTAAACCCCTCCTTCTCTCCATCTTTGGCTTGCTTGTGTCTATTGGCTCGCCAACCACCAAGAGGCGAGCCCAGTTTTTGGGTAACAAAACCACCAGCCTGTGGAGGCTCGAACTCCATCGGATATGCCTGGCTTCATGGCCCACGTAACTTTAATAACATGACTTCAAATCCAGCTGCCTTTGCTGCTCAGATCCGCCTCTGCACCATCCCCTCCCGGGGTGTGGACCCATCTCTGGAGGCCATCTCTGGAGTAAAATCTCACTAAGTTGAGCCTTCAAACAGGGATGGCACACTTGATCTTTGTTAACAGAGTTCCTACACCAGTGAATTTTCAGGACTCTATTAGCCAGTAAGAGCAATTCAGGCTAAAATTAGTATCTTCCTCCAAGGAGAGCTCAGTAAATGAAATGTTCTGTAACCATGTCTTCCTAGATCTAGAAATGGATTCTTATGTGTAAGCGTTGTATTTTTTAAAAATTAATTAATTTTTGGCTGCGTTAGGTCTTTGTTGCTGCGTGTGGGCTTCCTCTAGTTGCAGCGAACGGGGGTTAGTCTTCATTGCGGTGTGCGGGCTTCTCATTGCAGTGGCTTCTCTTGTTGCGAAGCACGGGCTCTAGGCACGCGGGCTTCGGTAGTTGTGGCATGTGGGCTCAGTAGTTGTGGCACACGGGCTTAGTTGCTCCATGGCATGTGGGATCTTCGTGGACAAGGGCTTGAACCCGTGTCCCCTGCATTGATTGGCAGGTGGATTCTCAACCACTGCGCCACCAGGGAAGCCCCGTAAGCGTTGTATTTTTGTGACACTGAATAGTGTCAAGCACACCTCTTACAGAACTTTAACAATAGCATGACTTAATTTTATAAAACTCATAAATGAGTAAATGAATGACTAGGGCCAAATTCCTAGAACTCCCGAGAAGTGCTCAGAATTCCAGGATGCCTGAAGCTCAGTCACCAGCCCCCTCCTGCTTGCCTCAGGCGCTGTGCCTTGGGTTGCAGGTCTTCCCTCCTGAGCTCTCCTAGAAATAATGCAAAACATTGTTTAAATATACTGGAATTTAGCATTTTAATTTAGTTAGCCTGGCCTTCTTATCCCAGATCGGACTGGATTTGCAGGAGGTTACAGATTAATTTATAAAGAAAAATTTCAAAGCAGAGAAATGCGGATATGCCAGACAAAGGAAGCCAGTGGTCCGGCCCAGGCCCCGTGCT
This sequence comes from Delphinapterus leucas, assembly GCF_059928025.1. Lineage (NCBI taxonomy): Eukaryota > Metazoa > Chordata > Mammalia > Artiodactyla > Monodontidae > Delphinapterus > Delphinapterus leucas. The sequence goes on from NC_143149.1 coordinate 11,562,474, forward strand.
CTCTTGGTGAGAATAAAGGCATCCGTGTTATTTGTTGAAGTGTTCTGAGTTAGAGTTCTGTTTTGTTTGTAGTGACCTTGAAGGGGCTGTGTTTAGATCCTGGCTTTGTTTTGTAACCTCTACTTTATTGTTTCTGATTTTTATCAATGTTTGTGCTTGCAGTATGTTTATTTTGACAGAACCCTGTGGGCCCTAGGTACAAATTCATCGTGTGTAGGTAGCACATCTTAGAACCATCATCATGTCTACGTTCAGTATTTCCATCCTGAAGTCTTTCCAGTCCAGAAGACCAAGCTTATTTGACCTGGTTTGAAAAGGTGTGTAGATATATAATTTTATCATTCTTATATATTCCCATGAAGAAGGAGTTCTTTAATTTCTACTGGGTAGATTATTCTTCAGTGGGTGTTCTGGGGTTTCACATCAGTTTGTAATATTTGTGCCTGGTGGGCCCGGAGATATTTGTGTGTCTGTGTGTTTATCTCCTGACCCTTGCGACTCACTGAGAAGGGAAGGTGGGGACCACTGGGCTCTTGCCACGGCCTTGCTTTCCAGGTAGCTTGTTGGTATGTAAAATTCGGCTTTCCCCCTCCATGCCCTAACCACTAACCCTGACAGGGCCCCTGTGCCCTGGGTCTGTTCTCGGGGCTCCTGCAGGCCTCTTCCAAAGACAGACTCAGAGCCTCTTTTCATTTTAAAAATTTTGCTGCTAATCATTTCTGGAAAAACCCAACAGGTACAGTTAATTTTTTTTTTCTTTCAGAGTAGTAAAGATACAAAGCTTAAGAAAATGTTTATAGAAGCCTAGAGTTCTGGATTCTTTTTATAAAATGTACTTTTAAATCCCGCAAGTAATACACGTTTGGTGTGAAAACATAAGCAATACTGACGTATACCGAGTTAAAAGTTTCTCTATGGATGGTAATTTGCTGGGCAGAGCGTTTGCACATTAAAATTGTGATAGATACTAACAAATGGATGCCTTCCAAAAGCGTTGTACTGTTTACACGCCACCAGCAGCTTATTTCCCTGCACAGCTACCAGTTTCCCTAGGTGCTTCCCAACACTGGGTACAGCTTTGCAAATGTTTACCACTTTGATAGGCAGGAAAAGGGCATTTCATGTTTATTTGCATTTCCCTCATTACAATAGAGTTGAATATCTTTTTATATTTTATTGTTTGGCTCTTTTGTGAGACATGAAATCAAAGTCATCTTGTACTTGGGAATGTGTGAGGTACCTCTCCTGCTTCTGAGTTTTGGTGAGAGGCCAGAGGACACTTCGGGCGTGTCCTCTTCTGCCCCAGGCTGCGGTTCGGGCGGGGGCCCTGCCACATTCGCCGTGACTGTAACCTATCTTACCTAGAAAAAGTAACAATTTTCGGCTGTCATAATTAGCTGTCAAAGTCCCTTCAACTGCCTGTGAACTACACCACGTGTGCCACATCTTACTTGCTCGTCAACGTCAGGCTTCCCGAATGCGAGGGACCAGCGAGCACCACGGCGGGTTCCAAGGCGGCCTGGCCAGCGCAGCTGCCCACTTTTCCCTCGGACCCTGGGCTCCTAACGTGGAGACGTTGGAAGCTTGCGTCCCTCCCCCTGCCTATGGCTGAACACGGTCCCTGCACCCGCCCCGGCCGAGCCCACCGCCTGCTGCCCATCCTGGGGCTCGGCCGCACCCTCCCCCAGGCAGGTCCACGTGCCCAGCGCCTCCGCCCTCGGGGCTCCCGGCCACCATTCGCGCAGTTTCCCACCCGAACGGCTGGGCTGCTGCGCAGCCCGGGGACCACCAGGCGCGGGGGCGGAGCGCCCTGGCGGGAACTGGAACCGCTTCCAGTCCCGCCCACCGCGCCCTCGAGCCACGGACCCAGGGGTGTGCGCATGCGCACTATGCCCGCTCCGCGTCCGGCGGCTGTCGCCATGGTGACCGGAGCCCCGGCCGCCCCGCCCCCAGCGCCGCTGCCCGCAGACCTGGCCGCGCCCCCCCCGCAGGGTGAGGGGTTAGGGGGTCAGCTCGGGTTGCGGGGGATCCCGGGCTGAGGGGTGAGGAGGTCCGCCCGGGTTGCCGGGGCCTCGGACTGAGGGGTGAGCGGGGGCGGTCCGAGATGAGTGGGGGCCAGGTTAAGGGGGCCCGGGTGAGAGGTGATCCCGGGTGGAGGGTGAGGGGGTCGGCCGGGGGGTTCGGGGATCATCCCGAGGTGTTGAGGGGCCCGTGGTGGGGGGTGAGGTGTGAGGGGGTCAGCTTGGGGTGAGGACCCGAGGTAAGGACCTCGTGGAGTGATGTGGGGGGCGGGGACCTCGCTGAGAGGAGGAGGAGCCTCGTTGGAGGTGTGGGAGGGTCGGTCGGGGTCAGGGCCTGGCCGGAGGGGCGGTGACTTGGGGGTGGGGGGACCGCGAGCCGGGGAAATGGGGGCCCGGGGGGTGTGGCCCGGCCTGGAGGTGGGCCCGGTCCCGGGCGTACGGTGGGTCTCGCTGGGTGCGGGGACCGGGTCCGGTCCGGGAGGGGCCGGGGCGGGGTGGGGGTGGGGAGGGCCCGGTCCTGGAGGTGGGCCCGCCCCCCAGCCCGGCCCCGCCCGGCCCCACTGGCCGCGTCCGGTCCTGCAGGAGCCGCAGCCGGTGCGTCCGCGCTGCGGGCCGGCCGAGGAGGGGCGCGCACGGACGCACGGACGCACGGACGCTGGCGCCCGCCCGGGAGCATGTGGAAGCTGGGCCGGAGCCGGGTGCTCCTGGACGAGCCCCCCGAGGAGGAGGATGGCCTGCGGGCGGGGCCGCCGCCCTCCGTCGCCCCCGCCGCCGCCGCCGCCGCCGCCGCCGCCGCGCAGGTGAGGGGGCGCGGGTCGGGGAGGGCGCGGGTCGGGGAGGGCGCAGGTGAGGCCTGCGCTGCGTGGTTGGAGAGGCTCACAGGTGGGGTGCGCAGGTGAGGCCCGCGCCGCGCGGCCCGTTAGGATCCCGAGGTTGGTCCGGGGGCCACCGCGTGGCTCGTGGTGACCCCCCACGTTAGGAGTGACTGAACCCCGCGCCCCGCCACCCCCTTCGCGCGTGTTCGGGACCGCGGGCGCAGTCCCCGGAGGTGGTAGGGCACAGGGCGCGCACCCAGGAACCTCGGGCCGTGGCCTTGCCGCGGACGGGGACCGCGCCACGCCGGGGCGGACTCACGGGCAAGGCCTGGACCGGTGGGGGCCAAAGCAGCGCGCTTAGTGTGCTAAATACTTGTTTGTTTAAGCAACAGACCTTCACCTATGTTTAAACCTTTGGCTGGAGGAAGAAGGCAGATGTCCTTTATACAGAAAGACACTGGCCTTACAAGTTCAGAGGTGTGCCTGGAATGTTTAGAATTTTTTAATTAAAAAGGATCCCAGGTGGATCCTGTCTGCGCTACAGATGCTTGCCTCCACCTCATCCCCAACGCAGCGTTCCTTTCCATGTGCAGTGAAATTCAGCTCTTTATTTTATTTTTAAAATGACGGTGGTCATACAGTTTCTTGTTTGTTAAATGTTTGGAAACTCTCCTGTTGCTGGTGGCCTGCAACGGAAGTTAATGGGGATCGGTATCTTTCTTCTCAGGACTTGTAAATAGTTCACCAGATTGTTTCTTTCCCAGTTGGTTCTAAATAACTTACCTTGGAACTGAAGTTGTCTCGTCTTGATAAGACATTTTTTTATAGGAGTTAAATGCCCTTGATTAAACATTTAAATATGGTCCCTATCTGAAGTGTCTTTCAGAAATCAAGTTTTGGTGGTATTGGTGCTCACCTTACTCTTTATTTTTTAAATCTCAAAATGTTATGGTTACTTCATTTTTATAAATTTATTTATTTATTTATTTATTTTTGGCTGCGTTGGGTCTTCATTGCTGCACGCGGGCGTTCTCTAGTTGTGGCGAGCGGGGGCTATTCTTCGTTGCGGTGCGTGGGCTTCTCATCGCGGTGGCTTCTCTTGTTGGGGAGCATGGGCTCTAGGCACGCGGGCTCAGTAGTTGTGGCTCACGGGCTCTAGGGCGCAGGCTCAGTAGTTGTGGCGCACGGGCTTAGCTGCTCCGTAGCATGTGGGATCTTCCTGGACCAGGGCTGCAACCCGTGTCCCCTGCATTGGCAGGTGGATTCTTAACCACTGTGCCATCAGGGAAGCCCTTTATGGTTACTTTAAACAGCAGCTCTCTTAAGTATAATGTTGAGAATTTATATGCAGTTTAAGTGTTGTTATAGAGTGATTTAATTTTGTAAATAACTATTATTGGTCAAAGATAAGCAATATTTGTTGTTTCTGAACGAACTATTAAAATTTTTAAATTGATTCTTCCTATGTTCTGCTTGTATTTCTCCTAATGAATCCTAAAACACGTTTTTTCCTCTTAAGTTAAATTACTTACAGGGAAAAGTTGGAAGGATAGGAGATTGAACACCCACATATATACTTTCTAGACTCAACCATTAGTGATACATTTATTAAAACTTTTTTCCCAATCTTCAAGTTTACAGAATTACAATCTATACCTTTTTTTCTCACTGTGTATTTGTGTGTGTGTTTTAATAGTCTTTATTTTTAGGTACCCAGCAATTGAGTGGAAAATGCAGAGTTCCCATATACCCCCTGTCCCCATACAGACACAACCTCCCCCTGATACTAGCAAAATCCCATTTGTTACAACCAGTGAACCTCTATGGACACATCATTATCGCCCAGAGTCCACAATTTACATTAGGGTTCTCTCTTGGTGTTGTTCGTTCTGTGGGTCTGAACAAATGTGTAATGACATGAACTCACCATTATAGTGCCATACAGAGGAGGTTCACGCCTGAAAAACCCTCTGTGCTCTGCCTGTTCACCCCTTCCTACAGCCCCACAACCACTGATCTTTTTAGCCTCCGTAGTTTTGTCTTCTCCAGAATGTCAGAGTTGAATCATAAAATATGCAGCTTTTATAGATTGGTTTCTCTTACTCACTGAGCAGTATATTTAAGGGTCCTCCCTGTCTTTTCACGGCTTGGTAATTCATTTCTTTTTAATGCTGAATAATATTCCATCGTCTGCATGTACCAGTTTACCTGTTCACCTACAGAAGGGCATCTTGGTTGCTTCCACGTTTTGGCAGTTGTATATAAAGCTGCTGTAAAACATCATGTGCAGGGTTTTGTGTGGACATTAGTTTTTAACTCACTTGGATAAATACCAAGGAGTGATTCCTAGATCATAGGCTAAGAGTATTTTTGTTTTGTAAGAAACCAGACTGTCTCCAAAGTGACTGTGCCACTCTGCATGCCCACCAGCAGTAAATGAGGGTTCCTCTTGCGTCCTGTCCTTGCATTCTAATAGGTGTGTAGTGGCATCTCGTTTAATTTGCATTTCCCTGATGACACGTGATGTGGACCATCTCTTTATGTTGCTCATTTGCCATCTGTATGTCTTCTTTGGTGAGACGTCTGGTCAGATTTTTTTGCCCCATTTTTTGAGTTGCTTCTTCTCCTTATTGTTGAGTTTTAAGAGTTCTTCGTGTATTTTGGATAACAGTCCTTTATCAGATGTCTTTTCCAAATATTTTCTCCCAGTCTGTGGCTTGTCTTTCCATTTTCTTAACATTATGTTTCACAGAGCAGAAGTTTTTAATTTTAATGAAGTCCAGGTTATCAGTTATTTCTTTCATAGATCATGTCTTTGGTGGTGTTTCCCCAAAGCCGTCAGCACACCCAAAGTCATCCGGGTTTTATCCTGTATTATCTTCTAGGAGTGAGATCTGACTGCAGCTTCTGTGTTACTTTATTAAGGGTATCTATAGTTTGATGTGTTGAAAACTTCGCTATAGAAAAGCAGACTTTTTGTGGTAAGTCAGTCATACTCTAAATTGAGTTCATCAGGTAGATTGATCTTTATCCCAAAGCCAGCTTCTCTTAGCATTAAACTTTAAAATTCATGACAAGTCTACCAATAAACTTCTGCTGGCAAAATTTTATTTTAAAGTTGAAAGAGGTAGGAATTCATACGAGAAGAATTTAATGGATCTGTTAAATTGTGTCTCATTAGAAAGACGGTCTCATCTGTTTCATTTTCAGTCTCCGGCGGCCCGCCACCACCCCTCCACCCCTGTCAGCCCGCTCATATTAAACATGTAGGCTCAGAGTACACTTTGTCTTATTCTAGAAAGGCATTTAGTTTGTATTCAAATCTGGTCTGTTCGACCTACTTGAAAATCAGGTCACATGGCTGTAATCTGTGTTGTTTTTTTAAAAAGAAAAAAATAGCTTAATGTTAGGTTCTAATAAGTTTGAAGTGTGAGGCATTCAGTTATTACTTGGATTTAAGGAACACTTGACTGTACTAAAATAGCTTTAACATTATAGAAAATAAATTTCTCTGAGCATTTCTTTAGGCAATTGGCCTTTTTTGTCATGAATACACATCTGTTTTGTAACAGTGGGGTTTTTAAGGTGAATCATTTATTGTAATCATTTAAAAAAGAGAGACAAGTTTTAATGAGTCTAATTAAAAAGAAATCTGCTATGCATATGGTAAAAGATTTCTGGATATTAAATGCCGGGTCTTAACTTCTTCCTCTTTCCAGTGGGAAGTATTGTTACCTTTTTTTATATAGCTATCCATGAAACATTTATGCATATACATAAATGTATGTTTAAAATCGTACATTTGTTTTCCCACTACAAACATTTTTCTGCACTTTAAATTGTTCCCTCGATAAATAATATGTGTACCATGGAACACTTCCTTCTTAGCACTGCAGCTGAAAAAAATCATCTTTAAGCCTGTGTATTATTAAATCTAATTGGGCTCCTTCTGGTGGATACGGAGTTGCTGAGTCTTCTTTAGGCCCTGCTCCGGGGTCTGTGAGTGGTGAGAAGGAAATGGGGGTCTGCGATGAGATCCGCGTGCTGAGGTTTGGGCCGGCCTTCACTTGCTTTGAGCTGCACTGCAGTGGGACTTAGTTAGCTGTACTTTAATGTCCTTAAAAACAAAACTCATGGTGTTTTTGGCATATTTTCATGTTAAAATTTTAAAAGACTTAGACATATTCTGTAGGCATTCCAAAAAAAAAAATCAGGGAACATTTCAGGTGCTTTTTACTCTGCTCTGAAGATAGGAAGAACCAAGGGGTAGTAAGTCTTAGTTGAGATGACACCGAATCTTTCTTGCGGGGTACTGTGAGAGCTCTGTTTAAGTTTACTTTATGGTGATGGGAAGAAAGGAGTGAAGTAGATGCTTGGAGGTTTATGGGAGCGCTTTAGTTGAGAAAGTAAATGCTCTAAGGCCTCACACTCTTTCTTGGGGGTGATATACTGGGGGGAACATGGGCTTTGAGGATAGACTGGGCTTTAATTAACAACTTTAAGACACTTACCCCTTGCTTTTTCCACTTAGCAATACGTTTTGGATCCGATTGTTATGTGAAGAGCTTCTTTATTCCTTCAGTGTTTGTGTGTGTTTCGGTGTTGTATGGTATTTCCTGGTATGGATATAGAGACTTTAAATGCCAGACCTCTATTGGTGACCTTTAGGAGGTTATTTCTAGTCTCTTTCTATTACAAACGTGCGCATAAATCATTTCACGTATCTGACGATAGATGTCTAGAAGTGGAGCTGCTGAGTCCAAGGGCACCTCCCTTTGTAATTTTTTTTAATCAAACATTTATCATTTATTAGTTTATTTTTCTTTTTTCTTATTAGTTATCTATTTTATACACATTAGTGTGTACATGTCAATCCCAATCTCCCAATTCATACCCGCCCCCCCCCCACTTTCCCCCCTTGCTGTCCATGTATTTGTTCTCTACATGTATGTCTCTATTTCTGCCTTGCAAACTGGTTCATCTGTACCATTTTTCTAGATTCCACATATATGTGTTAATATACGATATTTGTTTTTCTCTTTCTGACTTATTTCACTCTTTATGACAGCCTCTAGGTCCATCCATGTCTCTACAAATGACCCAGTTTCGTTCCCTTTTATGGCTGAGTAATATTCCATTGTATATATGGACCATATCTTCTTTATCCATTCATCTGTCGATGGGCATTTCTGTTGCTTCCATGACCTGGCTATTGTAAATAGTGCTGCAGTGAACATTGGGGTACATGTGTCTTTTTTATTCTTTTAAAGCTTTTTTTTTGTTAATTAATTTTATTTTATTTATTTTTGGCTGTGTTGGGTCTTTGTTGCTGTGCGGGGGCTTTCTCTAGTTGCAGTGAGTGGGGACTACTCTTCATTGCGGTATATGGGCTTCAGTAGTTGTGGCTTGTGGGCTCTAGAGTGCAGGCTCCGTAGTTGTGGCACACAGGCTTAGTTGCTCCGTGGCATGTGGGATCTTCCCGGACCAGGGCTCGAACCCATGTCCCTGCATTGGCAGGCAGATTCTTAACCACTGTGCCACCAGGGAAGCCCCATGTGTCTTTTTGAATTATGGTTTTCTCTGGGTATATGCCCAGTAGTGGGATTGCTGGGTCATACAGTAATTCTATTTTTAGTTTCTTAAGGAACCTCCATACTGTTCTCCATAGTGGCTGTATCAATTTACATTCCCACCAACAGTGCAAGAGGGTTCCCTTTTCTCCACACTATCTCCAGCATTTGTATGGAGACACAAAAGACCCCGAATAGCCAAAGCAGTTTTGAGAAAAAAAAAAAATGGAGCTGGAAGAATCAGACTCCCTGACTTCAGACTATACTACAAAGCTACAGTAATCAAGACAATATGGTACTGGCACAAAAACAGAAATATAGATCAATGGAACAGGATAGAAAGCCCAGAGATAAACCCACACACCTATGGTCACCTAATCTATGACAAAGGAGGCAAGGATATACAATGGAGAAAAGACAGTCTCTTCAATAAGTGGTGCTGGGAAAACTGGACAGCTACGTGTAAAAGAATGAAATTAGAACACTCCCTAACACCATACACGAAAATAAACTCAAAATGGGTGAAAGACCTAAATGTAAGACCAATTATAAAACTCTTGGAGGGAAACATAGGAAAAACAGTCTTTGACATAAATCACAACAAGATCTCTTTTGACCTACCTCCTAGAGTAATGGAAATAAAAACAAAAATAAACAAATGGGATCTAATGAAACTTAAGAGCTTTTGTACAGCAAAGGAAACTATAAACAAGACGAAAAGACAACCCTCAGAATGGGAGAAAATATTTGCAAACAAATCAACGGACAAAGGATTAATCTCCAAAATATATAAACAGCTCATACAGCTCAATATCAAAAACACAAACAACCCAATCAAAAAATGGGTGGAAGACCTAAATAGACATTTCTCCAAAGAAGACCTACAGTTGGCCAAGAGGCACATGAAAAGCTACTCAACATCACTAATTACTAGGGAAATGCAAATCAAAACTACAATGAGGTGTCACCTCACACTGGTTAGAATAGGCATCATCAGAAAATCTCCCTTTGTAATTTTGATAGATGTCTCGAAACTGCCCTCCCAAAGAGGTTGCATGAATGTATGCATCAACCAGCCATGTATGCAACTGGCTTTCAGGATGGGCTGGCCAATATGATACAATGCAGTATGTCTGCAGAGTTTTAGATCTGATGGGTGAAAAATACTACCTTAATGTGATTTTAATTTGTGTTTCCCTCGTGGATGATATTAAATAGCTTTTCCTATGTTTATAAGCCTAAACGAAGACTTGTAAAGTCTTCCCCATCAGTCCTGTTACCATGTCACTAGATGGATTAAACTGGAGTCAAAATAACTGCATTTATGTGCAGATACAGCCTGGTGGTTCAGATATGGACGTTGTCACTGGTGTCCATATCCATATGCCTTGGTTGAGTCCCACTCCTGCTGCTTGTTAGCCAGATGCCCTTGTGCAGGCCCCCCATCCAGACAAGCTTCCGGTTTGTTTTTCGTCTGTGAGATTGGGATAAGGTGAAGCTACTCTACCGTGTATTGTCTGTTGTCCTTAGACACTGCTAAAAGCCCTTGACTGGGTTAGTGCCACCATTTGCCCAATGTGTAAACCAGTCACAAAGCGGGAGGGTGACAGCTACTACTAGGTGGTGACAGAGACTCTCTACTTGACCAGAATGGAGTCAGGCTCCCTTGTGCCCTGTTTCTGATCAATGTCAATGAGTCTTGACCCTGAGAATCTTTGTCAGCAGCTCTGGAATCTTCTTGCTGCCCGTGTGGCCCAGCCGGGGTAGGGGTGGGGAGGCTACAGATGGACAGGAGCTTTGAGGGTGGCAGTGACAGTGATCCCAGTGTCAGCCCAGCTGCGCTCCTACCAGTGACACCGACCTCCTGCATCTCACTGATTTGATAGCATTCAGAGAGCACTTAACTGTCTTCTTAAGAGTCATCTACATTCTAGTCCAAAGGCTCCACAGAGAAGGATTTTATGTCCACTGCTGTGACCCTAATGCCAAGAAAGGGCTGGGGGTGCAGCTGTGCGCACCTGTCCGTGCTTGTGGAGTGAAGGGACTGGGTGCAGGATTGTCGGCACCACCAGATGTGGGAACTGGGGTTGTGTGTAGAGTGCTGAGGGGGGTTAAATGGGTCATCAGGGAAGGAATCGCAGCGTCGGTTTTCTTTTCATCGGCCTGGAAGGATGAGTGGGAGTCATCTAGCCTAGAAGATCTGATTTCTTCCTGGATACAGGTTCATTTGGGACTAGGCAGATACTTCTTTGTGAGGTTAGTCTTACTGCACATTCCCATGATAAATCTGATGTTTAGTCCGCAAAACTCCTTTCATCAAGTAAAAGCAGACAGTTAGTTGAGGGAAGGGGAGGAAGAGGAGGAGAAGATAAAAGATCAGAGGTAAAATACTCCTTCCTTCTAGATTCACTTAAGGCATCTCAAAGGAGGCCTGAAGTTTCTCCTGTTTATGAGACAGAGTAGCACGGTCCAATAGAAATACAGTGCAAGAATGTTCTGGTAGCCACACTAAAAGTGTTTTTTAAAAAGGTGAAATTAATTTCAATGCAATATTCTAAATTAAATATATCCAAAATATTAATTATATCAATATGTAGCCAATATAAAAATTTGTTAAGGAGTCACTTTACTTTCACTTTTTTTCATACTAAGTCTTTGAAATCTAGTGTGTATTTTACATTTACTAGCACATCTCAATTTGTATACTCACTTTTCCTCAGAAATACGTGGTCAATATTTAGATTTTATAAAATTTGCAGTTGAAAAAGTAGATTGTTTTATCCAAGTTGTTCCGAACATACATAACAGTTTTCTAATAACTGAATTGAGTGTCTTTTTTTGAATTGGTACATAAATAATTTAAAATGCGTTTCCTCAGTCGTGCTAGCCCTGTTCCAGCTCCCTGGCAACTGTGTTTAGCTGCTGGTTAGTGAATTGGATGGCATAGTTCCGGACTTTTCCCCCAGATTCAGATCAGCTCATCTCAGGTTTGTGGATGCTTGTACGTGCCTGGGCCTGTGAACCTCTCTAGGCATGAGCTGGTTGAATTCCAAGGTCCCCCGCCCTGTCCTGTTAGCACAGTGGCCACTTGAGGATGGAAGTGGTTAAGGCTTGGTGTCTGTCTCAGGCCCCAGGCCCCAGCACGTTACTCTGTATGATGTTCACCTGTCAATGCTAATATTAAGCATTTAGATTGAAATTGTTATTCCTATGAGTTTAAAATCCTAGTTCATAAGGTTCACTTTTACTGATTTTACTAGAACTTAAGGTCGTACGACTTAGAATATTCTTTAAAAATTGCTACTCATTAAAAATTGCATCACAGAAGATTGTGATGTACCTTAAGGAGAAGATGCATGTTAGATGAGCTTTGTTCAGGCGTGAGGTCAACGTTAATGGCTGTACAATACATATTAAATAAAGTGTCTTTATACAGAAACACACACAAAACAAGGCTATGTATTGAATGATTGACGAAAATGTGACAGAGGCTCACAGGAACCTGACCCTGTATTTCCTGTAAGAGCAGTGATTCAGTATTTGCTGATTCATTGTCCGTGGCAACTCTTACATCGCAGCTGCCTTGAATAAGGAGAATCAACTCTATTTTACATTTGAGGAACTTAAGGAAGCTAAAAAACTTGTGCAGAGTTATGTAGCCACTAATAGGAATTTGAATCCGGGTTTCTCTTGAGGTTTTTTTTTCTTTTGCTACCCTCTTTCTCTTACCTTACAGGTTATCATAAATTCGTGATATTTTTCTTCACTTTCCAAACATTCATATTTTATATTCAAAAAATTCTAGGGCTTCAACAATTAGTGCCTTAAAAAGCATTGATAAAATTGTGTCTTGGCTCAAATTTCAACAAAAAAACACCCTAGGATACTTTTACTTTTTGCTATGCTTAAGTATTGTAATAATGAGTGTATCTATCGAAGTCTTACTATGGGAGATAGATGGTTCTCTGGTGAATTAGTAAGTGAAAAGTACTAGAACATTGTGAGAAAAGCAGAGCTGTCACACATACACGCACCCTTTTCTTTATTCACCTCCTTTTCAACTTAATTATTGGAGGAAGAGCAGGTAGACTTTAAGCCGGTTCTTGAGGAAAGACAGTGAGAAAGGGGGGGAATGGCGTAGCTTTGGATCCAAAAGAGGTTTGGGGGATAGAGAACAAACCAATTTAACTGGCACGGGAGGTTGGGAAGCCCCATTAAGGGTTCCAGACTTCACCTTTTAGACAAATATTGAGGGCCTTTGAGTCAGGGCTTCATGCTATTTGACGGGAAATACTTGTCTGAGGAGGAGGGATTAGAGGCAAGGTGCATTTGAAACAGGATTCTGGTGTAGGAGTTGGGACGTGAAATGAGAGCCTGAATTCTAGATGGATCAGTATCAGGACAAGAGGGAAGAAGTGAGCTTGCCAAAGCCAGTGGAAGAGAGCTGTTGCCTTTTGAGGTGAAGGTCAAAGGCTGAAGGGCAGTCGGAGTGATCAGGACGAAGATGTCACCTCTGAGCAGCAGGGAAGCCCAGGGCGCTGTGGCTTTGGGAGCAGCTTAACGAGTTGACTGTGGACCTGTGACTTGGGGACGGCGTCGCACATCCTGACGGACGAGCTGCGCAGGTGCGGTGCTGGGGGGAGGAGCTGAAGGGCTCATCATTTGTGAAAAGCTGCAAGGGCCTGGCTCTCCATTTCAGAACTTACACTGCAGCTGATCGATGAACTGGGACCGGGGGAGAGGGAGTAGGTAGCCCGGTGTCAGCGGGCAGACCTGGGCCCACCTGTCACTAATTGTGTGACTAGGGGCAGATGAGTCAGTTAGTTATTCCCTCTCCAGAATCCCTGTTCTCAGTGAGAGGTTTACAGCAGGAATTGGGCTGTGCGCGCTGTACAGTCTCCATCACAGCTGCTCAACTTTGCAGCTGTCCTGTGCAAACAGCTACGACGTGTGTAAGTGAACAGGTGTGGCTGCGTTCCAATAGAACTGTATTTACACAAACTGGGCTGGGCCATTCTTTGCTGGCCCCTAGTTTAGACTAAAGGATCTTTGAAGTCTCTTCTAATTCTAAGGCATCTTGATTCATTAGAGGTTTGCAGTGTAGACCTTGTTGTGATTTCAGGTACAAGTAGGGAGTCTTAATTGCTAAACTTGGAAATAAATGGCAGGGTGCTAGAGCTCATTTATATTCTTCCTGGGCTTACATTTCGTTAATTAACAGGTGTGCATTTGTATAGCTTTCCATGCTTTCACATAAATTAATTGTCTAGTTTGGTCCTTTATCTCATTCCATGATGAAATGAGTCATGCTTTTATGGTCAAGGAGACGACATTAAGAACAGCATGTGATCGTCCGCATCATCTTAACCCAGATGGAGCGTGGAGGCAAAAGGAACCGGGAGGTGTTTTGAGACAGTAAGAACTGTGTGTGTAATGGTGTTCATCTTAGTTCTGCGGAGCCTGGGGGCCAGCAGGTGCCCTTCTGGGGAGACTGCTGACTTTCCCCCAGTAGCAAGTGTTCATTGGGTGTACAGTTCCCTAACCAGAGAGCATCGTTTGCACCAGCAGGGGCTCTGTGTCCAGGTTCTGGCCTGTCATGTGAGAGGAAGCCGTGTGTGCACCTGCCTTGCTTCCTCTCTTCCCCTCATCACATAGGTCAGTGGTGGCGGGCTGTCTTCCACCCCAGAGGTGGTGTTGTGTGGCGGTGTGCTGTGTTACAGCAGCAAATTTTATTACAACCAAGAGGCTTTGCTACACAACCCCCGTGACCTACTGTAAGTCACGTACCAGTTACTTCATTCTCCCTCTTCTGCATCAGTTAAACTTTAAAATAATACCTGATGTGATTTAGTGCTTCCTTGTAACTATTCATGTCTCTTTTTAGATCTTCTTTGCCAGGTATTTGGCTATAGCTAAATACTAAGCTTGTTGACTGAAGACCAGTAATACTTTTTAAAAACAAAGTTCTATAGTGATGGTGTTTTAAACAATAAATGGACAAGTTTTGCCCCAAGATGTAATTATAGACATTGATCGATGTGCCAAGAAAGTGTGCTAAGAAATTTTATAGAGAAAAGACAGTCTGTAACTATAATTAAGACTGATCATCTCCACACCTTTCCATTTTTATCATAAGGAATATATATATCTCCGTGTTGTTTTTTCCTGATACCAAGCAGTTCTCCAATTTTCTGACACCAAGTGGGTGTTCCGCGATTCATTTCAGTTCTGACACTACCTGAAGTTAGCACAGACCCCACAAGTGAAGGGCTCAGTCCCACAGGACTGCCGCCATGTCAGAAGTCAGCCACAAATGGGGTGCCCAGGCAAGCATAAGAGGAGTGATGCCAGCACGATGGTGGAAAGGAAGCCCCAAGCCTATTTCCCCTCGGAGATACTGCCTTAACGATATATGGTCCAAAAAAGCCATTATGACTCCAGAAACCAGTTAAGAAGTTGCAGTAAACCAGGCAGGCACAAAGCTGAGAACAGCTGCATTGAAATGGGTAAGGAGGTTGCTTCGCTTCACTCACAATAGCCATTCCCACAAGTGTCCCTTAGCACAATTGGTAGTAAACGCCAAACTCAAGACTTCTCCGTCAGGAAGGTAATAGAAGAGTGGAGCATGTGCCCTACGTTCTGGCTTTTTGAGAAGCTGCCCAAGGGACTAGCTTGTCTCACCTGACTGGCATACTTGGCACACCTGGGGCCACTGAGAACATATGAGAGTTCAGCTGCTTGTTGCGGTGCCAGAGAACCTACAGACAGATGCCAGAGGGAAAAAGAGGTTACAAGCTCTGGAAAGAGAAACTGAGAAAACTCTCCAATTGGGAAATTACATGCACAACCTCAGAGGAGACACATCCCCAGAAAAGATTTAGAGGCTCCCAGAATCTCTAGCCAGCATGCTTGGTGAAGGTCTTTCCCTGTACAAAGCCAGTCCATAAAGACTGGGAGAGGTGGCAGTTTTTTCAAATGCCCAAATCTCAGCAAAAAATAATGAGGCATCTGAAGAAACAGGGAAATATGGCCTAGTCATAGGAACAAAATAAATATCCAGAAACTGACCCTAAAGAAGCTGAGATCTGTGAATTACCTACAAATTCAAATTAATTGTCTTAAACACAGTATGCTACGAGAGAGCATAGAGAACTAACTGCAATTGTGAAAATGATGCATGAACGAAATGTAAATATCAACACAGAGGAACTATAAAAAAGGACCAAATTGTGGAGCTGAAGAATACAATAGCTAAATTGAAAATTTCTCTAGGGGGTTCAACAACAGAATCGACCAAGTAGAAGAAAGAATCAGTGAGTTTGAAGACAAGTCACTTGAAATTACCGAGTCAGGAACAAAAAGAAAAAAGAATGACAAAGAGTGTAGAAGGCCTAAGAGACTTATGGGACACGAATAAGTGGACCAATACATGCAGTGTCAGAGAACTAGGAGAAAAGGGCAGGAAGCTTCCCAAACCTGAGGAAGGAGATAAATATCCAAATTCAAGTTGCTCAAAAGAGGCCCAAACCAAGACACATTATAATAAAACTGTCACAAGGCAAAGCCAAAGAGGGAATCTTAAAAACAGCAAGAAAAAAGCGAGTTGTCACATACAAGGGAGCACCCATAAGATTCTCAGTGAATATCTTAGCAGTAACGTTACAGGCCAGGAGGAAGTGGGATGATATAGTCAAAGTGCTGAAAGAAAATAAAAATGCCAACCAGGAAAACTATCTGGCAAAACCGTCCTTCAAAAATGAAGGAGAAATAAGACCTTCCCAGAGAAATAAAAGCTGAGGGAGTAATTACCTTGTCACTAGAGTTGCTTTAGCAGAAGAACTAAAGGGAGTTCCTTCACATTGAAATGAAAGGATGCTTGATGTAACATAAAAGCATGAAAACATAATGCTTTTTGTTAAAGGTGAATATATAGACAGGTATAAAATCTGTAATACTGGTGTTACGTAGATCACTTTTAATTTGGGTATAGAACTTAAAAGATAAAAACATAAATATAGTAACTATAAATAAATGTAAAAAGATGTAATTTGTGATATTGATAACAAGTGGAGGGGAGATATAAAGGAGTAGAGTTTCTGTATGTGATTGAAGTTATTCGTTTAAAAGATTGTTGTAACTATAAAATATATTATGTAGCCCCCACAAAAAAATACCCGTAGAATATACACAAAAGAAAATGAGAAAGGGATCGAAGCATGTCCCTACAGAAAACCAATGAAACAAAGGAAGGAAGCAAGAACAGAAAAGAGGAACAAATAAACTGTAAGACATACAAAAAACAATCAACAAAATGGAAATAGTAAGTGCTTCCCTATCAGTAATTACTTTCAGTGTAAATATGTTAAACTCCCCAATCAAAAGATACAGAGTAGCTGAATAGATTTTTAAAAATAAGTATGCAAGGGCTTCCCTGGTGGCGCAGTGGTTGAGAGTCCACCTGCCGATGCAGGGGACATGGGTTCGTGCCCCGGTCCGGGAAGATCCCACATGCCGTGGAGCGGCTGGGCCCGTGAGCCATGGCCGCTGAGCCTGTGCGTCCAGAGCCTGTGCTCCGCAACGGGAGAGGCCACAACAGTGAGAGGCCCGCGTACCGCAAAAAAAAAAAAAAAAAAAAAAAAAAAAATGCAAGTACATCAAACAAAAAAATAAGTCAAAAATTTGTCACAGGAGACAAGGAGGGTCATCATATATATGTTACATATATATTATATATGTAATACATATATCACAGCTCCCAAATATATGAAGCAAACATTGACAGAATTAAGGACAGAAATAGACAACAACATAATAATAGTAGGAAACTTGAATACCCCACTTCCAGTAATGAGTAAAACAACATACAGAAGATCAGTAAGCAAACAGCAGATGTGAACAATACTATAGATCAAATGGACCTAACCAGACTATATAGAACATTCCCAACAACAGCGGAATACATGTTCTTCTCAGATTAACAAAGAACATTCTCCAAGGGAAATCATGTTAGGCCACAAAACAAGTCCTAATAAATTTAGTAAGATTGAGATCATACTGAGGATCTTTTGAACCACAGTGGAATGAAACTAGAAATCAATAGCTAAAGGAAAACTGGAAATTCATAGGTATGTAGAAAGTAAGACACTCTTGAACAACCAGTGGGCTAAAATCACCAGAGAAATTAGAAAATATCTTGAGGCAAATGAAAACAAAAACGCAGGACACCCGGATTTATGGAATGTAGCCAAGCAGTACCAAGAAGGAGTTTATAGTGGCAGATACTTACATTAAAAACTAGACCTCTGGGGCTTCCCTGGTGGCGCAGTGGTTGAGAGTCCACCTGCCGATGCAGGGGACGCGGGTTCTGTGAGCCATGGCATGGCCGCTGAGCCTGCGCATCTGGAGCCTGTGCTCCGCAATGGGAGAGGCCACAACAGTGAGAGGCCTGTGTACCGCAAAAAAAAAAAAAAAAAAAAAAATTAGACCTCAAGTCAATATATTTACACTTTAAGGAACTAGAAAAAGAACAAACGAAACTGAAAGTTAGCAGAAAGAAGGAAAACATAAAGAATAGAGCAGAGAGGAATGATTAGATAGTAGAAGAACGACAGAAAAAAAGTCAGTGAAACTAAAAGTTGGTTTTTTGAAAAGATTAACAAAGTTGACAAACTCTCAGAGGAAAAAAAAGAAAAATCAGAAATGACAGGTGGTATTAAAACTGATGTCACAGAAATAAAAAGGATTACAAGAGATTGCTATGAACAATTATACACTAACAAATCTGATAAACTGGAAGATAGGAATAGATTTCTAGAAGCATACAACCAACCAAGACTGAACATGAAGAAATAAAAATCTGAACAGATATATAACTAGTAAGGAGTTTGAATCAGTAATCAAAAACCTCCCAACAAAGAAAAACTGTGGACCAGATGGCATCACTGGAAAATTCTTTTGAACACTTAAAGAAAATTAACACCAGTCCTTCTTAAACTCTTCCCAAAAATTGAAGAGGAAGAAACATTTCCAAACTCATTTTATGAGGCCAGCATTACTCTAATAGCAAAACCAGAAAAAGATACTACAAGCAGACTTCCCTGGTGGTCCCGTGGTTAAGACTTCATGCTCCCACTGCAGGGGGTGTGGGTTTGATCCCTGGTCAGGCAACTAAGATCCCACATGCTGCGTGGCGTGGCCAAAGAAAAAGAAAAAATGCTACAAGAAAAGTATAGAACAGTATCTTTGATGAATATTGATACAAAAATCCTCAACAAAATACTAGCAAACCAAATTCAGCAACACATTAAAAGGATGATACACTATGACCAAGTGGGATTTATTCTTGGAACCCAAGGATGGTTCAAGATTTGAAAATCTATGTGTAACATGCCACATTAACATTGAAGGAGAAAAACCACATAATTACCTCAATTGATACAGAAAAAGCATTTCATAAAATTCAGCACCTTATCATGACAAAGCATTTAACTGATTATAAACAGAGGGAAAATACCACAACATAATTAAGACCATATATGAAAAGCCCACAGCTAACATCCTACTCAGTGGTGAAAAATTGAAAGCTTTTAATCGAAGATCAGTAATAATGCAAGGATGCCCATTCTTGCCACTTCTGTTCCATGTAGTGCTGGAAGTCCTAGCCAGAGCACATTAGGCAAGAAAAAGAAATAAAAGGCATCCAAATTGGAAAGAAAGAAGTAAAATTATCTCTTTTTGCAGATGACACGATCTTATACATAGAAAACTTAGAGATTCCACAAAAAAAGCTTGTTATAACTAATGAGCAAATTTAGAAAAGTTGCTGGATACATAATCAGGTTTGTTTCTATACACTACAGTGAAAATTCCAAAAAGGAGATTAAGAAAAAAATCCCATTTACAGTAGCATCAAAAGAATCAAAAACTTGGAATAAATTTAACCACGGGGACAAAAATGCAATGCACTGAAACTAGAAAACGTTGCTGAAAGAAATTAAAGAAGACACAAATAAGTAGAAAGACATCCTATGTTCATGGAGTGGAAGACTTGATATTCTTAAAATATCCACACTACCCAAAGTGATCTATGGATTCACTGCAATCCCTACCAGATCCAGTGGCAGTTTTTGCAGAAATAGAAAAATCCATCTTAAAATTCATATGGAATCCTAAAGAACTGTGAATAGCCAAAATACTTTTTGACTAGCCCCCAGTTTTTTTCTTGAGAAAGAAAAAGCTGGAGACCTCACACTTTCTGACCTCAAAACATATTACAGACTACAGTAACATAAACAGTATGGCACTGGCCTAAAGACAGACATACAGACCTGTGAAACAGACTAGAGAGCCCAGAAATAAACTCTCACTTATGTGGTCAAATGGTCTATGACAAGGGTGACAAGAACACATGATGGGGAAAGAACAGTCTGTTCAGCCAATGAAATGTAGAAAACTAGTTATCCACATGCAAAAAAATGAAGTTGAACCCTGGCATTATACCATGTACAAAAGATAACTTAAAATGAATTAAAGACCTAAACATAAGATCTGAAACCATAAGACTCCTAGAAGAAAACAGGCAAAAATCTTCTTCGTATTGGTCTTGGCAGTGATTTCTTGGATATGCCACCAGAACACAGCCAATAAAACCAAAAATTGACAAGTGAGGCTACATGAAACTTAAAAACTTCTGTGCAGCGAAGGAAACAACAGTAAAAAGGGCAGCCTGTGGAATGTGAGAAAATATTTGCAAACCTCATACCTGAGGTTTGGGGTTAATATGCAGAATATAGAAATGAACTACAGCTCAACACCAAAAACAAACAAGGAAACAAACCTGATTTTTAAAATGGGCAAAGAACTTGAGTATACATTTTTCCAAAGAACTATGCAAATTTACTATATTCTGTTTGCATGTAAATGCAAATCAAAACCACAATATCAGCTCACACATGTTAGGATGGCCACTATCAAAAAAACCCCAGAAAATAACAAGTGTTGGTAAAGATGAAATTGAAATTGAAGAAATTGCAACCCTGTGCACTGTTGGTGGGAATGTAAAATGGTGCAGCCACTATGGAAAACAGCCTGGAGTTTCTGAAAATGTTTTAGAGAAGTACCATATGATTCAGTAGTCCCACTCCTTCCTTCCATAAAGAAAATGTGGTCCATGCGCAGAATGGAATAATGCTTAGCCTTTAAAAAGAGGGGAATCCTGTCATGCTCCAACATTGATGAACCTTGGGGATATTATGCTGAGTGAAACAAGCTCACCACGAAAAGATAAATGTGTATGATTCCACTTATATGAGGTCTTGAAATAATCAAAGTCTCAGACACAGGACATAGAATTGGAGTGCCCAGGGCTAGGGAAGGCAGAAAACAGGGAGCTACTGTTTGGTGGTTAGGAGTTTCAGTTTTGCAGGATGAAAAAAAGTCCTAGAGCTCTCTTGCACAACAATGTGAATATAGTTAGTACTGTACTTGCTATAGACCGAATGTTTGTGTCTCCCCGCAAATTCACACGTTGAAACCTAACCCCCAAGGTGATGGTGTTAGGAGGTGGGGCCTTTGGGAGGTCATAGGTCATGAGGATGGAACCCTCATGAATGGGATTAGTGCCCTGAGAAAGGAAGCACCAGAGAGCTCCCTTCTCTCTTCCGCCATCTGAGGACATAGGGGAAAAAGTGCCATTGTGAACCAGGAAATGGGCCTCACCGTACACTGAATCTGCAGGCCCCTTCATCTTGTATTTCCAGCCTCCAGAACTATAAGACATAAATTTCTGTTGTTTATAAGACACCTAGTCTGTTGTATTGTGTATGGTAATCCCAAACTGACTAAGACAGTACTATATACTTAGAAATGGTTAAAATGGTACATTTTGTGTTATGTGTTTTTTACCATAATAAAAAAGTGGGGTGCCCAGGCTACCCACACTTCTCTCTAGCTGACTACAAGTCAGGGGTTCCATGATCTCCCATTGGTTTCAGTAATTAACTAGGAAAGCTTACAGAAATTCAAGAAAGCACTTTACTTAAAATTAGAGGTATATTGTAAAGGATAAAACGCAGGAACAACCAGATGGAAGAGATGCATGGAGGCAGGTGTGTGGGGAGGGGCCTCCTCGACCTCTGTGGACCTGCTGTCTTCCCCGCGCACGTGCCCTCACCAGCCTGGAGGCTCCTGAACCTGTTATCTGGAAGTTCTGTTTCCTCCTATCAGGCAGGATAGATGAAATCACTGGCATTGGTCACTGAGTCAATTTTAGCCTTTCCCAAAGGTCAAGGGAGGGGGCGGTGGTGGGATGCAGGACGGACAGACGGAAAGTTCTAACTATAGGAGTTTGCTTTTCTGGTGGCCAGCCCCCATCCTGAAGTTCTCTAGCCCCCCCCCACCAAGACCCCCATGCGTCATCTTATTAGCATACAAAAGACTATAAATTCCAAGTCTTTAGGGGGCTTTGTGCCAGGAAGCAGAGACAAAGACCAAATATTTATCTTTACCAAATCCCCAATATTTGATTTGTTGTAAATGTATATGGATTTCAAACTAGACTTTTTATTAAAATACGTAAATGTTTTCTTAAAAAAACTTTAAAAAATGATAAAATCTCTCAGTTTTTCTCTGTTTTTCCTCTTGCTTTTATGCTGAGAAAGGCATTTCCTTCCTTGAGATCAGATTCTCCTTAGTTCCTTTATGGCTTCATTTAAAAGGAAAAACTCTTTCATCTGTGTGGAATTTATTTTGCTGTCTGTTGTGAAAATAAGAACTTAAGTTTTTTTCTCTAAGAGTAGATAAGCAGTTGTTCTAAATCTTTTTTTTTGTTTAAATCATTGTTCTTTTACCCTCTTTGACACATCACTCTTATTAAAATTGCTGTGTGTTATGGTTTGTTGGGTTTTTCCATTCTGTTCTCTTGAATTCTGCCTATTCTTGTTACATTTCCACAGTTTACTTGCTGAAGTTTTATAATATGTTTAATAACTGTGGCACAAATTGCCTTTTATTAGACTTTTTAAAATGTCTTCCTTTTTGTGAATGAAAAATGTTGCCTGCCACATCCTGAAAAAAGGGTGTTGCTGCCATCAAACCACTACAGCCCCTCCTGATGGTGCGCCCTGAGGGGACTCAGGCTGGAGACAGATGGGCTGACTCAGCCACTGCAGCCCTCCCCCCTTCCCCACCCCCGCCCCCCACAGACTGTGCACCCTGAGGGAACTTAGGGTGGGAAAGCACAGGATGCTGGCCCCAGAGAGCTGAGGTGCATAGCAAAGGAATGATTTCAGAGTCCAGACTCCTGCATCTTGCCATGCACAGAAAAGCACTAAATTCCTTAACTTGGTTTTCTTTAATTAACAGTAGTACTCTTTGGATGTTCCCACTACCTGGTCTTTGTTGGAAAAACTTCTGTGTATCCTAGCTCCTCCCTTACCTCTTCCGAGCAGTCCCTCAGAGCCATCTAAGAGGCTGCATCCCAGGCTTGAAGTCCGCAGAAAGAAAACAATTGTCAACTTTTAGGTTGTGCTTTTTTTTTTTTTTCAGTCGACACTTTCCTGTTTACTTTTTGTATGTATGTGTCTTATTGAGCTAGGTTATTATCTTCTTTATTTTGTTTTTAATACGACTTTATGTTTTAGAGCAGTTTTAGGTTCACAGCAAAATTGAGGGTGGGGCACAGATTTCCCATGTACCCCTTCCCCCACCCCTCCCCCAGCCCACTGTCACCATCCCCACCAGATGGGAGATTAGTTACAATCCATGAACCTGCACTGATACATCATCACCACCCAGAGTCCCTGGCTTACATCAGGGCTCACTCTTGGCGTTGAACACGCTGTGGGTTTGACAAATGTGTAACGACAGTTGTCCACCATGAGAGTGTCATAGAGAGTACTTTCACTGCCCGAAAAGTCCTCTGTGCTCCACCTGTTCCTCCCTCCCCCAAACCCTGATCTTTTTACTGTCCCCACAGTTTTGCCTTTTCCAGAATGTCATAGAGTTGAATCACACAGTCTGTAGCCTTCTCAGATGGGCTTCTTTCACTCAGTTAAATGCATTTAATGTTTTGTCGTGTCTTTTCATGACTTGATAGCTCATTTCCTTTTAGCTGAATAATATCCCCGTTGTCTGGATGGACCAAGTTTATTTACCCATTCAACTGCTGAAGGACATCTTGGTTGCTTCCAAGATTTGGATATTATGAATGAAGCTTCTGTATAAACATCCACATGCAGGTTGATGTGTGATCATAGCTTTTTGACTCCTTTGGGTAAATACTAAGGCATGTGATTGCTGGACCTTCTGGTTAGAGTATGTTTATTTGTATAAGAAACTGCCAACCTGTCCTCCAAAGTGACTTTTCCATTTTGCATTCCTGCCGGTAATGATGAGAGTTCCTGTTGCTCCACATCCTCACCGGCACTTGGTGTTGTCAGTGTTTTGCATTTTGGCCATTTTCATAGTTGCATAGTGGTATCTAACTGTTGTTTTAATTTGCAATTTCCTGATGACATATGTTGTTTGTCACCTTTTCATATGCTTAGTCACTGTCTGTCTATACATGTTTTAGTTAATGCTTAATTGTTTTCCGTGAAATAAATGTGCTGTGGACCCCCTGATATTTAATGGGTTCACTCTGGCTGGGACACCAGTTACAGCTGACATCTTTGATTATTCACTTTTGCATGTGAAAGTGGAAAACAGGTTTGTTTTTGTATGAGAAAATAGGAATTCACCTTTTTGGTTTCACCCTGTATATCTTCTTTGGTGAGGGGTATGTTCAGGTCTTTTGCCCATTTTTATATTGGGTTTTCATTTTCTTGTTGTTGAGGTTTAAGAGTTCTTTGTATGTTTTGGACAATAGTCAAATACCTGATAGGTATGTCTCTTGCAAATATTTTCTTCAGGTCTATGGATTTCCTTCTCACTCTCTTGAATTTTCACCTTTTCTTGTCATATTCCACATTTCTGAGGACCATGATTTGATGCCGATGGGGGCAGCAGCTCACTGTCTGGAGGGACTTGGGAGAAGCAAGGGGCTTAGACCTGCATCTTCTGAGGCCCATAGGACTTAGAGCTGCCACATATTCTCCCCCCATCCCAGGTAGAAATCATAACTACCAGACCAGTAATTTGAGAAGAAATTATACTTCCTAATATTTATTCTTGTCATTCAGGTAATGATTTTTTTATCTTCATTTATTCAAGTTATTTTTTAAATGTAATTTGTCAAGGTAACGTGTAACTTTTTTCTGAACATCTTAAATGTTCTTGTCTTGAGAATAGCATTTTTTCTATTGTCTCTAACTGCAATAAACCTATTTAGTTTTATACATTTATTTTATATTTAGTCATTTCATTAGGTCTAATGGTTCTTCACTTGATGCTTTTCCATTTTCTAGTTATATAGTCTTTGCCTAAATTATAATAATTGTATTTTCCTTTCCAGTTGTTTTAACTCATTTCTGTTTTATGCCTTGTACTGATTAGAACTTATAGAATAATACTGAGTAATAATGTGGGAGGGCTGCCATATCTTTCTTCTGACTTTATTTTGGGTTATGCCGGCTAGAATATCATGTATTTTGATAGTACTTTAAGCATGCTCATGTACACAATATTTTGAATGCCTGTATTTGTAGTTGTAATCAGAGAGGGAGATTTCATAGTTTCATAGATATAGCTTTTTTGGCTGGCCAAGAGATTAGTGAGCATTTAAAAATCATAGAAAATGTAGAGCAGAAAATATATTTAAAGTGAGGGTGGAGGAGGAACCTGTCAGATTCAGTCCCATTGGCTGTCTCAGTACGCGGAGGCCAGTGTTGTCCAAATTTAATGAAGTTCAGGCTGAGTAGGCGCTAGGTCACTTCCACTAGGTTGCAGATGGTAAGTGGGGACCTGACCTGACCTTCATTCCCAGTATACGTGGTATCTTTGTTCAGAGATATTAGCTGAAGTGTAATAAAGTCTGAGTTGTGAAACTTTTCCTTTTCTAGATTTTTTTTCAGGATAAATTCCATCAATATCCAGTTCCTTCGACATACAAAATGAGAATCTTTATTTTAGGTAGCCCTTCAAGGCCAGAAGCAAATACTCTCAACCTGTTGGTGCCAGCCTCTGGGGGCGAGGGATGGCATGTGAGAGCTGCAAATCGGCTCATTCAGCATGTGTCCCCACGGTCTTTGGGTGGGACTCCTTCCCCGGAGCTGGAAAGCTGATTTTGCCGTTTCCCAGTGTCAGTGGGGACTACCCTTCCCTGTAGCCACTTACAGAAAACAGTCCACTGTGCCGATGTGGACCTTCTGGTCACCAAGGGGCTTTGTAACCAAAGGGTTTCTTGTATTTACACGTGTGAGCTAAGGAGCAGCAGGTCGGGCCGAGGCATCCTGGACCCTGGATTGTTGCAGAGAATGTTGATCCAGAGAAGCGTGGAGGACGGCGGCCTCCCTACTCCCGTGTTGTGGTTGTGAATCCGTGGCTGTTCCCTGGCAGGTCAGCTCTCGTCCCGTTTTCTGGGGGTCATTCCTGCAGGCTCAGTGTGGAGCCCCATCCTTCAGTCTTTCGGCAGCTGGACGTGCAGCTGTATTTTTCTGTATTAAATCTCTGTATGTGAGTTAAATAGTGGCTGCTGTTAATCGTCTGTACCAAGCTCTGTAGGCCCTGGGTGTGCTGCTCCCAGGATTGGAACAGGTGAAGATCAGTCATGGCAGTTGGCATCTGCGCTCAGGCATCTTTACACACAGGAGTGAAAAGGGTAGTGCATACCATGCCTTTGCTATGAACTGTTTCAGCTTTTGTGATGTGACCAGATATTTCAGGCATTTTTTTAAGAGTCTACTTTTGTGATGTGACCAGATATTTCAGGCATTTTCCTCCACCGTTGGGCCAAGGCTGGTAAGAGGTGGTAGGAATAAGCTCTCTCTGGGCTTCTGAGTGTGATCTGCACCCCTTCCACAGTATTTTCAAATACAACCACCTGCCTTTTTCTCTTTAAACAGCTTTATTGAGACGTCATTCATATAACAGTGAATTCATTCACTTAAATGGTACAATTAAATGGTTTTTAGTGTATTCACAGATATGTGCAACTGCCGATTTTAGGACATTTTCAGGACCTCAGAAAGAAACCCTGTGCCCTGTAGCTCTCCACCCCCCCGTATTTTCCCTCCCCAAGCAACTGCTCGTCTACTTTGTATTACTACAGATTTCACTATTTTGGACTTTCACAGATCATGTAATGTGTGGACTTTTGTGACTGGCCGCTTTCACTGAGCATATTTTAAAAGGTTCACCTGTGTTATAGCATGTGTCAGTATTTTGTTACTTTTTATGGCTGAATAATATTCCATTTTATCAATTTACCACAGACGTTTGGGTTGTTTCCACTTTTTGGCTATTATGAATGCTGCTATAAACAGTTGTGGCAAAGATTTTGTGTGGACCTGTTTTTCACTTCCAATGGGTATATATCTAGGAGTGGAATTTCTAGGTGCCTCAGACTGAATGTTTATGCCCCCCAAATTCATATGTTAAATCCTAACCCCCAGTGTGAATTAGGTCGGGTGCCAGAAACCTAATGAGTGGGATTAGTGCTCTTATAAAAGGGACCCCCGAGAGTTCACTGCCTCTTCCATCACATGGGAGTGCGCTGAGCTTAGCCATCAGTGAGCCAAGAAGTGGGCCCTCATCAGACACCCACTCTGCTGGCACCTTGGTCTTGAACTTCCCACCCCCCAGACTGTGAGGAATAAATTTCCATTGTTTATAAGCCACCCAGTCCGTGGTGTTCTGTTATAGCAGCTCAAATG
This sequence comes from Delphinapterus leucas, assembly GCF_059928025.1. NCBI lineage: Eukaryota > Metazoa > Chordata > Mammalia > Artiodactyla > Monodontidae > Delphinapterus > Delphinapterus leucas. Next base: position 11,589,689 of record NC_143149.1, read on the forward strand.
GAGAAGACACTGGATCACATGGTTTCTGTATGTGAAATCGTTTTACAAACCTGCTGACTGTTTCCTACAAGTGACATCGTTTTTCATTCCCACCAGTAGTGTTTGAGGGCTTGATCTCTACAATTCCGCACATACACGTATTATTACCTGACTTTTTGATTCTAGCCATCCTTGTGGGAGTGAAGTAGTATTTCATTGTGGTTTTGATTTGTATCAATATTTCTCTGATGACTGATGTATTGAGCATCTTTTCCTGTACTTATTGGCTATTTGTATCACTTTCTTGATAGTGTACTTTGAAGCACAGAAGTTTTAAATTTTGATGAAGTTCAGTTGCTTCATGGTTTGATAAGACATCAACTTATCAATGTCTACAAAGAAGTCAGATGGGATTACATTGCATTGACTCTGTAACCATGTTATGTATTCTGATCCATGAACATTGTATGATTTTTCCGTTTATCCAGATATTTTAAAAGTCTATTTCAACAATATTTTGTGGTTTTCAGAGAAGAAATTTTGAACTTTTGTAAAATGTATCCCTAAGTATTCTTTTTGATGTGTTTGTATGTGGCATTGTTTTCTTTATTTTTTTGATTGCTCATTGCTGGTGTATAGGAACACAACTGATTTTTGTATATTGATCATGTATTGTGTCACCACATTGAACTGGTTTATTCTAGTAGGTTTTTAGGGGATTCCTTAGGATTTTCTATGTAAAATATGATGTCATCTGCAAATAGAAGTATTGTACTTTTTCCTCTCCAATCTGGATGCTTTTTATTTCTTTTTCTTGTCTGATTGCCTTGCTGGCACCTCAACACAGTGTTGAATAGCGATAGGCATCCTTGACTCATTCCTGATCTTAGGGGGAAAGCTTTCAGTATTTTACCATTTAGTCTGATGTTAGCTGTGAGTTTTTCATAGATGCTCATTATCAGATTGAGGAAGTTCTCTTTTTTTAAAAAAAATAATCACTGATTTTTAAAAATAGTATAACAAGCAAAACAAACATTTAAAACTTATTGCTACCATGCTTAGAACATACAGTGACAGTTCTATTATAACTATACAATATATGTAAATTATACTTGAAACCTGAATGTTGTGTCTTGACTTTAATTCATTTCAAACTATTTCTGATTTCCCTTTTGAGTGCTTGTTTGATTCATTGGTTATTTAGGCATGCTTTGTTTAATTTCCACCTCGTTGTGAGTTTTTCCTGGTATGGATTTTTAATTTCATTCCTCTGTTGTCAGAGGCTCTACTGTGAATAATTTTATCTTTTTCACGTGTTGTTTATTTTCTGTCTAGTTCGATCCATTATTGATAGTGGCATACTGAAGTCTCTTTTATTGTTGGATTGTCTAGTTCTCTCTTTATTTCTCTACATTTTTGCTTCTTCTTCTTGTATTTTTTTCTGTTATTATGTGCCTATATGTTTTTAATTGTTATATCTTCCTGATGGTGAGCCATTTATCATTATGAAATAATCTTTATCTTTATTAACATTAAAATTTTTAATGTTTATTTTCTTCATTAATATAGCCACTCCAGCTATTTTTGTGGTTGCTGTTTGCATGATTTATCTTTTCCCTTTTACTTTCAGTCTGTTTTTATCTTTGAATCTAAAGTGTGTCTCCTGTAGGCAGCATTTAGTTGGATCACTTTTTAAAATCCAGTATGACAATCTCTGCCTTTGATTGGATTGTTTAATCAGTTTACATTTAATAGTATTATTGCTTAGTTGAATTTACATCTGTCATTTTTTGTTTTCTTCATGTCTTTTTTGTTCTGCTATTCCTCCTTTACTACTTTCTTTTGTGTTAAGTGTATACTTTCTAATGTAACATCTTAATATCTTATTATTTTACTGTCTGTAGTCATCTTCACAGTCCAGTACAGTTTTACCCGCACCCGCCTCTTTTATGCTATTATTGGCAAATGTATTACACTTGTGTTACATAAGCCCAACATTACATTAGATACATGTTATTGTATACACTTTTTAAGTTAGTTATAAGAAGTAAAAAAATAAGCATTTATACTGTGTTTTATAATTACATAATTACTTCTACCAGTGCTCTTTGTTTTTTCATGTGGATTTGAATTACCATTTGGAGTTACTTTTAGTCCGAAGACCTTCCTTTAGTGTTTCTTGTAAGACGGATCTGCTAGCAACAAATTCTTTCAGATTTGCTTATCTGGGGAAGTCTTTATTTCATCTTTATTTATGAGAGATAGCTTTGTTGGATACAGGATTTGTGTTTGTCAGTTTTTTCATGGAGTACTTTGAGTATGTTATTCCACTGCCTCTGGCCTTCATTGTTTCTTCTGAGAGCCAGCTCCTAATCTTACTTGGGGAGGGGGGTCCCTTGGTAAGTGACTGGTTGTTTTTCCCTTCTAGTTTTCAAGAACTTCCTCCTTGTCTTTGTGTGGTGTAATAAAGAAAATGTCTGGTCTTTCCCACCGCCATCCCCCCATTCCTAGCACAGGGGTTCCAAACACTTGGGATTCCTGAGGGTCAGGAGTCATTGTTACGCTAAGACATGAACTCACAGTGTGCCCCTCCACAGCATCAGGATGGGGCTTGGTTACCAGAAAGACCAGGCATAGGAAGAGAGGTTTGGGATCCCCCAGGGAATGGAGAGGGCTAGAGACTGAGTTCTATCACATGGTCAATGGTTTAATCAATGAATCATGCCAACAGAATGAAATTCCAGTAAAGACAGTGGAGCTTCATGGTTGGTAAACACATTGTGTGTGTGTGTGTGTGTGTGTGTGTGTGTGTGTGTGTGTGTGTGTGTTTGAGAGAGAGAGAGAGAGAGAGAAGCTGGTTCTGAATCCACAGGCAGAGGGCAGGGAAGCTCTGCGTTCCCCCCAGCCTCTGAATTTATACCTATTGATTGCCTGGGGCCACTGAAATGAGGCTGGTGTCTTCAGTAAAGACAGTCTTGAGGAGGACTGAGCCTTGAACTTGTTGAGTCTGAGAGTAGCTCCAGGTGGTTAGCCTCAGAATTGTATTACAGTAAAACAGCTGATGTTGACTCTGACTTTGTTTAACTATGATGTATGTGTTTGTGGGTCTCTGTGTTCATCCTACTTGGAGTTTCTAGAGCTTCCTGAATGTATGGATTTTTGTTTTTCAATGGATTTGGGAAACGTTCTGTTATTTGTTTGAATTTTTTTTTTTTTTTTTGCTGTACGCAGACCTCTCACTGCTGTGGCTTCTCCCGTTGCGGAGCACAGGCTCCGGACGCGCAGGCTCAGCGGCCATGGCTCACGGGCCCAGCCGCTCCGCGGCATGTGGGATCTTCCCAGACTGGGGCATGAACCCGTATCCCCTTCATCGGCAGGCGGACTCTCAACCACTGCGCCACCAGGGAAGCCCCAGCACAGTGTTATTAGCTATGGTCACCGTCATGGACATCACACCCGCACAACGTATTATAACTGTGAGTTTGTACTTCTGACACTGTTCACCCACTCCCTCCATCCCTCCTCTGCCTTGGGCAGCCACTAATCTGTCTCTGTCTCTCTGAACTGGGTTCTTTTTTTTTTTTGCGGTACGTAGGCCTCTCACTGTTGTGGCCTCTCCCGTTGCGGAGCACAGGCTCTGGACATGCAGGCTTAGCGGCCACGGCTCACGGGCCCAGCCGCTCTGCGGCATGTGGGATCTTCCCGGACCGGGGTACAAACCCATGTCCCCTGCATCGGCAGGCGGACTCTCAACCACTGTGCCACCAGGGAAGCCCTTGTTTTGTTTTTGACTCTACGTATAAGTGAGATCATACAGTATTTGTCTTTCTCTGACTTATTTCACTGAGCATAATGTCCCCAAGGTCCATCCATGTTGTTGCAAACGGCAATATTTCATTCTTTTTTATGGCTGAATAATAGTCGTGTGTGTGTGTGTGTGTGTGTGTGTGTGTGTGTGTAGGTTGTTTCTATGTCTTAGCTATTGTGAATAGTGCTGCACTGAACATGGGGTACATATATCTTTTTGAGTTAGTGTTTTCACAGAAGTAGAATTGCTGGATCATATGGTAGTTCTATTCAATTTTTTTGTGGAATCTCTATACTGTTTTCCATAGTGGCTGCACCAATTACATTCCCACCAACTGTGCAACACTTGTTATTGATATTTTTTGTCTTTTGGTAATAGCCATTCTCATAGGTGTGAGGTGATATCTTACTGTGGTTTTAATTTGCGTTTCCCTGATGACTAGTGATGTTGAGTATCTTTTCACATACCTATTGGCCATCTGTATGTCTTCTTTGAAAAAGTGTTGAGAGCCTCTGCCCATTTTTTAATTGGATCGTTTGTTTTTTTCTATTGAGTTGTATGAGTTTTTTATATATTTTGGATATTAGCCCTTTATCAGATATATGATTTGCGAATATTTTCACCCATTCAGTAGATTACCTTTTCATTTTGTTGATGGTTTCCTTTGCTGTGCAGAAGCTTTTCTGTTTGATTTAGTCTGGCTTGTTTATTTTTGCTTTTGTTGTCTGTGCTTTTGGTAGAAAATCCAATAAGTCATCACTAAGACTGATGTCAAGGCGCTTACCCAGCTGTGTTTTCTTCTATGGTTTCCAGTCTCACACTCAAGTCTTTAATCCATTTTTAGTTAATTTTTGTGTACGGTGTGAGGTAGTAGTCCGGTTTCATTCTTTTGCATGTATATGCTGTCCAGTTTTCCTAACACCATTTATGGAAGAGACTGTCCTATCCCCATTGTATATTCTTGGCTCCTTTGTTGTAAATTAACTGATCATGCATGCATGGATTTATTTCTGCCTTTTCTATTCTGTTCCATTGACCCATGTGTCTGTTTTTATGTCAGTAACAGGCTATTTTAATTACTGTAGCTTTATAACATAGTCTGAAATCAGGGAGCATGTTGCCTTCAGCTTTGTTCTTCTTCTCAAGATTGTTTTGGCTATTTGGGATCTTTTGTGGTTCCATACAAATTTTAGGATTGTTTGTTCTATATGTAAGTAAATCTGGGCACTACCCCCCCTCATTCCTGTTGCCAACTTCGTAACTTACTTATCTGCTCCTTGTTTCGTGTCCCACTGGGTTATCTTTGTGAGGTCTGCCCTGTGCCCCCCAATGTTGAGTGTTGGGCTTTGCCCCTCAGGGAAGCCCTCCTCTGGGTACACCCACCATCGCCTGGGCTGCGGTGGGTTTGGCAGGCCAGCCTTCCTCTTGCCCTGACGGCATCCAGCTGTTAAACTCCACTGACTGCCAGCTGGTTACTCTATTATTTCCAGCAATACTCGGGGGCATAAATTGCTCTGCAGATGCATGCATTCTGACTGGCTCCTTTGAGGGAAGCATTTCTGAGGCCCCTGTTGATCATCGCTCTGACCTCAAGGGGCCCCTTCTGGCTTCTCCTCCCTGCTTCTCTCCTGCAAGCTTGCTGCTCAGCTTAGCTGCACCTCAAGTCTGCTCTTTTTTTTTTTGCGGTACGCGGGGCCCCTCACTGTTGTGGCCTCTCCCGTTGCGGAGCACAGGCTCCGGATGCGCAGGCTCAGCGGCCATGGCTCACGGGCCCAGCCATTCCGCGGCATGTGGGATCCTCCCGGACCGGGGCACGAACCCGTGTCCCCTGCATCGGCAGGCGGACTCTCAACCACTGCGCCACCAGGGAAGCCCTCAAGTCTTTTCTTGATCACCTTTCTCCACCTCCCGCTGCTCTTGACAGCACCCTCCCCTGTGCTGTGTCACAAATAAAGTTGGTGCCTTTGGGAGGAGCCCTTCCATGGCTCCAAAGCTGGCTCACAGTATCTTGTGTCCTGCTTTCCCCTGGCAGGGTCTCTGAGCCAGGGCTCTGGAGCTGGGGTGGAGACCACGACAAGCTTCTCTGAGTGGCACCCCACTCTAGGAGCTGAGCGCTAGTGGGGGTGGGGAGCAGCCTGGGGTCTCCTGGTGTGTAGTAGCTGCCACTGTGTGAGCTGGACCCAGAGACCAGGGTCCAGGGTTTGCAGTGTTCCATACCCAGGGTGAGCCTCTGTCTGCTGAGTGGGGGCTGGATGGAAGGAGGGAGCCCTCACCTCGGGAGCCTTGGGATGAGAAATGCAGAAGCCCTGAACCCTGCCTCGGGCCTGGGGGAGAGCAGGCTCAGTGCTGCCGGCTGCAGCTGGGGGCCCAGGGGCCGTGGTCAGGTTCAAATGCCACCGATGCTTGCTTGCCTTTTGTACATTTTCTTAATTTCTGGATTTTCAAATATTCGTCGATTTTCTTGAGTAGATTATTTCTTCATTTACTCTTCACCGTAAGGAGCATTTCCAGAGGCTTTTAATGGTTGTGGTTTTGTTTGTTTACACATTTCAGTAGTTTCACTGGGGAGTGGGCCCTGGTCTCTTCAGGCCGTCGTGGTGGAGGCTGATACTTGCTTTAATTTGTAAAGCCCGCCTAAGTGGGTGTTGCTCGTGCGGGGCAGGGGCAGCGTGACCCCCCCCTTGTGTCATGCGGGGGCCGGGGCAGCGTGCCCTCCCCACCCCCGCGTGCTGGCTCCGTTTCTCGTTTTGCTCATCTCTTGGCGGAAGTCAAATCCTCCACTCCTCTTCCTTCTCATGGGAAGTGTTTGGTACAGAAGTGAATGGAGGGTGGGAGTGCACGAGGTGAAAGTCCTGTGTTACTCTTGCTGTTTCTGGCGTTCTCCAGGCCTGTGCGGAGAGGACACAGCAGCCGCCACGCTACAGCAACGTGGTGATTGCGGGCGCAGCTCTGCTCCGAGGCTGGACCCGTCGTTTACCGTCAGTTCAGGAGCCACTGTTTAAAATCAGTGTTCTGGATCAGTGCCATTTAGTGAGTTGTATGTCTCAAGTCATTTTCAAAAGGAATGAGGGATTGAGTTAAGATGAGAGTTTTTTTCTTTTATCTATTGATTCTTATCTCTGGCTCTTACATATACTCGTCTACCTTTAAGTTTATTTTTGCGGTAGTAACTGAGAATACTGCCGTGACTTATAAACACTAGCTACCTTTGGTCTGATTTTTACATGTGTTTATTGGCATCTTTATGCAATTTGTAATTGCTCTGTTTTGACACTTAGAACAAGTTAGGTTCTTACTACTATTTTTAGTAGTATGACTGCAAATACCTAGAATTTTAGAATACCTGATGGTTGTGTGATTGTTATACGGTTAACGATGATTAGCTTCTCATCCCGCTGTGGGAGTGGAGAACTGAATCTAAATTTCTGGTAGGATTATGGGTTGTTCTGTCACTTCTGCCCTGGAAACCACGCATGTAACCCACACGGGAGCCTGGGAGGAAGACGGGAACCGGGCCCTCCATCAGCCTTCCCTTCCTGCCGTGCCCGCTGCTGGTGGCTCACTGGCACCCCTCTCTGGCGGTGAGAGCTGAATGGCCTTAAGGAGGTGGCCAAGCTGGCCTTTCTTAGGACAGAGGCCCGCGGCGGCAGAGCAGGAAGGGCCGGGACAGCGGCGGTGGTGGTGCTGTCAGGGCCCGGAGGGAAGTGCAAATAGCCTGGTGCCCGCATGTGAAGGTGGGGCAGCGGCCTCACCACACGAGGGTGAAGCGTGGGAACGGCTACCCTCCGGACCAAGGAGACCTGGAGCTGAGACCACGTGCATTGGAGCCTGCCCCTCCTCCTGGGACCGTAGGCAGGGGGAGGGGGGCTGGCGGGAAGGCCAGCTGCAGAGGGAGCGGGAGGGCAGCATCCCCACTTGGGGCCTGGGATCGGGTTTCTAGCTCTCCTGGCCCCCCGCTGCTCCCTGGAGAGGCCTCCTTCTTCCAGGCCTCTTCACTGGAGGGTGTGCACACTTCCTTGCGTGATTTCTGTGCTGCTATGCAGAAGGCTGGGCTTTGTGAATACTCACTTTTATTTTTTCTCAACCTAAGCCTCGTTGAGGTACTGGTTATCTGATGGTACTGGATTTTGGCAGCTTTTTTATTCCCATTGCTGTGAATGGAGAGGATATTCAAAGGTTGGAAGTGGGTGGGAGTAGATGGAATTTTCCTTTGGCCTCTGGCAACAGGTTCAGTTCATCCGTCTGAAATATTTCTAGCAAAAAAAATCCCCATATTTTGGACCTTGGTTGGCAAAGTGGTGGATTATGTTTCTTCACCGGGATTTGCTTTTTCCAGTTTCTTTGAAGCGTCTTTGTCTTAGTGTGATCAGGCTGCTGTAACTAAACACCACAGACTGGGTGGCTTAAACAACAGAAATTCGTTTCTCGCAGCTCTGGTGAGGACCCCTTCCTGGCTGTAGGCTTCTTGCTGTGGAGGGAGGGCTGAGGAAGCTCTCGGGGTCTCTTTTGTAAGGGCACTAATCCCAGCACGAGGGCTCCACCCTCAGGACCTGGTCACCTCCCAAAGACCCCCCTCCTAACACCATCACATCAGGGTTTAGGATTCCAACATGTGAATTTTGGGGGGAAACATACATTTAGACCATGGCCTTCCATGTGCTGACGAATAGCATTTCTCCCTCCCGAAGGCTCTTCCGCCCTGGAGTCTTACCAGAGGGCCTGCAATAATGAGCCTGTTATTAAAGCCGATTAGCACTCAGCGCCTGGGGTGCGTGGATTTGTAGGGAACAGTTAACGCTCCTACTGGATTAGTCCCTTTCAGCACTTGGCAAACCTGTTGCACAGTTTGTACCAAGGAAGGTTGTTAGTGGGGAGTGTGGATGGGTTTGGATTTTCCAGTTACATAAGTACTCCACATGTATTAATTAATGTTTGTTTTCATCAGGCCTACAAGATTATATGAAGGTTGTAATTTATATTGGTTACATAAATTGAGTATTTAAGTAATCATTTAAGGTTAAGTTTTATTCTGGGTAAACACTTTGTTAAAAAATTTGGTGTGGGAAGGAAAAATTCCCTTTTCCCCACTCTCTAAATCCTGCTCTAAATAAGTAATTACCACTATTAATATACAATTAGCCAGTTGGTTTTCAAATAGCTCTTTTAAAAAGGACATAAGGTGGAAGTTTTTCAGAATAGGAAATGATTAAAAATGCAGCTTAAAAGGTCTGAATGAATTTATTACGTTTGGTTCCGAAATGTGCAAAAGCCAAGAGCAGAGTTCTTTTGTCTTAACCATTGTCTGTGTTTGAATAGTTTTTGGTGTGTTAGAATTTAAACATTCCAAGATCTCTGTGTTCACTTCCTGAGATAGTAGAGCACAAAGAAGTCAGTGAACCGGGAGTGTGAACGGGTCGTGTTTGCGGGAGGGCCGAGTACTGAGCTTCTCCTCCTGAGACGCTTGGGTGATAATAAGGTGGTGGCCAAGGGTGTGCAGATCCAGGGCAGGCGCAGAGACCCGGGCCACCTCTGTGGGGACAGCGTCCACGGTCCTGTGCCTCCTGAAGAGATCTCATTTCGCACCTCATTTGGGGACTTGTTTCTAGCTTCAGGACTTTTAATAACACTTCATGGCTGCACCCCAAGGCTAAACGAGCGAAAGAAAACTGAAGGAAAAGAAGGGCATGTTATGCAGAAGACAGCGTCTCGGGCATCAGGAAAGGCCAAGGGCTGCCGGCAGGGCGGGGTGGGGGCACAGAGCTGCTGGGAGCTGTTTAATGACAGAAGATCCGAGTCATTTCAGGCCACTAGTCCTCCCCTTCTCTCTGGCTGTAGAACAGAAGGCTCGCCTGACCGGGTCCTGTGTCTCCTGAGCTGAAGACCTGGTCACATGACCAAGCTTCTCCCATATACTCAGCCTTCCCTAGTCAGAGAAGATCCTGTTTTCTTTCGTTTTGCCCATTTTCCTACTAGGTTGTTTTGATTTTTTTAAAATTGTTTTATAAAACTCTTTATATTGAGGACTTTGGATTTTTATCATTAAAAATCCAAAAACTTCTGCAATCTTTCATAGAAAAATAGCTGGTTTTTTTGTTTTTCAAATTCGGAAAGAACTGTAAAGTTTATAATTAAATAAAAGAAGCAGTACCCATTTCTCCCCTCCCCACCATGAGTTCTGGTCTCGGAAGTTACCCTTTTTAATGTTGAAGCTATCTCTCAAGATACCTGCCTGCAGGTTTCCAAGCTCAGTGCTTATCCTATGTTGCAGAGAGAGAATCTGTAGAATGCGGCCTCTGTAGAGACTGGCCTCTGTGTGTATAAACTGTTTGCTCTTTGCTTCTGGGTTTCAGAGGGAAGCACTTTTCAGAGCAGTCTTTTCTGCAGCATTAGGGAGACGTTTCCCACGGGCACGGGGTTGAGATGTGTTTTATTTGACCTGTTACCTACGGGGCAGAATCCCACGTGCCCTCAGTGGCCTCTGCTGTGGATCAGACGTTTTCCGACACCTGAGAATGCACTGCTGCACGTGTTCCTTTCCACAGCATCTGGGAGGCATGGTCCCCCCAGCGGGGAGCTCTGTTCTGAACTGGGGGCTGCTGCTGTGGCCACTGCACGTCTGTCTTTGATGCTGGAAAACCCTCAGCCATGCTCTTGCTTTTCCTCATGAAATCCATCTTAGCTGGGTTGCACCCTGACTCTGGCTGAGCTCTGCCCTGCGTCAGTTTCTATCTGGCAACTTGCTCTGTGCACTGAGGTCTCCTCCTGCCAGAAGAGTCAGTATCTGCTTGGTAACACCTCGTACTCTTTCTGTCCACCGTCTGCCTTTTAGTTTCCTGGGGCCTCCTCCCGCCTCGGCCCCCGCCAGCCAGCCCTTCAGGGATGCCCTGTTCCCTGCTCTCTCCGACTAGGACACATGGTCTGCAACTGTAGCTGTACTGAAGGGGACACGTTGAGTCTCGTGTCTGCCTGCCACCCAGTTCTCCAGTTCACAGTTTTTGCTCTTTCCTCTAGAGATCCTGTCTGCATGTAACACATCTAAACACAGAAGGACGTCAGTACATATATGCACGCCCAGATGTGCTAAGTACAAAGAGTGTGTGTGTCCCCAGAGCTGTACGGGCAGCTGGTAGCACCGCTGGCATCTTGCTGGTGGGTCGGTGTTAGTCCCTGTGGCCCCTTCTGCCCCCAGGTGTGGATGCACCGCATCTGCCTAATGAGGCCTCAGCAGACAGGCGTTCGGGTCGCCCCCCTCGGGACTCGGCAGTGTATTTTCCTGCTCATGCTTTCGGCACAAAGATGCACTTTGCTCTGAATCACGAACCTGTCTCTTTTCTTCCATTAGCATGAATAATTTATTTGACTGTCAAATGATTAGGGTATTTAAAAGATTTAAACATTGTTGAACAAGTGACCAAACAAACCAAGTAACCAAAGTTTAATTGGTGGTTGATCAGGAACATTTTCCATATTTTAGAAACTACTACATGTGTTCGTTACTATCGGCGAACGCAGCTGCAACACTGCACACTCCAGAACAAGTGCATGTCCCCACCAAGGAGCATTTCCACGGCAGACGGTTGCACAGAATGTAGTTTCCACAGCAAGCCACGTGAAGCCTTAGCTGTTTCTCTACTTGGTCCAAGGAGTTTATGTACAGTTCTTTGGTGAGTGCCATCCCGACAGATTAAAACTGTCAGCCGGATGGATACAGAGCCCCCGGCTGCGGAGTGGCTGCTTCTGGTCGGGTTCAGTCCAGGGAATGGAAGGCCCTCGGCTCACCCCAGCTGTCCCTAAAGCTCAGTGCACTAGTGGAGGAACCGCTGTGTCCCTGCATTGGGCAGAGCGAAAGCACAGGGGCACAGTCCAGCCAGCAGGCCTGCCTCACTCTACCCGGGACGGGGACGGGGACGGGGAGGGCGCCGGTGCCTCTGTTACCCACAGGTCCTTAGCAGGTGTCGTCCTGCCTCAGGTCTGAAGAGTGTGCCTGAAGTGTGTGTGTGTCATCTGAAGGGTTTTTTAAATTGAGATACAGGTGATGTACGATATTATATGAGTTACAGGTGTGCAACATAGTGATCCAGTTTTTAAAGGTTATACTCCATGTATAGTCATCATCAAATACTGGCTACATTCCCTGTGCTGCACAGTGTCTGATGGGCAGGGCTGAGGGCCGGGTGTCTCCTTGGCCTCACGCCGGCCCCGGTCCCCCTGGTCCCCCTTCACACCTGTGGCCGCTCCCACGCCCTCCCTCCCGTTTCTGTCTCTGCCATCAGCGGCGGGACCGCCTTCTTCTCAGACCTCTTCACCTCGTGCGTCTGTGAGCCTGTGAAGGCCCCGTAGCAATTCTCCCGGAGCCGGAGAGCTCTAGTCCGGCGACGGGGCCTTTGGTTTCACAGCTTGACCTAGAGGCCTGGACTGGGTTGTGAAATCAGTTTCCTCCAGGATTACCAGTTTCTCAATGAATTCAGTGTTTAAACATAAAGTGGTTGTGAGTTCTAAAATTTAGAAGGGTTAGGAAATTAGGCTTTTAAAATTACATTTTATTCAGAACCTTGGCCGTCGCTGTCCTTTGGGACACACCAGACTGAGTCCCTTCCCGTGCGGGGTACTGAGGGCAGGGCCTCGGCCCTGGTTTGTGGCTTGGAAGTCATGCCCACAGCACCCACTGCCTCCAGAGCCCCCAGGCAGAGTTGGGGTGCTGAGGGGGGGGCTCTGGGGAGGCTCCCGCCCGGCCCCAAGCCACCCCACACTGCCCAACCTCTGAGTACTTTTCACTCCAAAGCAGCTTCCCGGCACGGATCCGAGCCCTTCCTGGGGCAGAGTGATGGCCCTTAGCCCGCCGACAGGATGACTCTGGAGTTGGGCTCTGCCCTGACACAGCGCATGGCCTCCGGCTTCAGGCGGCCGGCGCTATGCGTTGACCTCTTTGATCCACGCAAGGAAGCGCACTCCCGGGCGGATGACTGTGGGGTGACAGCACTGCAGTAACGTCACCTGGTGCAGACGACCATGACACTGAAGCTGAACGCCACCCCTGTGGGGTGACAGCAGTGTTTTCCTGCTGAAAGATTGGGATGCCTGACCTAAGGAAGAGTAACATTTTTCTCCTGATGTTTGACCTTAAATAACTTTAAAAAATAATTGCTTTTATTAAAGCATTCATATGCCATGGGATCTGGACTGGACCAGTACCCTCAGGTTATGTGGCATCCACAGAACCCAACAGAGCACTAGGTTGTATTCTTCCTCCTCATCCCTTGCATTCGTTTCTGATTTTCAGAGATATCTTGGCATAATATTTCCTTTGCCCCCATCACTGAAATGGCGCATCTCATTTATCACCATGCAGTTTTCATGTAATTTTTCTTGCTCGGGTAAAATTTGTGTTTTGATCCTCTTTTGGACCAAGAGTTGCCCTGGCAGCCTGGGGGCAGGTAGCTAATGCTTTCTCACAGTGCATGTATAATCAGATACTTCTAATAACTCGGTTACACACTTTGCCAGAAAAATCTGAGATGAGAAACTTGCATCTGTCACATTTGGATAATTAAAGCACTTAAAGCTCTATATTTGAGGAAAAACAAGAGTAAATGCAAATGGTACTATATTTTGGTCTTTAACTTTGGGACATTTTGTTCAATTGTTTTTTTTTTTTTTTTTTTTTTTAGGTAATGAAGTTTTGTACTTGGTTTTTTCTCAGCTTGTGTTTTGGGGAAGTCTTTTTTTTTTTTTTGCGGTACGCGGGCCTCTCACTGCTGTGGCCTCTCCCGTTGCGGAGCACAGGCTCCGGACGCGCAGGCTCAGCGGCCATGGCCCATGGGCCCAGCCGCTCCGCGGCATGTGAGATCCTCCCAGACCGGGGCACGAACCCGCGTCCCCTGCATCGGCAGGTAGACTCTCAACCACTGCGCCCCCAGCAAAGCCCCTTTTTCAATATTTTAAGATTACAAACTGTGAGACCGAGTTGGAGGGATGGCAGCTTAGAGTGTTTAACTTGGTCAGATAAGGTTCTATTTTCCAGATCCAAAGAGACGAAGTTCACAGGTCTAGTTAGTTTGCTTTTTTCCAGTTTTAGGAGATATAACTGACACACAGCGCTGAATAACTTTCAGATGTACAGCATAGTGATGACTTATATATATTTCGAAAGGAGGACAACAGTAAATTTAGCTAACATCCACGGTCTCATAGATACAAAAAAAGGAAACATTATTTTCCTTGTGATGAGCTCTTAACAGCCTTCTCTTAACAGCTTTCGAATGCACATTACAGCATTGCCGTCCGTGTCATCATGCACACGGCCAATACTTGTTTACCTTATAACTGTAAGTTTGTGCCATTTGACCACCTTCCCCCAATTCCACCCACTCTCCTTTGGTAACCACAAATTAATTTTTTTTCAAGATTCCATTGATAACTGAGATCATATGGCATTTGTCTTTCTCTGTCTCACTTATTTTCCATAGCATAATGTCCTCAGGTCCATCCATGCTGTCACAAAAGGCAGGATTTTATTTTATTTTTTTTATGGCTGAGTAATGTTCCATTGTATATATGCTGCATCTTTTTTTTGTGTGTGTGTGGTATGCGGGCCTCTCACTGCTGTGGCCTCTCCCGTTGAGGAGCACAGGCTCTGGACGCGCAGGCTCAGCAGCCATGGCTCACGGGCCCAGCCGCTCCGCGGCATGTGGGATCTTCCCGGACTGGGGCACGAACCCCTGTCCCCTGCATCGGCAGGCGGACTCTCAACCACTGCGCCACCAGGGAAGCCCTATATGCCACATTTTATCTATTCATCTACCGACGGACACTCAGGTTGTTTCCATATCTTGGCTGTTGTAAACAGTGCTGCTGTGAACATGGGGGTACATATATCTTTTTGAGTTAGTATTTTTGTTTCCTTTAGATCAATATCCAGAAGTGGAACTGCTCGGTCATATGGTAGTTTTTATTTTTTATATTTTTGAGGAACCTCCACGCTGTTCTCCACAGTGGCTACACCAATCTACATTCCCACCAACAGTGCACGAGGGCTCCCTTTTCTCCACACCCTCACCAACACTTGTTACTTCTTGTCTGTCTGATGATGGCTATTCTGACAGGTGTGAGGTGATATCTCCTTATGGTTCTGATTTGCATTTCCCTGATGATTAGAGATGTTGAGGACCTTTTCATGTACCTGTTGGTGACCTGTATGTCTTCTTTTGAAAATTTTCTAGTCAGATCCTCTGCCTATTTCTACACCATATTGTTTGCTTTTTGTTGTTATTGAGTCCTATGAGTTCTTCAAATATTTTGGATATTATCTGGTATATAGTTTGCAAATATTTTTTCTCATTCTGTAGGCTGTCTTTTCACTTTGTTGATGGTTTCTTTTGCTGCGCAGAAGCTTATTTGTCTGTTGTCATCCCACTTGTTTTTTATTTTGTTGCTTGTGCTCTAGTGGTGATTTTCCCAAAAAATCATTGCCAAGACCTATGTCAAAGAGCTTTATTTTCTTATGTTTTCTTTTAGGAGTTTTATGGTTTCCAGTCTTACATTTACGTCTTTAATCTCTTTCAAGTTAATTTCTGTGAATGGTGTAAGATAGGGGTCCAATTTCATTCTTCTGCATGTATGTGGCTGTCTGGCTTTCCCATGACCATTTATTGAAGAGAGACTGTCTTTTCTCCATTGAATATTCTTGGCTCCCTTGTCAAGTATTAGTTGACTGTATATGCATGGGTATATTTCTGGGCTCTCAGTTCTGTTCCATTGATCTATGTGTCGGTTTTTATGCCAGTACCATACTGTTTTGATGACTGTAGCTTTATAGTATAGCTTGAAATCAAGATGTGTGATGCCTTTTGCTTTGTTCTTCTTTCTCAGGATTACTTTAGCTATTCAAGGTCTATTATGGTTCCATACACATTTTAGGATTGTTTCTGTTTTTTCCACTTCTGTAAAAAATGCCATTAGAATCTCAATAGGGATTGCATTGAACCTAGAGATGGCTTTGGGTAGTATGGACATTTTAACAATATTAATTCTTCCAACCCATGAACATGGGATACCTTTCCATTTATCTGTATCTTTTTCATCAATGTCTTGTAGTTTTCAGTGTAGAGATCTTTGACTTCCTTGGTTAAATTTATTCTTAAGTATTTTATGTTTTAGATGCCATTGTAAATGGTATCATTTTATTTCTTTTTCACATAATTTATTGTTAGCTTGTAGAAGTGGTACCAATTTTTGAATGTTAATGTTTTAAATTTATTTCTATTTTGGGCTGTGTTGGGTCTTTGTTGCTGTGCGCAGGTGTTCTCTAGTTGAGGTGAGTGGGGGCTACTCTTTGCTGCGGTGTGTGGGCTTCTCATTGCAGTGGCTTCTCTTGTTGCGGAGCACGGGCTCTAGGCATGTGGGCTTTGGTAGTTGTGGCACAAGGGCTCAGTAGTTATAGCTTGCGGGCTCTAGAGTGCAGGCTCAGTAGTTGTGGTGCATGGGCTTAGTTGCTCTGTGGCATGTGGAATCTTCCCGGAACAGGGCTCAAACCCGTGTCCCCTGCACTGGCAGGTGGATTATTAACCACTGCACCACCAGGGAAGTCCTGAATGTTAATTTTGTAACCTGCAGCTTTATTGACTTTATTGATTAGTTCTAACAGTTTTTTTTTGGTGGAGTCATTAGGATTTTCTGTATATAAAATCATGGATTCTGCAAATAGAAACAGTTTTCCTTCTTCCTTTCCAATTCTGATACTCTCTATTTATTTCTCTGGCCAGGACTTTCAGTAAGTACTGTGTTGAATAGGAGTGGTGAGAGTGGACATCCTTGTCTTGTTCCTGATCTTAGGGGAAAAGTTTTTGACCTTTCATCATTGAGTATGACGTTAGCTGTGGACTTTTCATCTGTAGTCTTTATTATGCTGAGGTATGTTCCTTCCATACTTAAGTTTTTATCATGAATGTTGAAAATTTTGTCAAATGCCTTTTCTGCATCTACTGAGATGGTATTTCTTTTCTTTCGTTCTATTAATGTGATGTATCACACTTATTTGATTTGTGTGTTTCAACCATCTTTGCATCCCAGGGAAATCCCACTCGATCATGGTGAATGATCCTTTTAATGTGCTGCTGAATTTGGTTTGCTAGTATTGAGAATTTTTGCATCTGTGTTCATCAGGAAAATTGGCCTGCCTATAATTTTTCTTTTCTTGCACTGTTCTTTTCTGACTTTGGTATCAGGGTAATTCTGGCCTTGAAAAATGAGTTTACAAGTGTTCCTTCCTCTCCGATTTTCTGGAAGAGTTTGAGAAGAATTAATGTTAATTCTTCTTTAAATGTTTGATAAAATTCACCAGTGAAGCTGTCTGGTCCTGGACTTCTCTTCATTGGGAGATTTTTTAAATTACTGATTCAATTTCCTTACTAGTAAATGGTCTGTTCAGATTTTATATTTCTTCTTATTCAGTCTCAGTAGGTTATATGTTTCTGAGAATCTTTCCATTTCATCTTGGTAGTCCAGTTTGTTGGCATGTAACTGTTCATAGTATTCTCTTATGGTTGTTTGTTTCTCTGTGATATGAGTTGTAATTTCATAGTAGCTTCTTATGATCCTTATATTTATGTGGTATCAATAGTAATGTTTCTTTCATTTAGAGTTTTGTTGATTTTGGTTCTGTTTTCCCTGGGGAGTCTAGCTAAAGGTTTGTCAATTTTGTTTATGTTTTCAAAGAACCAACTCTTAGTTTTGTAAATCTATCATTTTCTTGTTCTGTATTTCATTTATTTCTTCTCTTTATCATTTTCTTTATTCTACTAACTTGGCTCAGTTCATTCTTTTTTTCCTACTTCCCTGAAGCACAGAGTTATGTTATTTGGGATCTTCCTTGTTTCTGTGTGAACTTGTCTCTTAGAACTGCTTTCACTGCATCTGTAAGTTTTAGTATGCTGTTTCCATTTTTGTTTGTCTCAAGATAACAGTTTTATTTCCCCTTTAATATCTTCTTTGACCTGTGGGTTGTTCAGGAGAGCCTTGTTTAGTTTCCATGTATTCATGCAGTTTCCAGTTTTCCTCCTCTTACTGATGGTATATGTTGTGGTCAGAGAAGATACTTACCATGCTTTCAGCCTTCTTGAATTTGCTCAGACTTGTTTTGTGGCCTAACATATGGTCTGTCATAGAAAACATTCCATGTGTGCTTGAAAGAATGTGTATTTTGCTGTCATGCTATACAGAATGTTCTACATTTGTCTGTTAGGTTCATTTCATCTATAGTGTTGTTCAGACTCACTCTTTCCATACTGATTCTCTGGATGATCTATATCCATTGTTGAGAGTGGGGTATTAAATTCCCCAGCTATTACTGTATTGCAGTTTACTTCTCTTTTTAGCTCTGTTAGTTTTGTTTTGCTTTTTTGGCCACACTGCGTGACTTGTGGGGTCTTAGTTCCCCAACCAGGGATCAGACCCAGGCCCTTAGCAGTGAAAGAGCTGAGTCCTAACCACTGGACTGCCAGGGAATTCCCTTAGGTCTGTTAGTTTTTACTTTATACATTTATGCACTCCAATGTTGGGTACATAAATATTAATTGTATCTTCTTGATGGATTGACCCCTTTATCATTATATAGTGGCCTTCTTTGTCCCTCTTTACCATTTGTAAAGTCTATTGTCTTGAAGTATCTCTTCCCATCATCCGTTCACTCTCAGCCTATGTGTGTCTTTAAGGCTAAAGTGAGTCTCTTCGTAGGAAGCATATTGTTTTTGTTTAATCCATTCAGTCATTTTGTGTCTTTTGATTGGAAACTTTAGTGCATTTAAATTTAATTATTGATAGGCAAGACATTTCGTTAATTTCTTTCTGGCTATGTCATAGATCCATTGTTCCTTGCTTTTTATCCTGCTCTCTTTTATTGTGGTTTTCGTTTGTTTCTTGGCTGCCTTGGGTCTTCGTTGCTGCGTGCGGGCTTTCTCTAGTTGCGGTGAGTGGGGACTGCTCTTCATTGTGGTGCTCGGGCTCCTCATTGCAGTGGCTTCTCTTGTTGCGGAGCGTGGGCTCTAGGCACACGGGCTTCAGTAGTTGCGGCACGTAGGCCCTAAAGCATGCAGCATTCAGTAGTTGTGGCACATGGGCTTCAGCAGTTGTGGCTCGTGGGCTCTAGAGTGCAGTAGTTGTGGCACACGGGCTTAGTTGCTCCGTGCCATGTGGGATCTTCCCAGACCAGAGATCGAACCTATGTCCCCTGCCTTGGCAAGCAGTATGTAACTTCTATTTCTTCTCCCCCTCACATTTTAGGTTACTGACTTTATAGTTTACATATGTTTTATGTTGTATACCCAAGGACAGAGTGTTGTAGTTATGATTATTTTTAGTACTTTTTTTCTACTTTTAAACTAGAGTTGTGATTTATGCACCACCATTACTACCATATTACAGACTCTAACTCTGACCATAAATTTACCTGTCCTAGTGAGTTTTGCACTACCTTCATGTCTTTATGATGCTAATTAGAGTCCTTTAATTTTGCTGATGAGCTCCCTCAGCTTTTGTTTGTTTGGCAGAGTCTTTATCTCTCCTTATTTCTGAAGGACAGTTTTGCTGGTATAGAAATCTTAGTTGACAGTTTTTTCTTCTAATATTTTATAACATTTTATAATATTGTATGTTAATTATAATTCAATAAATAAAGTAAAAATTTTAATAATTAAAAAAATATTTTGAATATATCTTCCCATCCTCTCCTGGCCTGAAAAGTTTCTCTTAGAAATCTCTCCATAGTTTTATTGGGGGAGGGTAGCCGGTTCCCTTGTATGTAACTTGTCTCTTTTCTCTTGCTGCTTTCAAAATTGTTTCTTTGTCTTTGACTTTTAACAATTGTGTGTCTCAATGTAGATGTATTTGGGTTCAACCTATTTGGGGTCCTTTGGGTTTCACAGATCTGGATATCCATTTCTCTCCCCAGGCTTGAGACATTTTCAGCCATTATTGCTTTAAATATACTTTCTGTCCCTTTATCTTCTCCTGGAATTGCTGTAATGTGGATATTGTTGTTTCTGACTATGTTCCCCAAGTCCCTCTGGCTTTCCTCATTCTTTCTTTTTTTTTGCTCCTCTGACTGGATAATTTCAGCTGTCCTGTCTTCCAGGTCACTGATCGTTTCAATTGTTTCTCTGTATTGTGAAGGCTAGTTTTGAAGCTGTCAATTGAAATTTTTCAGTTCAGTGACTGTGTTTTTCAGTTCCAAGATTTCTGGTGTGTGGTTTTCTTTGTTTTTGTTTTTGATGGTGCCTGCTTCTTTTTTGAACTCCTGTTTTGTTCATGTGTTGTTTTCCTAATTTCATTTAGTTGTGTGTGTTATTGTGGTTCACTAAACTTCTTTAACAGGGTTATTCTGAATTCTTTGATAGTTCATAGATATCACATTTCTTTTGGGTTATTGGAGCTTTATTAGTTCCCTTTGGTGGTGTGACATTTACCCGCCATCGTGATGCTTGACTCCTTACGTTGTCTTATGTGCTTTTGAGTGAGTGGGTTCCTCTTCCAGGCCTTATAGATTCTTTGCTAGAGACAGTTCTTGAGCAGCTTAGTTTGGGTTTCTGGACCTGTCAGCTGCTAACGTGCTTAGGCAGATGGGGCTTGCTATGCGTGTTTACTCTGGGGCAAGGCCGCTGTCTGAGCCCTGGGCCCTGAGGTCCTGTTGGGTCGGGGGGTTGCTGCTGGCTGACAGTGTTCAGACAGGTTGGCTGGCTTGGTTCTCTGCCCACGTTGAGACTGTAAGAGGGACCGCAGGGGCCTGGGTTCTCTGGTTAGGCTCCACAAACAGCCAGGATGGGATGCTATCCTCAGCAGTAGAGGGGGCTGTGCATTAGCTTCCGTGCCTGGTGGGGCAGCAGCGTGGGCCTCAGGGTCTGCCCAGCTTAATGTCTGGGACCCCAAATCTGGCTGGACTGTGCCTGGATTCCCTGGCTACACGGGGCCACCGGTTTTGCTCTGCAGAAGGGAAAACCTCGGGCTGTGCCCTCCACTCAGCTGCCACCGTAAGCAGGGCTGCTGGATAGACAGCACGGCCTCCTGTGTGCTCTGCTCAGGGCCCCTGGTCAGGCGGGATGAAGGCTGTACTCAGCCGTGGGCGGGCCGTGGGTTAGTTTCCCCTCCCAGGGGCAGCAGATGGTAAGGCTCTTTGTGGTCTTGACTCAAGCTGACCCGCGCCCCAAGTTCCCTTGTCGGATGGTGCTGCTGGCTTTGCTTTGTGGGTGATCAGCTCTGCCTGTTGGACTCTGGTTGGCAAGGTTGGGAGCTTTACTCAGCCGTGGGCAGTGCTGTGAATTCACTTTCTGCCCAGGCAGAGCGGGAGGCCCGGAGATCCCAGTCGGGCTTTGTGCTCACGCAGGGCAGTAGACGAGGTGTAACAAGACCCTCCTGCTAAATTGCTCCAACAGAACGAGTTTTGGTAAGTTATGGATGACAACTTTCTTTCTAGGATTCCATAGATTTTCCTCCCATGGGATGTGAAGTACTTTTTTTTTTAACGGAGTTATGGGCACAGGGAAAAGTAATTCTTCCTTGTTCGGAGCTGAAATTCATTTTCTCATCTCTTTTGGACAGCTTCTTGGGTACTGCTCAGTTTCACAGCGTATCATGTGTGTCTTCATTTTGGGGCCGTCCCTTTCTCCCTGGCTCTCGTCTCACTTATAAAGAATTTTTTTACCCCTGGCCCTTCTGACTGCAAGACGCATTTGAGTTTCTCACCTCTGCCCTCTGAGGATGGAAACTTCCTCACCCCACACCGCAAATGGCACTTGCCCTCCACACAGCCCACCTTTCCAGGTGAGCTCAGGAGCGCTTCCATGTCCACGGGCACCCTTCATATGGTGCTTGTGGAGGGCAGCCTCCCTGAGATCAGGGGCAGAGCCCTTGGGCTGGGACCTGCTGGGTGGCTGCAGTCGTGTCTGTGGGTGACATCCCCGTGTCCCTCTCGGGGTGCGGTTCAGGTGTAAACGTGGGCACTGCAGGCAGAGCAGGTCTGTCAGTGAAGGAGTGGTCTGGCTTTGACACATTCTTTTGGGATCGTTAAGCCCAGCGTGACACGGCCGCGCTCCTGTAGGATGTGCCTGGCCCAGGGTGGGCCTCCCTCAGGCTGCCGGCGGGCCGTTTGCCCCACACTGTACGTGAGCACTCACCACTCAGAACTCCTACTGCTCTGTAGATGTGCCATCACTTGTCACTTAGTAGTTATCTGCCAGCAGAGAGAGGTTTTCGCATCTGGTCTGATTTCTTCCAGGTGCTGTGTCAGCTGTGACCTGGGACATCTGCTTGTTGGGGACGTGGAGCCTCGCTCTTACGTCACCTGGCAGGTATTGCCAGCCCTTGAGCGACGTGTGGCAGTGGGAGAGGTGTCCTGAGTCCCCACAACCAGAGGCCTGGATTCACACGCCGGGGACAGATGTGGCATCCAAGGGGGTGGGGTCACCTACAGGTTCTGAGCCTGGCCGGACTAGGGGCACCAAGGCCAGCCCATGGAGGGAGAGGCGGGAAGAAGGCTGCCCTTCTTGAGGGGCAGCAAGGTGGAGGAAAGCCTGGTGGGCAGTGTCCAGTGGGAGGTGTGGGTGAGGTTAGAGCTCAGGGTCTGACACGGGCCCTTATGCTCTCCACAGAAAGGTGGTGGGTGACAACCAGAGAGCCCTTCGCCTCACATACATCCCTGCACCTGCCCAGAGGGCGAGCGCATCTGTGTTTCCCAATTACACGTGAGGAGAAGCTGGGAAGGGAGGATTTAGAGGCAAAGGAGTAGGGAGAAGGGGGAGAATGCCCTAAGCCGGTGACACATTCCTGCAGTGTGGGCCTCCCGGACTGAACGGCACAGGTGGTTTGTGTTGAGGTTTTTATTATTTTAAACGTTTTTAGACGCTCCTTTCGGTGGTGGTTTTATCTCTAGTTTCCCCCAAGCTCTGGGGCCCACATCTAAGACTTACCATCTCATTTAGATCATCTCAGAGATTTGTAGTAAGTTTCTCCTGTAGGCTACAGAGTGGTTGCCCTAGAACTCTTCCCCGCCCCCCAGTTTTATTGAGAAGTAACTGACACGCGTCACTGTATAAATTCCACATGTGACCACGCTAGGGTTAGCTACCACCCGTCATCTCGTGTAGATACAGGAAAAAGAAGGAAATAGGTTCTTCTCCTTGCGATGACAACATCGGATGCACTCTGTTAACCTTGCTGCACAGGCAGAGAGTGGGTTCCGTCCAGATCACTGCAATAAAGCAAGTCATGCCAAGTTTTTGATTTCCCAGCGTGTATAAAAGTTGTGTTTATGCTAGATTGTAGTCTGTTAAATGTGCAGTAGTATTATGTCTTTAAAAACGGAGACACCTTAATTAAAAAATGCTTAATTGCTAAAAAGCATGCCAACCATCATCTGAGCCCTCAGTGACACATAATCAGCCCTGGAGGGGCGAGCGCGGCAGGGTCGCAAGCTGTTTGTTTCCTGTTCTGTGGATGGTCTCACACCACTGCTCGCTTGCAGCCTCCTGGTTCAGGTTTCAGTGCTGCTCCATTTTTAACATTTCAGAGCATTTAAAGCCAGGTCTGCCCTATGGGAGATGCCCTCCTCCATCCCCTTCAAAGAAAAGCAGCTGCAGTTGGTGTGATTTTGGGCTCCAGGGACATGAGAGTGGCTCACCATAAAGGCAGTTGACACGAGACTTCTGGAGATGTACTTCCTTTTCTCCATTCCTCCCTTATTACTGTCTCTCTCTGAATCTGAGATGCCAAGCGTTAATTACATCCTGATTTCAGAAATGAAAAAGTACAAAATCATTTGTCTTAGAATAAACAAAAATGTGTGGTTTCTTCTCAAAGTCCACCTGGAGGTTGGTGCAGCTCCCCACCTCGTGTCAGGGGCCCCACCGTCCCGACCTGGCTTGGCTGCAGTGTGGTCACTGATGGTCTGTTATTAAACGCGGGTGGGTTTACCCACTGTCCTCACTGGGTAACGGAGATTACCTGCAACTGATGGGAAGAGTCGCTGTGCGGATGCGGCAGGTAAGGAAATTGGTACCAGCTTCGGTGCTGAATGGCAGCCCCGCAGCTACTGCATAATACAGCTGTGACCTGTCTATTCACTCTGTCAGATGTGATCTTTTTTTAACCTTTTATTAGGTTCAGGGAGCGAGTTTCCGAGGCTGGAAAGAAGTGACTTCGCTGTTTAACAAGGATGACGAGCAGCACCTGCTGGAAAGATGTAAATCCCCCAAGTCCAGAGGGTGAGTAGCTGCGGTCTGGACAGCAGCCGTTCCATTGGTGGTGGGGAGCAGGGCAGTGTGCAGGGACGCTGAGGGCTTCCTTCCCCGTGTGAGGAGACAGAAATGAGTCGTACTGATTTTGACAGTAAGCACTTAGAAAGATTATGGAAAAGTGGAAAAAAAGCTTCTCTGACCAGCTCTCAAACTTAACAGTAAAGAGAACTTATGAGCCTTAAAGCAGCTTGTAGCCATGCTTAAGGTGTGTAGTAGTTTCAGAAAATCAAGAAAAAAACCCAGTTAAAAATGCGAAGATTGGGCTTCCCTGGTGGCGCAGTGGTTGAGAGTCCGCCTGCCGATGCAGGGGACACGGGTTCGTGCCCCGGTGCGGGAAGATCCCACATGCCACAGAGCGGCTAGGCCCGTGAGCCATGGCCGCTGGGCCTGTGCGTCCGGAGCCTGTGCTCCGCAACGGGAGAGGCCACAACAGTGAGAGGCCCACGTACAGCAAAAAAAAAAAAAAAAAAAAGCAAAGATTGTAAACTGTAAAAGATTTTAGAAAATTGGGGCTTCCCTGGTGGCGCAGTGGTTAAGAATCCGCCTGCCAATGGGTTCGAGCCCTGGTCCGGCAAGATCCCACATGCTGCAGAGCAACTAAGCCTGTGCACCACAACTACTGAGCCTGTGCTCTAGAGCCCGCAAGCCACAACTACTGGGCCCATGTGCCACAACTACCGAAGCCCACACACCTAGAGCCCGTGCTCTGCAACAAGAGAAGCCACCGTAATGAGAAGCCTGCATGCCACAACAAGAGAAAGCCTGTGGACAGCAACAAAAACCCAACACAGCCAAAAATAAATAAATTTTAAAAAACCAGATTTTAGAAAATATATTTAAGCTGACAGTGCTGCTAATTTATTATAAATATTTTGAAAGTTTAAAAAATGTATTTAGGGAGTTCCCTGGCAGTCCACTGGTTAGGACTCTGCGCTTTCACTGCCGTGGGCCTGGATTTGATCCCTGGTTGGGGAACTAAGATCCCACAAGCCATGCGGCATGGCCAACAACAAAAAAATGTTTTTAAAGATGAAAGTATAAGTTCAGTGATGACCTAGTGGCATTGCCAGTGGCAGGTGACTCCTGGTGAGTCTGACCGTAGAGAGGCTTCTCTTCCGAGGACCAGGTGCCTCAGCAGCACTCATGACCCACCAGCACTGTCTGGCCCTCCCCTGCCTCTGACCCCGTGGTCGTGACCTCATGGGCCCTCTCTGCAGGGACTGTGTAAGTCGGTCCTCTTGGATGTCAGGGTGGCAGCTCACAGGGGGCCTGAAAACACGCCTGTGTCCTGGCCCCTCGGTCCAAATGAGACTCTGAAGGGGTCGGGCCTGGACGCCGGCGTTTTTACCCCTGTGTCCTGAGGATGCTCCCGGCCGCCAGGCTGGGGGACTGCGGCCAGAGCCCTGAGTCGTGTGTGAGCATTCGCCTCCACAGTCGGCCGTATCTTCCTCAGAGCACACAGCGCTCTGAGCTCTGAACGTCTGAGGCTGCAGCTCTGAATAAACCCGTGGAAAACTGAACCTGTGGTAAATGGAGTAACCCCCCGTTTCTGAATCTGGACCTGGGGCTTCTTTTCTCAGGTTGGTTCAGAGACGAGCTCGGCCTTCCGTGTGGCCTTGAGACAGTCTGCTTTTTTCTCTTCTGTTTGAGTGACTTTGCATTTTGCCAAGTGTGGTACCTTAAATACAGCATTCACAAGTTTCCCTAATCATGTGTAGTGACTGCTTTTTCCTTATTAATATTTCAAGTTTTACGTATAAATCTGTGTGAGCTTTCCAAACGACTTTTTTTAAAAAGAACCTTTTATTTTATAGAATAAACACAACTTGAGGCTCTGAGATGATTGATCACCAACACTTAACTCTTTCGTCTCCTGTAGAACTAACTTACGATTAAAAGAAGACTTGAAGACGGAGAAGAAGTCTGGATTTTGGGACAATTTGGTTTTGAAACAGAGTACACAGTCCAAGAAACCAGATGAGATCGAAGGTTGGGAGCCACCAAAACTTGTTCTTGAAGACGTGGCAGCCAACTCGGGCGACCCCATGAGTGACCGTCTGTCCGGGCCGGGCTGGGAGGAGGACGCCAGGGGCTCCACCAAGTACACCAGCCTGGCCGGCGCCGGGAACAGCTCGCGCTGGAGCCTCAGGTCAGCGGGGAAGCTGGTCAGCATCCGTCGGCAGAGCAGAGGCCACCTGACGGACGACTGGGAGGAGCTGGAGTGACAGCCCCACTCCTGCGAGTTCACAAACCAAGATCTGCCTGATTTTGCACCTTTGTATTTCATTTCATTCAGATTCCTAGAGTTTGCTGTATCACAGTGTGTTTTTAGTAGAGTATCAAGTTTGGTCTTTCCCAGATGAAAACTGCAGGGAATCTGCCCTGTGCCGTTTTATTTGGACTCTCCTCTTCAAATGCTTACTTAGGAAATTCCTTAGTGGACACGAACAGGGACCGCACATCAACTGCCTTATGTGGAAACGTCCTCCTGTTGTCCACGTGTTGCTGAGACTGGAGACGTGAGGTTTGCTGCTGTCCGGGAGAAGCGCAGTGGTAATTTGCATTTTGCCACAAAACCGTCTTCCTGTCCTCGGTTGCAGTTCTTTGTTCCGTGTCTTGATCCCTTTCTCTGCATGTAGCACATACGTGTAGTCTATGACATAAGAATGTAGCAGCTGCGCAGTTCTCTTCTGTTGCCAGAAACCTGCAATCCAGGTGTAAAATGAATCTTCCAAAGGTCATGTTACATTGTGTTAACTCTTCTTTTATACTAAATTTTAAAATATGCAAGCAGAATAAACCCTGGAGAAGCGAAGGCTGTATCTGATCAGCGTGAATGCACTGTCTGCAAACGCGTCTTCATCTCCAGCCTCCTGTACGCACATTAGATGATGACAGTGGTTCTTACCTTGAGGTTTTATTTTTATTTCTCCTGAACTTTTAAATATTGATCTTATTTTCTTCTAAAACTTTGTTCTCTGTTTTTGATTGCAGATTAAAGAATGCTATATATAAAGCATGGATCAGTTTTAGCAACTTGACAGTTAATTTTGTTTGGAAAATAACTCACTTGTTAAGAGTTAAAACTGTATGTAAAATGATGAAAAGTGCCTCTCTTCTCTAACACCCAGGGTTTTGTTTTTCCAAATGAGAGACTGGCTGGTTTGGGCACGTCACTGAGGCATCTCGTGTGTCTCCAGACTTGCTTTCTGCCTCCCTGATAGACTGGCACCTTGGTCAGGTACCCGTGCACGTGTATCCTTAGCAGGACAGCTCTGATCCACAGGAGTACGTGTCTATCTCAGGTCACGGTGGCTTCACAGAGAAGGTATAGGGGTTTTTTGGTTAAAAACAAAAACCTCCAGTTACACTGTGCATTCCTCTCTTTAAAAGCCATTGTCCTCAGTGTTCAGTTCTGTGCTGTTTGACATAAAGGGGTGTCATTTAGCATTTCTGTGGACTCCGGGGGGTGACAGTGTCTGCCTGTCATCTGTCATTTCTCAATCAGCCATCTGTCTACACTCTGTCATCTCCAGCCATCTATGTACAATGTATACCTGTCCTCTAACCATCTCTCTCTCTCTGCTGTGTAGCGTCCATCAGTCATCTATGTCCATCTTTTTCTAAGCGACAAGAAGTTTACTTCACTGAGCCTTGAAAGGGGGACATGTAAGTGGTGGTAAAATCCAGTTTGCGTTAGAACCTTGAAATGGTTAATACCGGAACTGAAAACCACGTTTCCTCGGGTAGACAGTTCAGAACGTACATAGACTGTAGTCCTTCTCCCTAAAGAGACGCTTGCTGTGGCTGCAGACGAGCTTACGCGAGGATTTTAAAGCAGGAACCGCGGGCTTGTCTTGGGCTAATCCTGTGTTGAGGTGCAGGGAGGCAGACCTCGTGTCCGAGGCTCTAGGCAGGGAGCTCAGCGCGGTGGTGGGGACAGCGTCCTCACTGTGGGGAGCCTGTGCCCGTGTGCTGCGACGCTCAGTGCCTGTGACACACCCGTGGTGCACAGCCGGCAGAACAGCTCTTCATACCACTGTTCCTTAAAACCAGACCGGGGTTGGCATATGCACAGAAATCACACTTATCTACAAAGATTAACGTAAAAATGAATTTTTCTTCTGTTGTATCTGATTAAACAAAAATATTTGTGGGTTTTAATATAAATATTTATTGGTATGCTTTGGGGGAAAGATATTTTTTCTTGATAGAATTTACCGAAGCATCTTTGTTTTGTTCACTGGCTGATGAGAGGTTTGTTTGAATTCTGTAAAAACATAGCTTCTCTGTGTGAAGAGTGAAGTGTCTGCTCTTTCGACTGTCGTTTTTAACAGAAAAGTGATTGGCTTCAAAGAAGGTTGAATTCTTAATGCTGAGGTTTTTTTAAAATAAAACATGCTTTATGTACTCTGACTGTTAGTTTGCACGGTTACTGGCATCTGCTTCCGGTGACTCAGTCACTCAGAGCTGATGGTACCCGTCTCGACACCTTCAACCTCATTTAAGATGCCAACAAAATGTGTAGACTCATAAATAAACGACCAACTTCAACCTCAGCTGTCAGGATGTATCTTTTGTGTATTTGAATGGACGCTGTTTGGGAACAGCAGGCGCTGTGCCTGCCCTGCCCTGGGCCCCGTTTCCGATTTTACTGCAGTGACTTCACCAGTCAGAGCCTGAAGCAAGCCTCCCCTCAGCACCCAGCTGATAGGAGTACGTTCTTTACTTAATCATCTTCATCTTGTAAAAAGGTTTCCATCTGTTTTTCCCAACAGTGGCCTCTTCTGGAGAGAAACCCTGACCTCCCTTAGGGGACTGGATGACCACGATGCCGTCTCAAGCCAGGTGACACGTCCGAGTCCCACCACCTTCCTTTCCCGTGGTGTGCGTGTTTCTGCCTTTCCCTCGCTGGTCTCCTGGCCTGTCCCTGCCCTCGTCCCCTCTTCCTCCCCTCCCCCCCACCTCACCCACTCCTGCTCCCGTCCTGCTCTACACCTGCCTCTGGGGGCGTGTGGTTCCACTGGTGGTTTCAGACCCCGAACCTCAGATGCTCGCTCACGGACATACGTCACCAGGTATCTTCTGACTGTTGTCACAGGCCAGGGGACTTTCTCTTCTTTCTCCCCGTTTACTTCTAGCCATTTATATACTTTCTAGTTTTTATGGTTCTCAGTTGATATTTGAACAAAAGAAGGGCAGAACACTATTTAATAAGCTTTAAAGAAATGAATTGGCTAAAAAATTTTTAACTTTGTGATAAAATAGTCCAAAGGGGGGTACAGATGGTGCTGAATGACTAACCAAGGGACCTGCTGCTGCCCCTGCTTTCTTTTGGCAGAAGAGCGGTTCTGGGTGATGGATGCGGGGCAGGAACGCCCTCCGAGGGGGTTTCCCGACGCCTGTGCCCTGAGGACAGGCACCGTCACTTCCTAGTAGTTGCCGCTTCACCACAAGGGTCTGATGGGTCTGTGACCCACACGTGATGCTGTCGTGGTGAGTGCGTGTCCTCACGGCTGTGTTCTGTAGCTTGTAATCGTGGATACAGGACCCAGCCTGGTCCAGAACTGTCTGCAGGGCACCTCCTGGGTCGCAGGGTCCCTTGGGGCTCCTGGGGCAGGGGGGTGGGGTAGGGTGGTGGATGGCCACATCCTGTCCCAGCCTGGTCCACTCGGTGCCGGCCAGCTGTTACGTTCAGCCAGCTGAATGCACCTGCTTTCAGCAAAAGCACTACTTCGTAACCTAAATGGCCTTCGATTCATGTTGTGAAGAGTCACGTTGCAATCAACAATTACCCATCTTCACTAACAGCAGAACAAAGTGATGAACTGTTGATAGATTTTGGCCGCTGTTGAAAAATGTAAAATTTCTACTGAAAGAAGCCGTCTCAGGATTTGGAAAATATTTGAGCTGTGTCTTTTAGTAACAGGGTGATTGACGAACGCAAAGGTGACCCCCAGGGTGTGAGGTGTCACAATGGGTCTAGAAGGAAAGCCCCGCATAGCTGGGTAGCACCCCGGATTTGGTGCCCCTGATGAGGTCATTGTGTTACCCTGGAGACAGTGGCCCAGCACCCGACTTTCCTCAAACCCACGGGGAGAATGACGTGGCAGACGAGACCTTTTAACGGTTGCATTCGGATGAGGGATTGCAGGTGACTTTCACCTCTATGTTTTTCACGCCTTCTGGGGTATTTTGAAAAATCAGTTAGACAAGCGTACAGACCATATTAACAAGCAAACCAGCTCCGCTCTGGGTTTTTCTAACCATGTCGTCTCCCCGCTGTGTTCGCACAAGGACAGGTCAGGGTGCTGCGGCTGGTCCTGAGGTTGTGGGAAGGTGAGGTGTGGCCGGGCCAGCCCCGCAGGGGGCCCTGACCCGCTCGGTTGTTGGGGCTGCGCCCAAGGCTACCGTGACCTGGGCACGGCTACCGAGTCCTCCCGAGAGTGGGGATGTGGCCTGGAGGGACGACCTGCCCGGGCCTGCGGCCCCCAAGTCTCCCCACGTGCACAGATGAGACGGGGACTTGGCAGTGAAGCCATGGGGGGAATAAACCGAAAATTGGCTTCTTCCCTGTGAGGAAGAGACCGTCTTTTCTGACCGAGTGTCTGTGTTCCAGTTCCCAAGTGGCGACTCTAGCCTTCATGCAGAAATTCTGAATTTAGAAATGGTGCCTTTAAACAGAACAGCAAGGGAGAGATGACACGTGGCTGTGGCACGTGCATCTGCCTCGCAGGGGGAGGGCAGTGAGGAGACGTCAGACTCTGGCGTCGGGCGAGGGTCTCAGGCACCGTCCACTCCACTCCCTGGTGCCGCCTGGCCTCCTGCGGGGCACCTGGCCCATCGGGGCTCCCAGAGGCAGTGCCACTGTGCCCGTTTCACAGATGATCAGAGTGAGGCTCCGAGGGTGTTTGTGCCCAGGCACTTGTTGGACCAGGAGCTGAGATCCAGGTGGGGAAGCCGGAGGCACCTGCTGTTCTGAGGGGTCTGACGTGTCCCCAGGACTGGTTGGGGGTGCAGGGCCTGGCTTCAGACTCACAGGGACGGGGTCTAAATGCTGGCTTAGACCCCGGGAGGCCACACAGTTTGTCCCTCGTCGCAGAAGGCGTGGCTGGATAGGGTGTGGCTGGCGTGGAATGCGGTGGTGAGGGCCAGGCGAGGCTGTGGGGCGTCTGGGCAGGTGTCCCCACCTGGCGGTCCCTCCTGGACGGGTGGAGCCCCCTGCCCGTATGCACCGGGCAAACGTTTTCATGAAGCGGACGGAGCATGGGATTCAGTGGGGTGAGGAGGCTGTGTAGCTGGTGGACGGGAAGCTGAGAGGCTGGCAGAGTTTGGGAGATGTTCCTGGGGCAGCAGGGGTGCCAGGGCCTCGGAGCGGGAAGTTACTCCGGATCTGCAGGCTCTGTGAGGCTGGTTCAAGGAAAGGGGCTCCTCCTGGACTAAGCTTTTCGCACCTGTCAGCCACCCAGGGTCCTGATGGTGAAGAAGCCAGCGCCCAGCTTCTGTGCATTCACAGCTCATCCAAGAGAAGACCCATCCCCAGTGAAACAGTCATTCTCCTTTTAACAACAGGAAAGGCCACGCTCGGCTGTGAACAAGAGTCCCCACACCTCGGTCACTCTGTGGGTCCTGAGGAATTGGGGGCCCCCGGGTCTCAGTGTGTGTGGGAGTGTTAAGAGTTGTGCTTTTTCTGTACAGCGTGTGCCACTCCTGAGCCTGGTAGCAGCAGGCATGTGCAAGGGAGGCCAGATTACACCTAAACCTCTAAGTGGTGGTTATTTTTCATAATTAACCCGGCACATTTCAATTTGGAAGTGACAAGCATTTCAGTTTTTAAAAACTGTATTATGGAAAAAATCTATGCAAAGGTAAAAACAGTGCAGTGGGCAACTCAGCCACTGAGATTCCACAGTTGCTGAACGTGTCATATTTGCTTCACATGTGTGTTTACCTGATAAACGATTTCAAGGCCGAGATATATATATAAGTAAATTACAGACATCATGACGTTTCACTCCTGAATGCGTACAGCATGCATTTCTAAAAACGAAGCTATTCCCCCAGCATAACTAACTACTACGTCAATAGCACACCTCACAAAATTAACCATTCCCTAACATCATCCAATACCCATAGATACAGTCAGGTTTTCCCAATTGTCTGGAAAATGTCTTTTTAGCTGCTTTTAACTTTGTCCTCAAGACCACGACATGGTGTATGGATTGTGCCTGGCCTGCTGCAGGGGCTCAGCCGATACTAAGGTAGGTGTGAAATGTGGGCATGGTGATGACAAGTTCCCTCCCTCCTCACCTGCCTGCAGTTGCCTCTCTCCGCCTGCAGGAATGTGTGTCTGGGGACTTGCTTCTGTACAAGTCCACCGCTTTGTGCTGGGTTCTGATACTCAAGAGTCCTTTCTCTGGGTATCGGCCAAGTTTCTGATTCTGTCCCAGGCCTCTGTCATCTGTCTGCTGGTCGCCAGTCTCCCTCCAGGGTCTTTGGCCTCAGTGAAGTGGTGGACAAGTTTATGTAATTAGAAGTTAATGTCTCAGCATGACTTTTCAGAATTGCAGAATTTAGTGATAAAGGCAGGGTAGAATTTTAGCTTTCAGGAGAGTTGAATAAATCTGGAAGGGGGTGGTGATGGGAAAAATACCATTTGCTTTGCGTTTTCTTTTTGAGAAGTATTTTTTCTTTAGAGGCTAGGGTTTCAAAATTCTCTTCTCCCTAGAAACTTAGAACTGGCTCAGTAAGCTAGCAGGAGGATGCCAAGAATTTTTGTTCTGTAAGAAATCTCCAAAGCTCAACATGCAGAAGCACCTGGAAGACCAGTTTCCCTTGGGAACCAGTGAGCAGGACCCAGATGAGGGCATTGCTCTCCCCCAGGAGATACGCAGCTCTATTCTAGTACTTCGCTGTTTCTCTCACTTTATAATTTGGGGTGCTTACAGGTCTTCAAAAGGCAATGTGAGATAAAATACTGGAAAGATATCAAAATTTAAGTAATTACCTTGAAGTAGAATTATGGGTAGCATTTTCTTTTTTTTTGTATATTGGCTTTTTAACAAAACTTTTTACAGTGAATATACATTACTTTTGTGATAAAAAAACAGGGCGACGAATGTTGAAAAAGTAACACCTCAGTTTTTAAATGGAAAATAGCAAACATATCCAAAAGAAGAAACAAAATTATATAAATCATGGGTTGGCACACTACAGCCTAGTGGACAAATGTGGCCGTCCCCCTGTACTTACTTATATGGCATACAAGTTAAGAATGTTTACATTTTCAAATGGTAGAACAACTTAAAAGAATAATATACTGTGACACATGAAATCCCACAGAGTTTAATTGGAACACTTGCTATCAATGTCCCCCCCCACGCAGTCCAAGTCTGAGTTAAGGGTATAGATTGTCTATGGCTGCAAGAGAGAATGTGGGCCCTGAAAAGCCAAAAATACTTAACACCTGCCTCCTCACAGAAAATCTGCTGAACCCTGGTGAAAACTCCTTCATGTACACATCCTTCCCCTCTACAGTTTTCAGCTCCTGGCCAATCTTGTTTTATCTTTAGTCACCCCCTAGCCTCAACCAAGAGAATTAATTATGTTAAAGTAAATCCCATAATCCTGTAATTTCATCATCTTCATGTTGTTTAAATTTAAAAGTTGAGAATTTACCAAGAAGATGTAATAATCATAAACATACATGAACAAACATTAGAGCTTCTAAACATATGAAGCAAACACCGAGGAAAGAAGAGCCAGCTCTGTATTATAGTAGGAGACCCCAATACCCCGCTTCAAGAAGAGACAATATCCACCATTAGATCAATCAATTTAATACACGTTATTATACACAGAACAAAGGAAAAACATGATCATTTCAATTGATGCAGAAAAAGCAGCTGACAAAATTCAACACCCTTTCACGATGGAAATACTCAACTAATTCTGAATAGAAGGAAACTGCCCCAACATTATATATACAGCCATATAAAAAGTCCCAGCTGACATCCTCTCAATGCTGAAAGACTGAAAGCTTTTCCTCTAAGATCAGGAACAAGACAAAATGCCCACTCTCACTACTTCTGTTCCACACAGATTGGAAGTCTGCACCAGACAGAGCCATCTGGGCAAGAAAAAGAAATAAAGCATCCAAATTGGAAAGGAAGTATTAAAATTTTCTGTTTGCAGGTGGCATGATCTTACATGTAGAAAATCCTAAAGACAACAACAAAAAATCAACATACAAACATCAGTTGCATTTCTGTACAATAACAATGAAAAATCCAAAGAGGAAATTAAGAAAATTCCATTTTTAATGGCAACAAAAAGAATAAAACACTTAGGAATGAACTGAGTGAAAAAGGCTGAAAGAAAAAGACACAAATAAATGGACGACATCCCATGTTCATGGATTGGAAAACTTCCACCCAAAGCAATCTATAGAGTCAATACAATCCCCACCCAAGTCATAATGGCATATTTGGTCAAATGATTTTCAACAAGGGTGCCAAAACCATTCAGTAGGGAAAGGACAGTCAACACACATTGCTGGGAAAACCACATATCCACATGCAAATGAATGAAGTTGGATCCTTACCTTATTATGCCACGTGCAAAAATTAAAACTATAAAACTCTTAGAAGAAAACATAGGGAGAAAGCTTCATGACATTGGATTTGGCAACGAAATCCTGGATATGACACAAAATGTGCAGGCACCAAAAAAAAGAATAGAGAAATTGGACATCAAAATTAAAAACCTCTGTGCATCCAAGGACACAATCAACAGAGTGAAAAGGCAACCTAGGGAATCGGAGAGAACATTTTCAAGTTGTCTAGCTGATAAGGACTTAGTGTCCAGAGTTGTAGTAGTTCTTTCTATATTCAACAACAAAGCCACATACAACTCAATTAAAAAGAGGGCAAAGGACCTGAATAGACATTTCCCCAAGAAAGACACATAAACAGCCAACAAGCACAGGAGAAGATGCTCAACATCACTTCTCATCAGGGAAATGAAAATCAAAGCCATAAAGAGATATCACCTCCCAACCATGTGGACAACTACTATAAAAAACAAACAAAAAAAGCCCAACCCCACAAGATAACAAGTGTTGGTGAGGATGTAGAGAAATTGGAGCCCCTGGGCACTGTTAGAGGCTGCACCATTTTACACTCCCACCATGGAAAATAGTATGGTGGTTCCTCAAAATATTAACTACATAATTAGCACATGATCCAGCAGTTCCACTTCTGGGTATACATTCAAAAGGAAATGAAACCTTTATCTAGAAGAGAGATGTGTACACCATGTTGACAGCAGCCCAAAGGTGGAAGCAACCCAAGTGCCCATCAACAGACAAACAGAATGTGGTCCAACCACACAATGGAACACTATTCAGCTCACAAGTGAAGGAAGTCCTGAGCGATGCTACAGCACGGGTGAAAAGACAACTACTTTATGATTCCAGTTACATGGTGTGTCTACAGCAGTCAGATCCACAGAGACAAAGTAGATGGTGGGGGCCAGGGGCTGGTGGATGGGGAAGGGGAATCAGTGTTTAATGGGGACAATTTCTGTTTGCAGAGATAAAAAGTGTTCTGCAGGTGACGGTGGTGGTGTTTGCACAACAACGTGAATGTACCTAATGCCACTGGACTGTACACTGAAAAACGGTTAAGATGGCAAATTTTATGTGTATTTTACTGCAATTAAAAATTTTTAATGACATTTGAATTTTCTATGTAGATTAAATAGTAAAAAGCTACTTGCATTTGTCTGTGCAAATTTCTCAAATGACTGTCAAAGAAAAGTGAAAATTTTATCCAAATAAAAACAACATAGTTGAGGTGTCTCTCCTGTCTGACACAGAAGAACAAACACTGTGTGTGAAGAATCTCGCCATCCTGAGCGAGACGCACGTGAAAAGCCCTCTCGCGTCCTCAGGTGGCTGTGCTCTGAGCACCTCTGTTCTCCATGTGGGCCTGAGTCGGTGCTGGGGGCGGGGAGGGCAGCAGGACCCCCAGGAATACGCCTGAGAGATGCATGTGCCGATGACACCCAGAAGGTGCTGGCGAGGGGGCACTGCAGTCACACCTGTGCGGTGGGAAGGAGCAGGCCACACCAGCCATAGCAGGGGTCGGGAAGGTGCACGTGGCACGTCCCTGCTGGGATTCTGGGGGACACCCAGGGGACACTGTTCTCCAAAAGTGAGGGTCTGCTTCCTCTGCAAAAAGGGACAGAAAGCAGAGCTCGTCTGGAGTGAGGTCAGAAGACGCGACCACACCCAGATAGGAGCAGGGGAGTGCGAGCTGAGAAGCAAGTGGATGTCGGGCCTTTCAGCCGAGCAGGTGTCGGCAGCAGGAAATCACTGGGTCCCTCAGGGTTTTCCCTCCCAGGTTTGCAGATCCTTGGGTATCTCACCGGGTGGGGGTGATGCTGCGTTTGGTGGGGAATACAGGAAAGGGAGAGGAGTGAAGCATATGCATTTTCTCACACCGTTAATGAAAGAAAGAAATGTCATAAGCCAAGACAGCTTCTGCCTTTTCATCTATGGTTTTCAGCACACTTCCTTCTGTAACTATGGAGGAAAGCAGCAGATGAAGTTTACAGCCCGTTTATTGCTAGGTTAGGGCCCATGATGAAGAAAATGAGCTCTAACCAAGATGCGTCTCAGCTAAGACAAAACTACCCTATCCCGTTAAAGGCAAAGGATTTTCCAAAAGGGAGGATGTCACTAAACTGAAAACAGACGCTTCTCCTCAGTAACTTCAGTTTCCAAGGAATTATCCTAATGCTTAAAGGAGGACACACACCAATTCTTCACAAACCCTTCCCAGAAAATGGGAGGGAACGCTCCCAAGGCAAGCTCCTTCTAGGAAGCTGTTTTCACCCTGATACCAAAACCAGACAAAGACTCACCAGAAAAGCACAGCTAATCTCTCTTGTGAAAATGCTCAGTAAAACCAGCAAACTAAACTCACCAACTGTGTATGGAAACCACATGGGACGTGGGCCTGAAAATGCAAGGTTGGTTCAACATACAAAAGTCAACACACGACCACCTCTGTAGACGTAGAAAGAGCACTCGACAAAATCTAACATCCTTTCATGGTTAAAAAAAAAACAAAACACGTCAACAAAGCGAGGCTGGATGGGAGCACCTCACCCTGATACAGGCGTCCACAGAGATGCCCAGCATGCACCACACCCACAGGCGAAGGGCAGGGAGCCTCCCAGGAACATGCTAGGATGTGTGTGCACTGCCATCCACGTGCATGGGGGTCTGGCCGGAAAGCTGGGAAGGAGAGGAGGGAGGGAAGAAAGAAGGAAAGGTGAAAAGCCACCTCTATTTGCAGAGGACACGATGTATATCCACGTCCTAAGGAATCTACAAAAATTACTGCTAGGTTTAATTAGTGATTTCAGCAAAGTTACAGGATACAAAATCAGTATACAAACACCTTACATGAGCATTTTGTTTGATTCTGTATGTTTGTTAGAATCTATATGATTCTAAAAGCAGCATTTACAGCAGAAATAACATCAAATCCTTCAATACGGTCCCTAAAGGAGACATGGTTCTCCATGGACAGCCCTGAGCAAACGCACAACAGATGCCATGAAACTCCCAGACTAGCACCGGGACCTGCTGCAGAACCTAATGTGGCTCCTCCTGGCCCATGAGTCACAACCCGGGGGAGAAAATGTACCTCAAGGCAAAGGAAGACGCCACAGACTTCCAGATGCCACTTCCTGAGGGTGGCAGTTCCCGCAGGGGCAGCTCTGGGCCCACTCCTGGCCGTGCTGAGAGGGTAGAGGGCGTGCAGATGACGCATCGTGGGGAGTGACACCGTGCAGCCCGAGTCTGGTGAGCCCTCTGATGGAACCACACTCAGAAATGACACATGAACCTGCAGCTCAGGACGATCCCTCTCTTCCTGTTCACGTCATCTGATCTTCCGTAAATGAGTGATCAGGACCCAGGAACTGTGTGCCTGGAACTCTCTGCCTGCCCCCAAATGTATCCTGCTCACGCCCCCTCCCAGTGCTGCGGGCCTCAGGCACATCTGCTAATAGGTTTTGCCAATGCCTGTGTGCGGTTTTGGGTCCAAGCACATCTGCTGCCTCTGGAAACGGGCTAATTCATAGGGGGAACAGCTGGACTCTTCTCCCAAGACTTTTAATGTTATCTGGGGAAAAAACTCACTTCAAGAGGTTAACGTCCTCCTAAGAAGAAACTTATACAAAAAAGACTAACACCCAAAAAGTAAAACAGGCAAAGAACACAATTAGGTAATTTGCCAAAGCAAAACAAAATACAGGGCTTCCCTAGTGGTGCAGTGGTTAAGAACCCACCTGCCAACGCAGGGGGCACGGGTTCGAGCTCTGGTTGGGGAAGATCCCACATTCCGCAGAGCAGCTAAGCCCACGTGCCACAACTACGGAGCCTGCGTGCTGCAAACACTGAAGCCTATGTGCCTAGAGCCCGTGCTCTGCAACAAGAGAAGCCACCAGAATGAGAAGCACGTGCACCGCAACGAAGAGTAGCCCCCGCTCGCCTCAACTAGAGAAAGCCCGCACACAACAACAAAGACCCAGCTCAGCCAAAAATAAATAAATTTATATATTAAAAAAAATACAGAAACAACTCGCCAATAAGCTTTCAGAAGACATGTCCTACCTCACAGCCTCTTCACGTCCATCTTCGGGGGAGAAAGATGCCGCCTTCCATCCTCGCCAGTGCTCTGGAAACATCCTTACAAACAACTGACTCGTTTCCCTGGTTCTGCTTCTCGTTTATCGTAAGATCATCAGAGGCACAAAGGTGCACATGTGGTGATGCTGATCACAAAGTGATCTGTTCCAGCTGTGTGGTACCAGGTCGCCAGTAAAAACCATATTTTCACAAACACTTTTGAAAAAAAGGCTGGTTATAAAATGAAAACAGTATATATGATGTTTACGGTTTTACGAAAAGCTTTCACCCAATACACACAGAGGGAAACTCTCATTTGACAATTAAGCATAGTCTTGGCTGTGTCAGTTCGGCACAATGTAGTGAAAATACACTCTTTATTTACAAATATGCAAAACAGCAAATTTCCATGTGCTAAGAAGGAAGTAGAAATGACTTTGCTTGGGTCCTTGACCCTGTTCAGTCTCCCCTACACCTGCCGGGGCCATTCCTGCATTCCTTCTGGTAAGCACAGCTATCTCTGGGTGGCAGGGTCATATGCAAGTTTTATTCTTTTATAAACCTTTATTTTCAAAATTTTCTAAAACGTACATGCAATATTTTTAAAATAAAACAATCTTTGAAAGGTTTCAATAGATGATATCAAAATCATTGATACTACTTCCTTCCGTAAGATGCAAAACTGATGAAGTTAAAATCGGTAGATAAACATGATTTATTACTTTGCCTGCAAACGGGGATTCAGAGCACTACAGTGCAGGTCACGCTGGGCTGGCCCCCAGGTCAGGGCCCCTGCCTGCCAGCATCGGGCCATGAGCCCAGGATCACAGCCCCAGACTCACGCCTTTGTGGGTCTCGGATGTCTGCACAATTCACAACCCAACGCTGAGCACCCAGAAGACATGCACATACTTCCCTGGGTTCCTTCTGTACCCAAGAGGATTCATATGGACACGACCAATACAGTTAAAATACATCTCAAGAAAAATAAATATTCTGCACAATGTCCTTACAAGGACCAACGATCTATCCCCGCCCCCGATCACTACAAAATCAGGAAACTATCATTTGACAATTAAGAAGCGTGTGCTTGGCTGTTAGTGTCAGTTCAGCACAGGATGCGGTGCTGAAAATACAGACTCTTTCTGAACCACATTCACAAACATGCAAAGTTGCACATTTTAATGCGCTTAGAAGAAAAGCATTTTTTAAAGAAGGAAGTAGAAATGATTTTCCTTGGGCTCCCTGGCCCCACTTCATGGGTGGAAACAACAGATGCTCCCGCCCGCAGGTGCCAGGGCACTTTTCCACGTCCCTCCACGCCCTCCAGCCTGGGCACCAGGTCACGGCTCGGTCACGGAGGACGCGTCCTACCACGCTGCCCAGGCCACGGCGCGGTTGGGCCCTTAGAACTTGAAGAGGTCGATGAAGTGCTGCGGGGACACGGGCGTGAAGCAGCTGTCGGGGTCAGCAGCCGTGCAGGGGTGGCCCGAGTCCTGCGGGAGGAGTGGGTCGTTACCACACGGGGCGTGTTTCTGGAGGGAACGCAGCTCAGAAGTCGCCAGCTGCTTGTTTAAACACGCCCCGGACCCCACCACAAAGGTGCGTGGACAGCAAGCGATGAGAACTACGAAAATGAAGGCAGCCACACGGCTCCCCAGGGGAGAGACTTCCCGAAGGAATTCCTGCTCCAGTGGATGGGGAGACGGGCCGCCCTGAGTTAGGGCCCCAGAGGGAGCCCTGGGCTCTGCGCCCCCGTCCTGGCCGCGCTCCTCCCCTCCCGCCGTGGGTCAGGGTCCACCCCGGGACCTGCTCTCGGCACCGCCCACCCCACTCACCAGAGGGCCCAGCACTGCGTCCCGCAGCAGAAACGGGGCTCAGGTCAGGAGACAGAGCAGCCTCAGGACTGGGGGCCAGTAAGGCCGGGGACCCGGCGGCCAAGTCTACACCCTCCCTCTGGTCTACAGGGCAGCTCATGGGACCCCCGGTCGTGGTGAAGCAAGCAGGCCAGTCGCACATCAGCAAAGGGTGCGGCCTGAGGGGCACCAGCCTCCTGGGGACGCGCGCAGACGCGGGCAGAGCAGGAGGTACCTCGAGTAATAAAGCAAGGCGGCAGTCCTTGGAGACGGCGGAGAAAGGGTCAGGAAGGAGTGCAGAGAAGGAAGGAAAAAAGGGAAAACAGGGTTATTAGGAAGAGCCAGACTGTACTTAGCATTTAGGCTGGATGTGTATTATTTACGAAAATGGCTAAAATCATCGGGCAGCTGAATCCGAGGCAGCGTCCAGCACCTGGAGGGCCACCTGGGACACTGCCAGTTTCCACTTCCTCGAGTCTCGGACTGACACCTGATGAGGCTGCGGAGCTAAATAACCGTCGGAACTGTTCACTGGAAGTGCACAGAGCGACACTGACACATACGGTTTACACTGCAAATATTTATGGCAGGTTTCTCGGAAGCTCCCTCATTCCCTCTTTGCTGTCTGAGAGTCAACTCCTTGGAATGCAGAGCACGAACCAGACTCCACGCAAGCCCAGGCACCCCAGAGCCTGGATCCCGCGCGGACCCCTGCGCATCCACGGTTTTCAGCTCGAGGTCAGCACCAACCTGCCGCTCTCGCCTCTCGCCGGCCCGGGCACCTGGCCCGGCTTCCCCACCCTCGCTGGAGATGGGAGCTGGCCATCAGCGCGGGCTGGGGCCAGCAGCCTCCCTGCTCCGGCCACAGACCCACGGTGTGGACCTGCAGTGGACACGCCGAGACAAAAAAGGACACGGGGTCCTGATTCCCAGCCTTTAACTGGACTCATTCTGTCCGGCTTCCAACTCACCCAACCCCCAGTGTTGGCCGAAGTTCAATGAAGTCGAGAAACTCAGCTGGAGGACGGTCAGGCGGAAGGAACACGGCGGTCTCGCGTCACTACTCAGCAAGCCGGGAGGGCCGGCCCACGGAAGCCAGACAGACCCCGAGCCGGCACCTGCGCTCGCCTGAGTGACTCGGCTCAGTGACTCCAAGACCGTGGTGCACAGTTCTTAAGCCCAGTATTTCCCCTTCTTTCACTTTGGAGGAGTTACCACAACGGCAGGTAGAAAACTAACCCCCAGACTCCAGAGAGTGAAGCCAGAACAGACAGGACGGCTGGGGCAGCTGAGAGGTCAGAGCCCAGGCCCACGTGGGCGGAAGAGGACGAGTCTGGCAGCGTGCGGGAGCCGGACCATGGCGGGTCCCCACCAGCACCCGGCGGCATCCGATGGTGTCACGCTGCTGTCTCCCCATCAACAGGAAGTGCTGGCGAAGGTGAGTCAAAGCGCAGAGGCCACTTCTGAGCACCAGCCCCGCGCAGGGCAGGGCACTGCTTAACCTTCACGGCTCCACGCGGCAGGTCTGCCCCGACAGGAGGCTTCACGAGGCTGGGAACTAGGGTGAGGCCATGGGATGGTGTGGGATGAGCCGGGGGGGGGGGGAAAGTGCGGTCAGCTGAGGCAACGCAGGGGGCCTTCCTCGGGAGCTGACACTGCAAGCAGTTTCCACCAGAAATTCCAGAGACTCATCTTTTTTTTTTTTTTTTAATTTCCACCCACAGATTCAGAATAAAGTTGGAATGGCCTCTAGGAGAAAAAGCTACAGTGTGACCCCACGGGTGGACCGAACCAGGCCCTGAGGCCTGAGGCTGCATGGACATCGAAGTGCTCAGCTTTCAAGGCAAGACTGAACATTTCAGAGCCAAAAGACCAGCAGGAGACACTTGTTCTGAATTTTCATAAACAAAAGAATCCATAGGCCAATTCTTCTGGAAACCTAAAAAATCACATCTCAATTTTAAAAAATCCAGAACTTCCGTGCTTCTCGATGCCTCAGCATCACATTCTTAAGAACACCAACAGCAGGGAGACTAAGGAGGGTGCGTCTCTGTTCACGACTTCGGAGACAGGGCTCCCACTCTCTCCACACTCTGCAACGGCGTTCTTCGAGGAACGCCCACCACATCCGCCCCAGGAAGAGACACCACTGCTCCCAGCCTCTCTCTGGAATAAAGTGATCTGCTCAGGAGCACAGAAAACCCCGGGGAGGAGCATCAGTTCAGAGCAGCAACCAGACGGTCTCATCTGCTCTGACTCAGCCGTGAAGATGCCTCCTCACGTGTTTTCCACGGGCACCTGCCCGGGTATGCGTTTCTATCCCTGTGATTGGGACCAAGGGCGCACAATAAGGGCTCCGCTCCATGTACTGTAATCCCGCTGACTGATTCGCCTGCGTCCCCGCGCAACGCAGCCGGCACACCAGCGAGAATGAGCGCGAGGTGCCCCTGCCCCAGAGGAACAAGGTTCCACAGAACAGCCACTGCAGCCATGTAACACATTTCTTCTTTTTAATTGTGTGGGAAAAGCCACACTAGAATACAAAACAACCAATTACCAATGACGTGACCTCCTGTTGGTCATGAGTGGGGACAGCAGGACCTGCTCGCCTGCAGCCCAGGAGGTAAAGCTCTGTTGACACAGGGACTCTCACCCCACAACCACGGGTTACAGTTAAAAAAGAGCCACATTACCACGGATATAATCTGAAACGAAAACAATTTAAAGTAGTCATTTCTCTTCCAACAGTTTAGAGTCTGCCATGTAATCCATGCAACAAATTACAGATAAATGAAGAGCAAAAGAAATACACAAACAGCCAAGGCGCTGACCAGGCGGAAGGCCTGCGGCCTTACAGCCACACCCGAGGACACGGAGGGGCAGGCGCAGACCGCCTGCCAGTTTCGCCACTTTTCTCCCTAGTGAAATTTCACCACGTTAACAAGCAAATTCAAACTCAAGGCAAACTATGGAAATGATTTCACTGAGAGGAGGTGCATGGAAGCACCCCACTCCCCCGCCCTGGAAACTTGTTTTTATCAGAGTCTGGACAGGAGAGGAAGGGAGCCAGAGAGGGAGGGGATGGGCCCAGACAACTGCGGACGTGGCTCAGTCTCCACCAAGGACCAGACTTGCTAAGTGTGGCTCAAACACATGAGAAGCCTGGGCACCTTCGTGGGCCTCGCCTCTGCTCCAGGCACAGGGCTGTGAGGAGAAGCCCCCTGGAGGTGCCGTCTTCGGGGGTCCCGACAGTGGAGGCTGAGGCCGAGTGTGGAGGGCAGCTGAGGGGCCCCCTCGGCTTCCAGAAGAGGGTGGGGGATCCTGAGCCTCGACAACAGCAGAAAGCAGCCCCGCCAGGACTCGGGCCGAGGCGCCAGCCAGCGTGCTCACCGCCCTCGGGGACAGCCCCCCCCCCCACCTGCTACCACAGTGCAAGGGGACGGGGTGGGTGGCCCGACGTTCAGGTCCAGCCGCAAGTTGTTCTATGTTTGTGAACCTGTTCCCCTGCCCCAGTCCTTGGTGATACATCATTATCTTATCATAAATACAACTTGCCTTTTTTTTTTTTTTTTTTTTTTACCATTACCGTTAGGTGAATAGTTTGTTTCTCCAAATTTTAATCCTCAAACTCCAAGACTACATCTGAAATTTTTACCTTCCAAAAGAGGATGCTGCAGTGCCGACAAAAGTGCAGTGTGTCTCCGTACTGTTCCTTAGTGGGGTAATGTTTCTGAAGTGCAAAATACATCAACTTCCATTCGATATGACCTTTTTCTGAAAGGATCAAGTGTCTACAAAACTAGACAGACAAAATTCTGTTCAGAATCAGATGGTTTTCATAGCATAACAATTTTTTAAAAGCAGTATACTGCATGAAACATTCAATTATTAGAAATTAAATTTCAAATATAATTCAGCCTATACACTGGAATACCATGCAGCTGTTAAAGAGACTTAAAGGTTCCGATCTGGAATGATGTCCACGACATACTATTAAGCTAAAAGTAAGTTACTACATCATGTATCTGCCAGGGACTTGTAACTAGAACACAAAAAGAACACAACTCAGTAACAGAAAGACAATCCAAATACAAAATGGGCAAAGGACTTGAAAAGACATACAAATGGGCAACAAGCACATGAAAAGATGCTCAGCGCCTCGGGCATCAGGGATGGGAGGAGGAAGCCCCTCACGCCCCCCCGTGAGGCTGTGACCAAACACTCAGAGTAACAGGTGGGGATGGGGGCGTGGAGCAGTCGGGGACTGCCCGATGGGGCGGCGACTTTGAGCAACAGCTTCTCGGTTCCTTGGAATATTAGACTCCACTCCGGGGCGCCCCGCCCCGCCCCGAGAAG
Organism: Delphinapterus leucas; assembly: GCF_059928025.1. NCBI lineage: Eukaryota > Metazoa > Chordata > Mammalia > Artiodactyla > Monodontidae > Delphinapterus > Delphinapterus leucas. Next base: position 11,634,671 of record NC_143149.1, read on the forward strand.
GGGGACCATGGCGGCCCCGTGGCCTGGCCGCACCCAGCCTCACCCCCTCCAGCACGCACTTCTCAGTTTCAGGGACTGAACCTGCTCACCTCCAGGACGCCCCTGCCCGCCATGCCCCCCAGAGTGGCCGTGTCCACCTAGGGGACGGGCACGTGACCCCACACATCCCCCAAGCCCGTGTCTGAAGAGACACGTGACATCTGTCCCCTCGGCAAGGACCCCCTGGGGCAGGATTGCATCCTGCCTCATCCGAGACTGTCCCCTGCCCTTCACGCTGCCGTGCGTGTCGTGGATGCCCAGCTGTCGGTGCTTCACTCCAGAAACAACACGGGGCGGGGGGCGAGGAGGGGGGCAACGATGAGGGGGACACACAGGAGTCCGCTGGTCCCCGTGGCTAGTCCCGGTCCTGGGAGGGCAGGGGTGCGGGGAGCGGGTGGCCACCCATGATCCCAGAGGTGACACACCACCCGGAGAGGGGCCTCGAGTTACGGGAAAGACGAGGGGCACGTCCTCGACAGGAAGAACCTGCTCTTGTTCTGCTTCTCTGTTCTGGGCTGTGCTTAGAATCACAGCTCTTTCTCAACATGAAGAACAAGCTTTCCCGTAAGTGATTCTAGTCCATTCCCCGAAGTGGCCAGGCCTGGCCGCTGGGGCCGGAGCCAATGCTCACCTGCTTCTCGCCGAAGTGGTACTGGCAGAGCTTCTTCCACAGCCGCCGGTCCTCGCTAAGCGCGGACAGCGTCGGGGTCACCTGACCCAGAGTGACGATGTCCCACCCATCCGAGAACCTGTACAGGATGTTGCTGAGCATGTGCACGGGAAGGTCGCTGAGCGTCAGGCCGCTGTCCACCTGCTGGGAGGACCCGCGCACTTACTCCAGCGAGAAGGCGCAGGAGCGTGGCACTCACACTGACGTCTGAGGCCCAGGCGACGGGAAGGCCGCCCGCCCCTCCTTCCTCCCCACTTCTCTCCAGATAACGCCCAGCAGCGGCCCTGCCTGGACCTGCGCGACAAGCATTCCCTTCCCTGGGGATCCCGACCACTGACACCCACACTCCCCGAGTTCGCCAGCTGACGAGGCGTCACCACGCATCAGCTACTAGGGGACAGTGGCACCTGGCCACGTCTATCAAGGCCTGGATAGCAGACACGCCCCAGGTGCATGTGTCTTCAGGCAGGTGGCCCTCACAGCACAAGCCTCTGCCCGTGGGAACGAGGTGGGGTCTGTGCGGCGCTCACACCAAGGCCGCCTGGACACTGGATGTCAGATCATCCCTTGTAACTGCAGGGCCTTAATTAGGGAATCACTGCTCTTTGTAAATCCCACATTTAGGTAGCAAATAAATGGCCCAAAGTTACAGTGTTCCAACGCCACCTCTGAAAGCAACCAGAGATAAATAAAACACAACCTAAAACACTTACTTTAGTCAATGGGGTCAACATTTTTCTTGATGAAACTAGTTACCAGAATAAACAAAAAGCATCAGAACTGGAGTGATCTGCGTGCTCCTTTTGAACTACAAACACATGTACACACGCCATGCAACGCACAACACATCAACCCTAGAGAAGCAACCGCAGATGGACAGAGTCACTACTATACAATTTAGCCTTAATTCACTGAACGTTATTTTAGCCTGAAATACCTAATCTCCTACAGAGGTAAATCAACTCACCACCTCATCACCCACAGGATCAGCTCTTTTTAATAATTACCGTCCCCACTGTCTTTCCAATGACACCTATAACCCATTAAAGGGTCTTCTGGTCTTAATCCATCTTAAAACAGTTTAATATTTATGAAATGTAAAGGAAAAAAACCTTTGGAAAAGCTGTAATAGTCTTTCACATGTGCTTAGAAGTAACAACAGTGTTTGTAACAGAAAAACAGAGCGTACTCACTTGTAGGCCAAGAAATGCATACCTCAGTCATCTGAAGATTCTGTAGCTGCTGTTGCCAGTTGAGAATAGTTTCTAACCGGCAAACCCAAATGTTGATATTTCCCACCAGAACGGACTTCCCCACTCCTCTAATTAGAATGCAAAGGGTAGAGCTTAGGTCTTGGAGAAGATCTTTGATTAGGCGAGGGTTTTGGTGGTCATCGAGAACTGGAACAAACAAAAACAAAAACAATGCACTGATACAGTCAACCCCCGCTGTTAAGAATGACCTGCTTTCACAGCCCAAGGGCCCATTAACAGATAACACAGATATACAGAGTGTGATACATACACACAATGGAATATTACTCAGCCTTAAACAGGAAGGAAATTCTGACACGTGCTACGACGTAGATGAAACTTGAAGCCCTTATGATAAGAACCAGCCACAAATGAACAAGTATTGTGTGATTCTCCTTATATGAGGTCCTTAGAATAGTCAAACTCATAGAGACAGAAAGTAGATGGTGGGCGCCAGGGGCTGGGCAGTGGGGGGAGGGTCGTGCTGGTTGGTGTTTATGGGGACAGAGTGTCAGCTCTGCAAGGTGAGCTCTGCTGAGGATGGTGGCCATCGTTGCACAATGATGCGAATGTACTTAATGCCACTGAGCTGTGCACTTAAGAGTGGTTAAGATGGTAAATTTTATGTATATTTAATACAATAAAAAATTATGATCTAATTTCACTGCAACTCCAAAGTGGCATCATTTCTGAGATATCACAAGTAGGATGAGATTTTAAAACTTCAAAGTATTGTCTGATAGTGTATTTTTGGTTGAGTCTACAGTTTTGCCTTTAAACCTGTCAGTCTCTGTTTTCTTTTATACTTAATCATGAGAATGGATATTTAAAATGGCATATATATGCATAAACTCAAAGTTCCGTTTATTACTGGCCACTAATCAGGACCAACATTAAATTAAAATGACAGGCTTAGCTGATGCCTAAGAACTAAGTCACAACCTTGCTAATTATAGAAACACTATACAGCTAAGGTGAGCTGTGACTAGTACCCATGAAACAGTAAGTGTCTTTTTAAAACTCAGGGATTAATTACCTTTCTCTGGGACTTCCCTGGTGGTCCAGCGGTTAAGACGCCGTGCTTCCACTGCAGGGGGCACGGGTCTGATCCCTAATTGGGGAACTAAGATCCCACATGCCACGCAGTGTGGCCCCAAAACAAAAAAAATTGTCTTTCTCATTACAATATGTTCTTCTGTATGCAAAAGCACCTTTTAAAGAACAACAATGACAACATCAAGAACTGAGCAGCCGACCCGAGCCCTTGCCCTTGCCCTGACACCATCACATTATTTGACACCATTAATACTGGGGGGAAATAAAAGAAAAATCCAGTCTCCTTGCACCGAATTTCTAATTAAGATTTAGATTATTAAAAATATCAGTCATCACCTTACCTTTTTGAACGATTTTATCCAGAACGTTGAAGTAGTTCTTCTGGGCCACACCGCTCAGCGAGGTCAGCTGGGACTTTGCGATCAGCTGCAACAGCTGTGAGGGGCGGAGGGGGGGGGAGTTACAGGTGAGCATCACCTCTGAAGGGAAACGCCCCCGAGTGACAGGGAAGGAGAGCGCAGGCCGCAGGCCGTGACACCCTCCCCACGACGACGGCACATCTTTGGGGGTCCACCCAGCATCCTGCCGTGCCCTTTCCTCTGAATGTCCCAGCCTCACACGAGCTGAGCCGGACCTTCCCCAACGGCCTCACATCACGCCTGTCCCTCCGGCCTCCTGCCTGACACACACAGCACTGCCCCTCCCTCCCACAGCTGCTGCCTGGCGTGCCTCCCAGGCTTCTGCACGCGATGCCGGCATGGCGGCCAGTGGGGAAGGCCTGGGAAGGACGGGACAGCCTTCCCGCTTCTCTGCCCCAGTGCTGTCCCCTCCCCTCAGCTGCTCCGGGGAGAGCTGGTTGTCACAAACACGGCTCATCCGTATCAGTCTTCGGTGAACCCACGGCCCACCTCTCTGTACAAACTGGGTCTCAGGAGTCCTGTGTCAGCCGCTTCCCCGCGTCCCCTCACGTCCTGTAATTTCCGCCTCCCACGCGGGGCCTCGCCCTGGGCCACGCGTGTCTCTGGTGTGGTCCAGGGCTGCCTCTGCCAAGTCCTCCCCACCTGGACACATCCATTCACTTCTTCCCATACTGTTTCTGCCCAATCTGAGCCACTGTGGGTAAGCCTTAAACAGATTTTAGAATCTGTGAATTACATCTGCCTACTTCTCTGAAAAAGGAATTTTTCATCCCTCCTTTCCAATCCTCCTAGCTGCCTCTGTGAGTTTCCAGAGGGAGAAAAGAAAATGCTAACTCACATACTCACGCTGCCATGCTGACCGTGTGGAAGTTAAAAAATCACAAATATGACAATCACATGAATTGTGGGGAAAATCATTCCGCAACGTGCAGTGTATTTACATGAGGGTCCTATGCCGCAGTGAGCAGAAGCAACACGCCAGGGCCCTGGCCAGACAGCACCTGAGAAGCCCAAGGCTGCAAGTCAGTCCGGCTCCTCATTTTTTTTTTTTTTAACATCTTTATTGGAGTATCATTGCTTTACAATGGTGTGCCAGTTTCTGCTGTATAACAAAGTGAATCAGCTATACATGTACATATGTCCCCATATCTCCTCCCTCTTGCGTCTCCCTCCCACCCTCCCTGTCCCACCCGTCTAGGTGGTCACAAAGCAAAATGTTAGCGTCTTCCGTCTTCCTTGTTCGACCAGCATCACAATCAGCACCACTTTAACACTGACTCAGACCCTTTCCCCGCCTGCGTTTACAACCAACTTAGAGACCTGAGGCCAGCTTCACTGCTAACGACAGCCGGAAGGGGTGGGGCTCCCAGCGACCCGACAGACCAAGCCACCGGCCCTGGGCAGTGAGTAACAACCAACCTTCCCTGACAGGCTCCCTGCTCTCAAGACCCTCAGGATCTGAGAGAAACAGACCAGAATATGCAAATACATGCCTCTCCTGCTCCGCAAAGAAAAATAAGAGTGCGGAGCCCGTGGGCCGTGGCCCTCAGAGAGCCATCCAGGGAGCCCCCGGGACCCCAGATCTAAGCTACTTCCCTGGTACCACTGCCGCCTCGCTTGTGTGCAGTGCAGGGTCCCGGTGCCCCACGAGGATGCTGCACACGCTGAATCCAGCCCTGAGAACGCACAGACGCTGCGAAGATGGGCACAGGAGGACACAGGCACTCTTTATTTTTAAATAGAGAAATTTTTTTAAAACTTATTTTAACTTCCATATGGTAAATATTAATAGACAAAACCCACATAAGCAAATTTCTTTGGGGTCCTCAGTAGTTTCGAAGTGAGGAGGACCCGACACCAGGTCTTAGTCTGAGAATGGATATTCTGTCACAAAAGAAAGTAAGTATTCCAACCACCCCCTCCTATCATCAACAAAAACTACAGTTTTCTAATATCACGTAAAAAAATCCTTTAGAAAAAGGCTAAACTCACTAGCAGAAGGCGTGGGGTTAGCATGGTGGGTTAGCTAGTTATCCACAGGGCACCCACCAGAAAAACCACCACAGTGGGATGTGCAAACACAAGAGTGACCATGTTAATAGATGACAGTGAAATCTTAGGTTATAATGGTAATTAACATAAAAGTGCAAAAGACAGTTGTTTTTTTTTAATTTATTTTTTGGCTGCTTTGGGTCTTGGTTGCTGCGTGTGGGCTTTCTCTAGTTGTGGCGAGCGGGGGCTCCTCTTCGTTGCAGTACGCAGGCTTCTCATTGCGGTGGCTTCTCTTTGTTGCGGAGCATGGGCTCTAGGTGCGTGGGTTTCAGTAGTTGTGGCACATGGGCTCAGTAGTTGTAGCTCACGGGCTCTAGAGCGCAGGCTCAGTAGCTGTGGCGCACAGGCTTAGTTGCTCCACGGCACGTGGGATCTTCCCAGACCAGGGCTTGAACCCGTGTCCCCTAAATTGGCAGGTGGGTTCTTAACCACTGCGCCACCAGGGAAGCCCTCAGAAGACAATTTACAAAGAAGATATAACCACACATTAGCCTCTATTCAGCTAGATATATAAGACAAAATCTGTTGGAAACCTAAAGAGAATTTGTCAAAAATACAAATATTGTGGGAGATTTTTATACGTCTCTTCAAATTTAACAATTCTAAACAAGTAAGGATGTGGAGGAATTAAATAATATAACCGCCAAACCTTGCTTAATAAATAAGCAGAAAAACTTACATCCTTCAAATAGAGAATCTGCATTTTTCTTATGTGTCAACAGAATATTTACAAAAATTAACTATGAAAATGGCCACAAAGGAAAATTTAACGCATTTCAAAAAAACAGAGATCGTACAGGCCGAACTCTCTCATGATAATATACTAAAGCTAGAATTAAATAAAAGTACGGAAAACCTCAGCTCTCTGAGCTCCCAGGCACGTCTGGAATGCCCAAGCGCACGTGTTACGTGGTCAGGATGACAGCGTGGGTGTGAGGGAAGGACAGAGGGTGACGGTTTCGTGTTCAGGTCGCTCTTTCGTGCAGCACAGGGCACCCTCAATGGGCAGAGGCCGGGGGCCGTGCCGTCTTCACTCCTGGCTTCACGCAGATTTCCACACTGACCCGTTATTACCGAGGCGCTACCGGAAGGGCTGGACATGACTGCCTAATTCTTACAACGCCCCTAGAAGACGTACTGTATTATCACGCTGCACAGCGAGAACTGAGGCCCAGAGATGAGGAAAATGACCCCAAAGTCACACAGTAACAGGGACCGGATTCAGGACTGAAACACTGCAAACTCTTGCTACCTGCGTCCCGCGCACCTCACGCGTGTCAGGACGCAGCGAACAGCTTCCACAGGCTTCAGCGATGTGCAAGTTGATTACCTGATTTTAAAAGTCTTCTCAGTTTTACCGTATTTAATGAAAATATTTACTGTATTTAATGAGACCTAAACTCTGCAATAGCAGATCCTCACCTAGATGTTCACAGAGCCGGAGCACTGCCAGCACCCAGGCTTGTTCGCAGACTCTGTGTCCATGTTGTTATAACTCTCTGGGAAGTGTCAGGAGCTTTCATCAGGTTCTCCCAAGGTCCGTGGCCCCGCTCCTCCCCCAGGGACGAGGGTATCTCATGCAGGGCGAACGCAGGCTGCATCGACAACAAGGGTCCCATCTGGGGGACCAGCTCGGGCAGATGGCCTGTGAGAAGTGACCTCTTTTCGGACTGTCCCTCTTGTCCACCCTCCGTGGGAATTAACACCTCATTTGACTCTCATCCTAGTCACTGACTTCTAATACTGGCAGAAGGAAAAACTGTTATCTTCTATGAATTGAATTGTCACACAATCTATAATTTCAGTTTTGTTAAAAGAATTCTTAGTTCTTGCTTTTGGTCACATTCTACAAGTTACATTGTTGGCAGCATAAATATGCGGGAAGTTAAAGAAAAATGAAGATGGTACTGGACACTTGCAGACTCTGTGCTAGTGACATTTCAAATTTCCAGAGGACATGCCATCTAATCAGCGCACTCCTGCTGGCTGGACACACACATCCCATAAAACGTCAGAGCTACAACATCTAATTTAATTCTCTTGAGGCCAAACTGTCCAGTTAGTGTCCAGTAGTGTTTCCTTTGACTGGAAGCAGGCATCCCTGGGAGGTCCCACGTGGTCTCTTCTCCTTCATGAATCTTGTTCTTAGGAGCAGTTACATATTTTGCTAGCTTACTTTAATCCAACACTTTTTAAAGGGAAAAATTAGAGAAACTCCTGGAGTAAGTAGCCTATACCAATTCTTGAATCAACAAGAAGGACGTTTTTAAAAAAATAAAATGTAAACATATCTTTTTGTGCTAAGGAACTCAGAGGGCATTCCTTTTGTGAAGAATTTGTTTTCTAATAAGGAACTTCCTCCATTTCTAAATACCAGTTTTCTTGAAAAGAGGAGGTGCCTGTAGGTTCAGTAAAACAACTGGCAAATTAATTATTTTAGTCTCTTATGAGCCAGTTCGTATTCAGGTAGAATTTGTGCAGAACGTTTACCGTGGAAAAAATCACCAGAACATCTCACAGGACAACCTGCTCATCCGTCCCCTCATCGCGAGTGGAGCAGCTCCAGGTCTGTTCCAGGTGCTGGGGGTATGTGTGTGGGGGGGGTGCCCAGGGAGTGGGCACGTGACAGGGACCAAGCTGGGCTGTGACCCAAGACACTGCAACGTGGCACACAAAGGCTCAGGTCAGAGATTCTACGGATGGTCCCTCTCAACAGTCGCCCTAAACTCAAAAGGCCACTGTTTTAAAATGTCTCCACGCATGTCAGGAAGTCACTGCTTTCCACGAGAGGAGAACGCTATAGTATCAAGGCAAAGAAGACCTTTAATACATGCATCTCTGCTGTCAGGACCGCCTGTGACCTGAGGCACATCTTGCCCGCTTCTCCTCCCTGAATCTGGGGACAGAGCTGGACCTGCATGGCTGCTGTCCCTCCATCTAAGCCACCCTCAAAAGGTCAGCCAAGCGTAGCAAGCGCTCCTGAGCTGAGCACGTTCAAGAGCTTGTTATGATCCCACCACGAACTCGTCATGGCAGCCTCGGGGCAGATACAAACCCCGTTAGGTGTCGTGGAAGAAGAGATCCCTGGTCAGTAAACTGAGAAAACCAGACACAACCCAACACAGAGGTCTGGCCCCTCCACCCCCTGGCCCTGCTGCTGCCTCGCGGGTCCCTGGAAGCTCGTCCACGACCATGGTCTCCCCCCTCCTGTCCCCTCGTGAACTGTTCATGCCACGTGGTCCTTGGCAGAGATCAGGAAGAAGCTAAACATCTTCACATAACCAGACGGTCCAGCCGGAGACGTCCTTTCCCTTGTTTTCATGATTCCACTATTTAAAGGACCCAGGAAGCACTTGGGAAACAGGAGTTCACGTCCAAAGATTGAGGAGTGTTGGGAAACAAACTCCTGGGGCCAAAGTCCCAGGACCTAAGGAGGCATGTAAAGATGAGCAGACCAGCTCCCCAGCTCAAGGGCAGAGGTCACATGAATACCCGAGTGGCCCCGGCCCTGCACACACTGCACCTGGTGCCCCGCGGTGAGGAGGCCCAACCTGTCCTACCTGACAGACAGGCAAGGGGCCCAAATGACACCCCACCACCACCAATCCCTTACCTCGAACAGAAGGAAAGGGTGTCACTAACACGGAGGAGGTGCATCAGGTACATTTTCACCCAGAGTCGCTATGACGGGCACCTCCTGGGGGACCTCAGTGGCACAGGGACAGCCCTCCCCGTGGAGCCTTCCGACGCGGCCTGGGTTCCGGGTGTGTGGGCCAGCGGCAAGTCTGCAGGAGACCCACGTGTGCGACAACCGTCTGTTCTTTTCACCATCAGTCGGTTTCACGATTCATCAGCAAAACGTGTTCTCATACACACTCCGGTGGCAGCAGGGCCTCCTTCCAGCCTGTGCCAGAAAACGGAAGGCTTCCCGGGCTCTGCTCTTTGTAATTTTTTCACTGACTAGTTTGCAATCATGTCGTCTAACCCACCGTTAACACAGGCTCATTTTCCACATGTTCAAAGTGAGATGGTGTGAGAATATCTGACTATCGTGTAAAGAAGTATGCTTGATCCTTCGCAGAAGACAAAACATGAACAAGCATGACCTCTCCTCTCACAGAGAAAAGCACACGGCGCCCCAGGGGAGAAGTAACGGCCCTTCTGCACGGTTTCCGCGGCTGCCGTGAGGCAGCCCCACGCCGCGCGGGGTACGTCAGCGGCCACCACTCTCAGGGTTCTGAGGTCGCAGGTCCAGACCCCAGTGTCGGCAGGGCCCTGTTACGTTGTGGCCCAGGGAGGGAACCTCCTTGCCTCACTCAGCTCCTAGTGTTGTGGAGCCCCGGGGCCAATCTCTTCACATGGCTTCTCCCTGTGACTGTGGCTCTGTTTCCTCTTCTCTTAAGGACACAGTCATCGGTTTAGGGCCCTTCCCACTCCAGCAGGACCTCATCCTAACTGACTACATGTGCGAAGACCCCACTTCCAAATAAGGTCACGTTCTGAGGCTCCAGGTGGACATGAACCTTGGGGGACACTGTTCAGGCCCGCAGACTCGCTATTTAGAAGTAATTCCTCAAAAACATGATAATTCCTCTAATATAGGAATGTGGAACAGTGAAAAGACTTAAGCAAAACTCTACCACTAAACTTTTCACGCAGGCAACCCATGCGCAAGACGTGAACCCCTTTGTGGCTCAGGTCGGCATCTGCCGCGCACGGTGACCCAGCCCATCGAGCTGGCAGAGGATCAGAAGTGAAGAAGCAGGGAGGGTGCTCTGTGAGCCGTCGAGTCTCCCGGGATGGCCTGTGTACGCCTGGAGCAGGGCCGGGCCCACCACTCAGCTGCCCGACTCCCGGGCCGGAGGCTGGGCCCCGTTCTGACCGCCACCTCCCGCAGTTAATCCTCACACAGGACAAAACTGGAAAGAAAGTGATGAGAGGTGTGCCATCTCGAAGGACAGTGAGAACTCAGGGTCTGTCCACTGAGATCAAGTGGCACATCCGCGCTCATCCCCTTTGCCTCCTGTCACCAGACCTTTTCGCTGCCCCTCTTCCCGCTCACACCGACACCCTCGTCTCTGGCTCTTCGGGGTGGGATCCTGCACGTACACGTCTGTGACAAAACGCGGGCAGTCCCTGGGGGCCGGGCTGAGCTGCAGAGGGGCTGCACTCGCTGTGGCCTTTCAGAGCTCCCCTGGGGTCCATGGGGCCTCCAAGCCCGACCGTTGGTCCCTGGCACCCTTCACTTCAAGAGCCACAGCGCAAAACCAGGAAATCGGCCCTGCTGCATCCTCCTGGCCAAGTCACTCAACAATCCTTTATGTTTACTCATTTGTATAAGTTTCAGGTGCACAACACGGTGCCTGGCAATTGTAAAGCTTATACTCCACTTACAGTTATTACAAACTATGGCTGCATTCCCTGTGCTGCACAATATATCCTTGTAGCCTGTTTATTTTATACCCAGTAGTTTGTTCCTCTTAATCCCCTACCCCTACCCAACAATCCCTCTTAGAAATCCGGTTTCCACAGCCAAACTTCCTTCTAAGTCAGAAAGTTGTTGAAATATCCTTTCAGAATATCGTATGCGCTTCTGGAAAGTCCTACCCCTTTAGTGAAATGTTCTGAATGGAGAAATACTATTCTGCGTGATCCCACCTTGTATAAACATGAATCTTCCATGACCGACTTCTCGTAAGCACCCTAATAAGTGCATCTGTTACACCCTAAGCACACCCTGTATTTATTAATATTTCCTGATCCCCTACTGTGACTAGAGGGTTAGTAGATTCTTTCTGTATGACCCCGAGTACAAGAAGGGACTTAAATAGGTCACAGACGACAGGTTCACCAGCACCGCTGGAAAGGCCTGATCAATTATTAAGCCTCACAGATCCTGCCCTGCCAGCCAGCACCTATTCTCTAAACAGGCCGTGAATGCTAGCAGTGAGTATTAACGTCTGTTAAAATGTTTCTCAACAAATATTTTAATAATTAAGCTACAGAGTTCAACTCTCCTAACGCTACGAATACGACGGTGCAGCACACACAGCCAGCACCCGACACCTCGCGCTGCTCCCTGGGTGACGCGCAGGACGGCCCGCCGCCGGGCACGGCTTCCCCGAGCTCAGGGAGGAGCCTTGGGCAAGCTGGAAGGGCCGTCAAGAGGCTGAGTTACTGTCACAGATAAAACCTGATGCTCCTGTGACCAGGCCTCAAATAAAGCTCAGAGAAACCAAACTGTCAGTGAGTAACACATTCCAATTATTAGGGAAGTTAATGTGAGGAAGTTAAGGTAAGCAAGGTAGAAAAAAGTCACTATTTACAAGCCAAATAAAGTGAATAATGTGTCACAGACGGCAGCAAAGCTCACTGACCACAGGCAGGGAATGAAGTATAAACTCATTTTCCAAATAAAGGTACATAAACGTAACGATTCTGAGAGTTTTTCCCCTATGAGGAACCTACTTTAGGAAGCACAGCGCACCTGGCATGTTTATACATTTCAACTGCTACCCTGTGCTGCTCTCAGGGAGTTTCCTGACAGCCTCTTTGGCCATCGCCCCCAGATGCCGACCCTTCCAGTCCATGCTCTCCTTGAGCCCGCCCCGTCTCTCCCAGAGGACCCGCAGCTGCTGTCCCCGCGGTACTGGGGGGCCTCGGACTCCAGGGAGCCACCATGCATGACCTACACGCCCCACAGAGAGAGACAACCCAACTCTCCCCCAGGAAGGGCTGGCACTGAGGGGCTGCCCAGTTTCCGGGCGTGCAATGACACTACGGACAGACGCCACCTCTCTGCACTGCTGAAACTTCAGTGTGTATCGCTGACAGATGTGACGAGGTCTATGGCTGGAATGTGAATTAGACGATTCCCTGACACTGTTAGTTTGGAAAGACAAGTCAACCTCACAGGATGGGACTGTGCACCTCTCCTAAGGGTGCTCAGCAATGTGGGCACCAACATTCTCATCCCTCCCACCTCAGACCAGGGGACACCAACTACTAGACAGGAGGTAAAGATGCTGACATTCAGTCTCCAATCATGACACGGAGCTAAAAGCCCACTTCAAAGGCCTTTTAAAATACCAACTCTGCTATAAATCTCCCCCTTTGCGGCGAAATAACTACATATGTGCTAATAATTCCAAGTCTTTGGTTAATTTTTCTACTTAAAATTTTCAAAATTCCACCAAGTTTAAGTCTTTGATTTATCTTAATGAAAGTAAGGTCCTAAAACTGACCAAAAATGCTTTTAATTTACTTATACATTACATATAAATGGTATGAATAAGAAGTAAGCTCAATTACGGACCAGATATTAAGAACTGTCCACTCACCAGGGCCAAATCTAAACTGCATCTTGACTGTCATTTTTTTCCCCCAATAAGCGAGTTTCTCAGCACATATTATAAAATAATAACTGCAAATAATCAGTTAAGGAGAGAAAAATTACTAGTGAGTAAAGACCAGTTTTTATTGATTTTCTGGAAATAAACTTAATAGTTCAATAAATTATGCTAAGGGCTTTTCAGTAGCCGGCCAAGACAACATTCTCAATCTATAAATAAGCATTTTTGTGTGAATTACAAGATAGTTTTAACAGCAGTTTAACATAATCGCCATATCGCTGACTACCAACTAGTCTGAAACTAAACATACAGCATCACGCTTGTAACACAAATTCTGCTGAATGGTGGTGAAGAACACGACTGGTTACAAGCGTGCAGACGAAGCTCAGCGGCGGAGGCGGTGTGTGTGTTTACGCACGTGTTAGCCCAGAGCAAGAAGTGGTGTTTGGATTTATCTGTGGCCAGATGGACAAAATGTAACATGAATGAGGTTTCAGAACAGGCCGAATGCACGAGGAGTGTGTGAGAGACCACGCACTCATCCATCCCACCACAGTGCTGAGGGGGCAGCTCACAACCCCATGTTTACAGGTTTCCTTATGATTCCCACCAGCGCCGGCAGGCACTGCCTATGTGATTCAACAGTGACCCTAAATTAGGTGCCATGTTCTGAGGAACATGGCACATGAAATTAGTTCTCTATTCTCCTTTAAAAAGTTGAGTGAGGGGCTTCCCAGGTGGCGCAGTGGTTGAGAGTCCGCCTGCCGACGCAGGGGACACGGGTTCATGCCCCGGTCCAGGAGGATCCCACATGCCGTGGAGCGGCTGGGCCCGTGAGCCATGGTTGCTGAGCCTGCGCGTCTGGAGCCTGTGCTCCGCAACAGGAGAGGCCACAGCAGTGAGAGGCCCGCGTACCGCAAAAAAAAAAAAAAAAAGTTGAGTGAATGCAGCTTGGAAAAACAATGTTTATTCCTCAAAATCAGACTAAAATTTTGAAAATTTGCAAAAGTAACCTAGGTATGAAGATGTTTCAAATATTTTTAAACAGACAACACCAAAAGTGGCTTATTTCATATACAGGATGTGGAAGAGACAATTTAATTTGGATTTGTGTAATTAGAAAACGTCAAATTTCCATTCCTGCCAAAGTATAGGAGAATAAAGACTAAACTTCCATTCCAAACTGCTTATATTTATTTTGACAACTAAAACAATTTATACTGAACACTAAACTCTAATACTAATTTTTATTCTGAAACTATGTAGTAATTATAGATTAGCCTCAGCTTAAAATGCTAATTTTAGATAAACAAAGGGATTTCATATAAAATATTAATACTAATGCTTTTCATATAAATTCTTAGAGGAAATATTACTGCATGCCATCCGAAATGTAAGGAAACTCTTTCATCAGTCATTTCAAAACCACTGCTTGTACATCTACAGCTCTTCTAATATTAAGGAGTGGCCATCTGGACAACACAGCACAAGTTATGGGAAATTGTCTTGTTGAGAAGAACTGCAAGAGACCCTCACTGTCCTGGTAAGTGTGGTGTAAACATGAAAGCAGCAGAGAGGTGCCAAGGACACCACTCCAGCCACTGAGGCCAACTACGATTCAGTGCGATTCATGGGTACTGACCGCACGATGATGCACTAACAGACCCGCAAAGCAGTGTTTCCACCCCAGTGGCGGGGTGCTGAGCGAGAGGGGATCCCACCCCCACAGACAAGGTGGCAGCAAGTGCAGGGGGACATGTCACCCAGAGGTGAGGCACAGAGCACGATCAAAAGAAAGCAAGTGGGGGCATCAGGCCTGCTGGGGAGGCAACAGGAGGAAAGGGAAGGGAGAAGAGACAGTACAGCACGTGGACCCGATCACAGAGAGTCACTAGGGCGAGGGGACAGCACACCATGGCCATGGCATGTGGACCCGATCACAGAGAGTCACTAGGGCAGGGGACAGTGCGCCATGGCACGTGGACCCGATCACAGAGTCACTAGGGCCAGGGGACAGCGCACCATGGCCACGGCAAGTGGACCCGATCACAGAGTCACTAGGGCCAGGGGACAGCACACCATGGCCACGGCACATGGACCCAATCACAGAGTCACTAGGGCCAGGGGACAGCGCACCATGGCCACGGCAAGTGGACCCAATCAGAGACAGTCACTAGGGCCAGGGGACAGCAGGTCATGGCCACGGCACGTGGACCCGATCACAGAGTCACTAGGGCCAGGGGATAGCGCGCCATGGCCACGGCACGTGGACCCGATCACAGAGTCACTGACAGCTGGCTTCATTTGTCTTTGTCTTTCGGAGAAGGCAGACATAAGCAGATCAGTTTGGGAAGGCAACTGGCCTCGGGAAGGGTTTGAAGGAGCAGGAAGCAGGGGCAGGAGGAGGGTGAGGAGGCAAGGACCCCTGATGGGGAGGCCCCACCTGGCGGGAGCGCTCGGCCATCACGGAAGTGCCACAGAGAGAGGCCAGCCGTGTGGGAGGGCCCAGTGGTGCTGGTGGGCCTCGCATAGCGGCCTCAGCAGCTGCCAAAGCCACCAGCCCCGGCGGCCGTTTCTAGAGGCGATGCAGAGAAACACCACTTCACGCGTTAGCACGTGGACACACCACACATTTTACTTTTTAGTTACGTATTTTTTTACACATACTACAAAAGAACCAGCAGAGAAAGTCTACGATCTGCCAGGTACTACTGTCTAGGATGAGGACAACGTCTGAAGAAAGGCTCCTCAGTGAAAAAGAGATCAGCATGTGGACAAAACAAAGATCCCAAGGCTGTTCAGCTGACCAGGTTCAGTAGGACACAGAGCACAGAACGCTCAGACCTTCTCTGGTCAGCAAACCAAGGGCCTGGACCAGCAAGATGAGCAGAAAGCCCAGCACTGAAACCAGGAGGCTCGGTCCTCCCTCCCACGTCTCCGTCCTCCCTCCCGCGTCTCCATCCTGCCCCAGAGTCTCTCTCACGCCCCCACGAGTAAAATCCCTTGTGTGGATCGCGGTCCAGAGTGGCTGGTATTAGACAACTAAGCATGATCTGAAGTATCAAAAAGCACGTGGGTAAACGCTTACTGTGTAACAGACCTCTCTGCTGACAGACGTTTTCCTGGATACTCAAATCTTGGCATTTCTACAAAGTGGAGTCAAACTCCAGTTTGATCTCCTGGAGGGAAGAGGTAGCTGGTGGAGGCCCCTGTCTGGTGCGCAGGCACCTGGGAGAACTCGAACCCTCGGAGGGACTACGGCCTCCACACAGCCCCCACCTGGTGAGGCTGCAGGGAGCACGTGGCTAGGAACCCCAGGTGCTGGTCACATGGATGCCCGGCAAACTCTGACTGGAACCAAACCAAACACTCGGGCTTAAAATCATTTAACCACCCAGTTTTCTGTCCTTCCGGTAGCACTTCCAAATGCCTAGCAGGCATTACAAGGAATATCTTTCCAGAGTCTCACAGCACCATTAAAAATCCAAAATCAACAGCTTTGTGACCCATCACTTACTCTTTGCCTATAATAGTAAGAAGGTGAATAAGTTTGTTAGGCAAATAAAAGCAGACAGTAAATGGAATATATGGCAAGATCCTTTCTTTTCTGAATGTAGGCCAAGACAAAAATTTCCTCTAAAAACATGTTATTTACACAATAAGGCTTCTGTGGAGTTCCATTCGGTATAAATTTCCTTCTTTCTGTTAGCCCACGGTCCCTCTATTAAGCAGGGATCATACTCCGTGAAAAATACAAAGTAGAAAATGCATGTGAAAGGATTCCCAGGATACCTTCTGCCTCCTCTTTGCATCTCCGACAGCGCAACGGGCGGGGAGTGTGCCCCTGCCCCTGCGGGAGCCTGCAGAAGCCACAGCGCCAGCCCGGAGCCTCGCCCGACTGCCCGGCCCCGGGGGGTTCTCTACCAGCGAACAAGCACAACTGTGCGCAGCTGTCAAAAGCATCTGAAATGTTTCACATGAAAATCCTCAAAACGCAGGCGCCCCAAAGTGTCATCAAGTGACTCTGAAATAAAATACTCACTCTGGCCACGTAAGTGAACCTCCGGGCGTCCTGGACCGCACTGAAGAAGTCTAAGCGGTTAAAAGCTTCTCCCAAAGTGCAGTAGCCGTGTCTCTGGAAAAACAGACACAAGTGAAAATCTGTCAAATGAGTCATGAGTCAAAACGAGCGAACAGTTAACGTGAATTAGTCTGCGCAATTTCTTTTTTAATTTTGGCAAAGGATATTCGTTTTTATTATGATCTACTCCATATTTAGCTGAAAATAGAGTAAAATTAAAACAATGCTAAATTTAAGTCATTATATAATCAAGACACTACGCATTGACATTTCTACACCACTTAATGACAAGGATAAATATTGATTAAATATTTGTCAATTTCCTTTGTTGGCATGCATTTGGGGGGGACAAAATTAAGCCTAAAATCATAAAATAACTGGATGTATTCTAGGCTGTGCAACTACAAATACATAAATCATGCTTGGCCACTATGAAGAAGCATCTGCTATAACTACACGTTGGAATTCGATTCCTCTGCGGGGAGTCCTGTGTGCCTGCAGGCCTGGACATACGCCCAGCCGCTCAGGATCAAGGCCGCGAGGCACCTGAGTGGGGTGGGGTTCTGAATACCAGCATGTGGGTGCAAAGGGCTAGAGGTGACGGGACGTGACCGTGGGCAGTGATATGCCCTATATTCCATACTGGTTTGTACAGATCTCTACCCCAGGTTTCAGAAGACATTTTAAACTCAATCTTCTGTATTGGAATACTTAGAACATAAAGAGATCTTCAATGCACAGTTGTGAGTATAGATAAAGTGGGGAATAATCACAGAAAACATGAGGTGACAAACACGCCTCACATTTCAAACAGAGGACAGGAGAGGGGCCAGAGGGGGAGCTGGAGGGGAAATCCTTAGTCTCTGACAGAAGACGCACCGTGAGGGCTGATTTGGTTTTACATCCAAATCCCAACAACACTCTCAATGTGTGCACAAGCCTACAAGATACACTTATTTAAAACATTCATTATGTATTTTTACTGAATATCCACTAAGTACAAAATATTTTCCTGGGAGCTGTGGAGGAAGCCAAGATTAACTGGTTATCGATCACAACCTGAAATCAATCACAGCCGGGAACTATTCTCTTTCTCAGTGAACAGAATTCCAAACACTGGTGTTCCTTCCAGGCAGTCACCCATCTCACAACAGCCTCTTCTTTGGGGGGAAATAAAATCACACGTTTGAAGCACACAAGCAGCAAACACCTGGCTGGCCCCAGGTGAGAAGACCAAAGGCGTGATGTGATGCGGAGAGAGATGGGACCAGCTCCAAGTCCTGGCCCCTGCCTGTGCCGGTTCCCAGGACCCACGCAACACTCTGCAGACTCACCGCAAGTTCCCCCGCTGCCGCGTGTGCAGCCGAAGCTGGACCTCTGTTCTGTAATCAGTGTCGTGACACCCAGCAAATGAAATGTCTAACAGTCTTTCTTTCTTTTTTTTAAAATAAATTTATTTTATTTATTTATTTTTGGCTGCATTGGGTCTTCATTGCTGCGTGCGGGCTCTCTCTAGTTGCGGCGAGCAGGGGCTACTCTTTGTTGCAGTGCAAGGGCTTCTCATTGCGGTGGCTTCTCTTGATGCAGAGCACAGGCTCGATGCGCACAGGCTTCAGTAGTTGTGGCATGCAGGCTCAGTAGTTGTGGCTCGCGGTCTAGAGTACAGGCTCAGTAGTTGTAGTGCACGGGCTTAGTTGCTCCGCAGCATGTGGGATTTTCCCGGACCAGGGCTAGAACCCGTGTCCCCTGAGTTGGCAGGTGGATTCTTAACCACTGCACCACCAGGGAAGTCCAAATGTCTAACAGTCTTTCATAAGCTCAAACTAGGTCAGATTCGCCAAACACCTTCCAATGGTGTACTGGAGTGTATGTTACGGGTTAGAGTGGTTTCATACCCATTTAACAATGTTAACCATCGCCAAATAGGTTGGATAAATTTTCTATCTCAGAATCTAATCCTTAAGCTTCTAGGAAGCTGGGCTGGTTTCAGAACACCCACTATTAACACTTCTGGAACCCTTAACTTACGCTAACATAATACATGCTAAACAACCGCTCCCTGAGTATTTTCCCCCATTGTTGCAAAATAAGGCCAATGCAGAGTTTCTCAGACAACAGATGGAAGCAAGCTTCTCCAGATACCGAGAGAAAAAAGAAACATGCAGAGTTGAGGTGAACAGACCTTTTGCAAAAGAAAGGCGGGCAGGGCTCAACTGCTCTTTGCAGATTCCAGCTTAACTACCATCACCTTAGCTGCTACTCTACAAAATAAATGAGGGGTTTACAAACTGTTCTCACCAACCCAAAACACAGGAGAGCCAAGACACAGCCCTACTAGTACCAGAGGCTCACTATGAACAGCTTTTGGGGAGGGCAGGGAAGGAAACATCAAAGTACCTGGGGGTCCATACTTCTTCTGAAACAGCCCTCCGCTGATTCAGATTCGTACGGGGCATTGACATACACCACACACACGAAACACTGTCTCAAGACCCTCTTATGCTTTCACCTCTTAGAATGTGGACACAGGTGTGATATTGCAAAAGAAACAATTTAATGTAACATCACATATTCAACAGTAACAATACAAAACATACTCTTATTTATAATAGAATACTTACTTCTCTTGTGCTTTCTTTATGGACATAGATCCATTTTTCACGATAAAAACCTAGAATAAAAATTAACTTCTTTTTAAAAGCTGGTGAATCATTACAAAATGAAGATTTTAAGGAACTTCAACAGTGGCACATGCTAACAAAATTATCTGACATCATATAGATAAGAGATGCTTTGACTTGGCTAAATGCAACCAGAATTGCTTCGTTTCCTAATATCAGTTTAAGAGGTACTGAAACATCTTTACGTGAAAGATGATTTATGACAGTACCACGTCTAGGTAACTTGGAAGAAAAAAGTGTCACCAAGTGACTGCAGTCATATCCAAATACAAATGGTTATAAAAGTGCATTTGGTATATACCCTAATAAAAGTTCTCTTCCTCTTTCATGGCCCCGTATGGTGTTCCATTTAAATACACTTTCCAAGTAACTCACATCCCAGAGCTTTGAGGATCACGAGTACATTGTCCACGGCGGCCTCCAGAGGGCGCACGACTGAATTCACTAACAGGGTCTCAGGGACTCAAGTCTGGGCGTCTGCACAGGGGCCCTTTCAGAGCCTCCCCATCCCCGTCCCACCTGCATGGCTCCAGTTTTGACCATGTCTACCTTCTGCTCCGAACCAGCAGCGTCTCCTGCACCAAAGCCCAACGTCAAGGTCCCTAAGGTTCGGCCTTACTGCTTGGGAGTGAATGGACCTGAATTCAGGACTGCTATTCAACATTCAGACACAGAGGCTGTTTTGTAGGTTTTCCTGTCTTTGGTTTCCTTGTAGCAAATCTTACTAATGACTTACTCAACTAAATGGTTGAGCTGCAAATATCTGACCACTAAGTCAGTGGGCAACTGTGGATACAGTGCTGCTACGTGTATAACTGTATCAGCATTTACGTCATAAGACAGCACTGTCAATGCCATTCAATTTATCAACATATTCAACAAGTAAATATGAAATTATTAATGAAAATGTTCTTACACTGAGTATTTTTGTCATTTCTAAAATGGTCCTTTTTCCTTTTTTTGGATGCATATTCATGCTCTTCATTATTGAATATTTCTTCATCTTCACTATTTAAGATACTGAAATAAAGATACATTTTATTAAAATATTTTTACAGGGGTTTCTTCATCTGGATTTTCTTTTGTTAAAAAGAAAAAAGAAATATTTCGTTTGCAATTCAGGAGCCCAGAATAAAAATCATGTTAAATTCTGAAAGCAATCCTTAATTTTCAAAGCAACAAATCACAGGTTTGAAATTACAAGGCTAATGTCTACTTTTTTGTTGTTGTTGTTTGTTTGTTTGTTTGTTTTTTGCGGTACGCGGGCTTCTCACTGTTGTGGCCTCTCCCGTTGCGGAGCACAGACTCCGGACGTGCAGGCTCAGCGGCCATGGCTCACGGGCCCAGCCGCTCCGCGGCATGTGGGATCTTCCCAGACCGGGGCACGAACCCGTGTCCCCTGCATCGGCAGGCAGACTCTCAACCACTGCGCCACCAGGGAAGCCCCATGTCTACGTTTTTTGCTTGTTTTGAGAAACCTGAGATTTATCCTGGTTCTTATCAGAATCCTGTATCAGGAAGTGATGCACAAGTTTTAGAATCGCCTAAGGGTTTTGAAATGCTCGACCAAGGTAGTTTCAGACTTTAAAACTTATAGTTTTATAGTTTATACTCTGGAAAAAAGTTAATGTGACAACATGATACCTAATACTAATGATTTGCTATATCCCTGACCCAGTGCTGAGTAAACTCAACATTTCTCTTTGTCCCCATACTTCCAAAGACTTAACTGCAACTACTACTGTATTTCCTTACTAAGCATCAACCAACTAATGCTACCTGTTAAGGTGCTTAACTGAAGCCAGATGAAGTGAAACATTTCTTTTTTCCACTTAAATACATCTAACTCAAAGCTTTCCCATTTTTTTCTTTTGGATAAAATAAAATCATAAGGTAATAACTAAACAACTTGAACACATTTTCTTTTTTTAAAAACTTTCTTCCTTGAAGTAAAAAATAAATAAATAAGACTATGCAAAAAGCAGTCCACCCCCTCAAAACTGAAGATGCACACAATTTTTATTTTCAGCACACTCACAGCTGGATTGTTTTCAGTCTGACAGCAAGCAGGGGCTCTGTGGAGATGAGCTGGCTAGCGGAGGGCCAGGGACTGATACTCAAAGCAGACGGAGTAACCCTGCTGGCTGCCTCGTCGCCACTCTTTGACAAGAAAATTGTACACAAGCTCCTTCCACTAACCTGTATTCACTTTTAATCAAAACAGCTGATCTTCCCAAATGAATCCATTTATCACCATCAGAATAGACTTAAACAACACTGGCAATAGTCGTAAATCATGAAGACAAGCAAAAGTGCATTTAGAAAAAACAAACAACTTAACATTCAGTGGCAGGCGTTAAATAATACCAATTCATAGAAATGGGTTGATCCTGGCTGTATCTCACATTGGTTTGTTGTCATTGATTCAAACACTGAAGGTAGAAGATTTCAAATGTGAACAGCTTTTCCAACTACAATCACAAAGGCATCAAGGGAAAGCAGAAGTACACTGCTCTCCAGAAACAGCATCACAGAAAGGAAACCAGGCACCAGGAGAGGAGGGAGCTGCCCGGTATCTCCTGGGAGAGGGAGCCGTGTCTGGCTAGGCCCAGGCAAGCGAGGGGCACTGGGCAAGCGCCCATGTGTGCTCTGCCCTGACTCTGCCCTGGGAGGGCTGGGCCGTCTGAAGGGAGGCAACAGGCCCGGGGACAGACGTACAGGAAGGAAGCACAGACATCTATACATTTCAACCGTGTTGACTTACGAAGGCGACACTCTCAGCCCTCCACGCCCACCGCTCGGCACTCCACCAGCACCCCGTCACCCTCTCTCTCAGGAATGTTTTTCTGATAAACCCACCGAAGGTGCATGGCTTCCCCACACCCCACGTCCATGTCCAACCAAGACAAGGATACGTATGGAGAAGAACCATCGAAAACATCTCCTGACGTGCAGGTAAACAGCAAGGACCTGCTGTATAGCATAGGGAGCTGTATTCACTACCTTGCAACAACATATAGTGGAAAATAATTAGAAAAAGGGTACGTACGGATATACGTGTAACTGAGTCACTCTGCTGTACACCTGAAGCTAACACATACTGTAAATCAACTCTACTTCAATCAAAAAAAATCTCCTGACAGAAATAACCAAGGGCCGAGGAAAGAAGTTACTCTCTTCTCCTAACTCACGCCTTGAAGTCAGCCTGCGGCTTTTAACACTGTCCAAGGGTGACCTCACCTTTTCCCACCTTAGGATCCTCACCCTAGTGATGACCCATTAGACAACTGGTGACATTTTTCTCAAGAGTCACATAACATGGTCTTAAGCTTCAACCCCAGACCTTTCTCGGGCCAGCACAATACTCTGTGATGGGCTATCACCTTCCAATCATTTCCACCCAATTCTAGGAAATAAGACAAGGGAGGGTAAACCTCCGGGTTTGAACATGGTTAATCGGCAGTTCGTAACTGTAATGTTGTAAGACAAGTCACAGAAGTTTTGTAATTAGTAAGAAAAATTACCAACATTTGTGAATGATTTACATTTTAATATTTATAAAGGTAATTTGTGCTAATAAAAAAAAAAACAAGTATAAAATGAAAAGTCTCCCTTGCCAATCTCACGCCTGAGAATTGGGTAAATTTTCATTATTTCTATCTTCACTTGTTCTGGTTGCTAATTTTATAATTCAAACCAAACCAAAACAAAAAACCCAGGCACATACCTCTGTTTTGAGCTGCCTGTAAGAGACAAGGAATTAACCTCATTACTACCCTCCCCTCCATTCTGGGTGGCAATTCATCATTCAACGATCATCAACTCATGACCCATCTAACCTCATCTCTCTCTCCACCCATTTCTTGGCAGGGGACTCACTTCAATTATTTTGACATAAATCCCAGACCGGCTATCATTTCAGGTGTTAAGTGTCTCAGGATGATACTTAGTCCTGCTGTGATCTGTGTAATTAGTGTTTCTTCATGGATGAGTTCTCCAGGGCGTTCCCATCAGCATCCAATGTCTCTTAAAGGTGCCCAGAGGGCAGGGACTCCTGCTGGACTAACCCCCGGCTGGGGGATGCGCAGGCACTGCTGCCTGGGTGCCCCTGCCTGGCCCTCAGGGAGAGATGGGGAATAGGTGGGCTGTGCTGTTGGCCCGTGTGTATCCCAGGTCTGGAACTGCGGGCACCCCGGCCACCTATGGTGCTGCCCCGACCACATCACTGCTCAGGGCTGGCGTCAGATACCTCCACGGCCTGGGGGAGGGAGGGATGCCCAGCACGTGTTCTGTCGGTAGTTCTGTTGGTGGCTCCTACTGCATTTCTCAAGTAAATACCCCGAGGCTGTCCCTGGGAGGAGCCCCCTGCTGCAGCCACCTCCTTGGCAATACCATCCCACACTATCCCCACCCCACACTCTCCCCACCGGGAAGCCCTTCGGCTACAGACCATGCAAGCGTGTCTCACAGACTCCTTACCCTTTCGGGTGCACCAAGACACTGAGAGTTGCGCCCCCCATTTTCTCTCAAGTACAATGTATATTTACAGTATTTAAGATAATACATACCTTTTTTTAAATCATTTCTAGGATTTTGCATAGGAGGGGAAACTGCAGCATCCATCCCCACCCAATTGCTTGAAATCAGAATCTTAAAAACTGTACTAAACCAGAAATATTTATTACTGCCTTGGGTTAAATAGTGGCCCCCTCAAATATGTCTAAGTCCTAACCCCTGGAACTTGTGAATATGAGGGTCTTCGCAGATATAATTACATGAAGGATCTCAAGACAAAATCATCCTGGATTAACCAGATGGGCCCTAAATCTTATATGGGGAGAGGCCACACAGGAGAGACACGGGGGGATGGCGGGTGACAGCAGCCAAGGGACAACAGCCGAGTGACAGCAGAGGCAGAGACTGGAGCTGAAGGACAGCGAGCATTGCTGGCAACCCCAGAAGCTAGAAATTCTCCCAAAAAGCCTCCAGAAGGGACCACCCCTGCTGACACCTGCATTTCGGACTTCTGGTCTCCACACTGCAAGGAAAAAATTTCTGTTGTCTTATACCACTGGGTTTTCAGTATGGCAACCCTAGAAAACTAATACAATTCTCTATCTTCTTAAATTACTTCAGTTGGTATTGCTCTTGAAAGCACATATGGGCTATCAATTCTACCATACAAATAGAGGAGACTCTGGGAAGAAAAACGCAGCGAAATGAAATATTTAACATACCAAAGTAAACATGACAAACAAAATGTGATCATTTTACCAAAAAACAAAACAGAGGAACCCCTCAGACACAGTCACCAGTAACTGACTGCCAAGCTGACTTCCACGGGCGTTTCTCTCAGTGAAAGAAACTTCTCTCCCAGCAGGGCCACAGTCTCTGCTCTAACAGTCCCAGGTTACTGTTTTCAGTTGTATGTCGGTCACCTATTAAACTTAGCTTTTTATCCTCACATTACCGACAAAGGGTCAGGGTTATATTACTTTCTCCTGCTGGCCAAATGTTCACATTTGTTTTCCTGATATAAAGTCACTTTTGCATCAGTGTATTATTAGCTTCTCTCGCAAAAAAGATATTAAAAAAAGGTCCAATTTTTTTAAGTTAAAAAAAAAATGCAAAACCTGTCTGGTTTTAGCATTAGCACTTCTGTCCTAAACATCTCATGTGACATGCTTAAGGAATCTGATGCAGACATGATGCATGAAGGGAGCAGCAGGCAGGTGGCAGGATGGGATACTGAAGACCAAGGTGGACAGCGGCCCAGGCAGCCCCACGGCTCTGCCAGCGGGAGAAGCAGTGGACACCCCCATGCAACTTGACGAGGGGAACACCGTCTTTCAGAGGTTCCAGAGGGAGCCCTCTTGGAGAAGGGCCACGTAAGAAGTCCAAGCACAGCAGCTGCAGACTCCATGAGAGAGAGCCCGGAAGGCACGAGGGCATAGCGGCCACCCTCTGCATTCCACCGATGCCCCGCAGGCGTGCTCTGATGGCTTGCCTCCAACCTGCTGCCTTGCCTGAATGACAGACCCACCGAGCACCTCATGACGGTCACACTCCCGCTTACTCTAAGAGTGCACGTCCATAACGTGAGAAAGACACAAAGGCCTGACAGCAGTTCTGCAGGAGGAATCACAGGCCAGGAATGGAATGGGTTCAGGTGACATAGTTAACATACTCAAGTGAGTCAAGGATTTATCATTTAGATAAACCCAGTCTTAAAGGTAAAGGTCGCAACAAACGTTATGAATGTGCATGAACAGAGAAGTACGGCAACCAGGAAATTAGTGGAGAATCCACTACAGAATGAGCTCGGGAGGCCACCAGGACTAGAGATGCAGAGGCAAGAAGTCTGGTGTTAAACAAGTAACATGTATGTACTTGTAGAATTACATGTTTCTACACGTACACGAAGGGTCCATGATGACAGAAAAGACACAGCAAGTGATGGCTATAAGACACATAGCAGAGAACAATGACTAACAAGGTAGGAGAGGGCAGGGGAGACAGGTCAGCAGCTAACTGCAATATTACACACTGTACGGAGCCAACAGTCAGTGTTCAAAAAGAAGAAACCAAGGATACCACACAAAGGTATTAGCATAAAGGTGAAAATAAGAGGTAAAAAACTTCCTAAATATCAAAAGAGTAAAAGCAAATAAAACACAAGGGGCCAGACTCTCTGTTGTGTGTATGAGAGAGGTGAACATAAATAAAGACAGACAGATACAGATGCAAACGTGTACTGTACATCCAAAACATTAATTTCAGGGAACTGAGGCCAAACGGAGCAGTAAGCGTGAAGGGGGTTGGCTCACTTTTAAAGGAAAAGTGTTTGGGGTTGGCTCACAAAGCAAAACAAACACCATACCGAATACGCACACATATAAAAGGATGGGGAAGTACACATCAGCATGTACAGACCCAAGAAAGACAAGTGTGACAGGAAGCTTTATAGCATTAAATACATATATCGATAAAAAAGTAAATAATATAAACATACAGCTTGAAAAAGCTAGAAAAAGAGTAAGTGAACAAAAAGACAGAACTGTTAAAGATAAAAACAGGTGGGGCCTTCCCTGGTGGTCCAGGGTCTAAGGCTCCACGCTCCCAGTGCAGGGGGCCCGGGTTCAATCTCTGCTCAGGGAACTAGATCCCACATGCCGTAACTAAAAGATCCTGTGTGCCGTAACTGAAAGATCCTGTGTGCCGTAACTGAAAGATCCTGTGTGCCGTAACTAAAAGATCCTGTGTGCCGTAACTAAAAGATCCGGTATGCTGCAACTAAGACCCAGTGCAGCCAAATAAATTAAAAAAAAAAAAAAAAAGATAAAACAGGTATTAATAAATAGTAAAAGAGTAGAACTGAAAAATAAGCCCCAAAGCTGGTTCACTGGACAAAACAAACCAGCAAGATAAACCACTAGATATCTTATCAGACAAAACAGAGAAAGTATACTATATAAAAATAATGACAAGAAGAAAATTACAAACACAGACAGGAAATTTTAAAAATTGTAAAAGGCTACTTTGTACAACTCTTTGTTGGGAAGAAATGAAACAAGTTTTTTAAAAATATAAATTTAACAAATAAAAAAATATCAGATTTTTCCCTTAGAGCTAGTTAAATACAAAGTTCATTTAAGAAGAAAGCGAGGAAGAATTAGGAGACAATTCAGAACAAGAACAGCAGTGGGAGAAGTCTAGTCCTACCTGATATTAAAACAAATTATAAAGCCTCATGAAAACTGCTTCTGGTCCAGTTCAAGATGGTG
The DNA here is from genome assembly GCF_059928025.1 of Delphinapterus leucas. Taxonomy (NCBI): domain Eukaryota; kingdom Metazoa; phylum Chordata; class Mammalia; order Artiodactyla; family Monodontidae; genus Delphinapterus; species Delphinapterus leucas. The sequence goes on from NC_143149.1 coordinate 11,662,058, forward strand.
ACAAAGGAGGACCCCAAACTCACCTCCTCACAGACACACGGAATTGACAGCTACATATGGAACAATTTTCTCTGGGGAAAACCCCCAAACCAGCAGAGCACCCCTACACTTCAGCTGAACAAGAAAACAACACATTTAAGTGGGTAGGAGAGGCCCTGACACATCTCACCACAAACCTCAGCCCCGAGGGGCTGTCCAGAGTCGGGAGGGAACTCCCAGCCTGGAGCTTCTCTCTGAGGAGTGAGGGACGTGAACTCACATCAGCACCCCAACTTTTAAGACCTGCACCTGAGAGACAAGCCCCCAGACATCCAGTGAGAGCTCTCCACCAGCTGCCTCCAGAACACAGTACAGAGACCTCAGCCCAAAATGCACCAGCTTCCCTGTGAAAGAGGCCTGTCAGTTTACCTTCAGCTATGGCCGGAGGGGCAGGGTGCTAATGAAATACTCATCTGGGGGCTGACTGCAACCCTCTCTAGAGACAGGAGCCTGGCAGGCACCACATTCATACTCTCTCCCTGCCCCACTGTGGGTCATCAGCATCTCTGAGTGAGGAACAATGCACACATCTGGTACGCGGACTGTCATGGCTGCTGCCCAGAGAACCCAACCCTTGATAGCCTGGCTCTGGTGGCCAGTGGCGCTGTGTTCATGGGTTCAACAGGACAATAGCAGAGAAGGAAACCATTCTTAACTGGCTACCCCAGGGCTCAACTCAGAGGAAACCGACAGAAAAGCCCACCTCCCAGTCTTCCCCTGAGAGGTATATGTGCATACTTCAAAACCTGCTGCCTCAGGGTCTGACTTCCAATCAGCTTGAATCTAGGTAACAACTGATATACTCCCCTTTGCGACACTGACAGGTCTTGGCACACCCTCAACTACTGAGAGAGACTAAAAATAAAGTAGGCTGATTGGACAATCACAGAGGTTTGAGAGACAACCAAGAGCTGGGGCAGGGTTGAACAGTAAGGTTCATCTCCTACACCAGGCCACTCCTTCAAGACTGGAGGAGGTGGCTGTTTTATCTAATGCACAGAAACCAACACAGAGAGTCAAGGAAAATGAAGAAACAGAGGACTATGTTCCAAATCAAAGAACGAGATAAAACCTCAGGGAAAAAAACCTTAATAAAATGGAAATAAGTAATTTACCTGATAAAGGTTCAAAATAATGGTCATGAAGATGCTCACTGAGCTCTGGAGAAGGATAAATGATGAACAAAATAAGAATTTCAACAAAGAGAAAATATAAGAGTACCTAATAGATGTCACAAAGCAGAAGAATACAATAACTGAACTGAAAAATACAACAGAGGGGTTTCAAAGCAGACTAAATGAAGCAGAAGAAAATATCAGTGACTCAAAGACAGGGAGTGGAACTTACCCAATCAGAGCAGCCAAAAGAAAAAAGAATGAAAAAGAATGAAGATACCTTAAGGCATTCTGGGACAACATCAAGCAGACCAACATTCACATTACAGGGGTCCCAGAGGAGAAGAGAGAAAGAGGCAGAAAACTTACTTGAAGAAATAATGGCTGAAAACTTCCCTAACCTGGAGAAAGAAACACACATTCAGATCCAGGAAGCTCAGAGAGTTCCATATAAGATGAACCCAAAGAAAGCCACACCAAGATACATTATGATTAAAGTGTCGAAAGTTAAAAACAAGAGAAGAGTCTTAAAAGCAGCAAGAGAAAAGCAATTCCTTACATACAAGGGAATCTCCATAAGAATATCAGCAGATTTTTCAGTAGCAACTCTGTAGGCCAGAAGGGAGTGGAACAATATATTCAAAGTGCTGGAAAAAAAACAAAAAACCTACCAACCAAGAATACTCTACTCAGTAAATTGTCCTTCAGAATTGAGAAGAAATAAAGAATTTTCCAGAGAAGCAAAAGTTAAAGGAGTTCATCATGACTAGAACAGCCCTACAAGAAATATTAAAGGGATGCCTTTAAGCCGAAATGAAAGGGTGCTAAATACAAAGAGGGAAACATGAAAGTATAAATCTCACTTGTAAAGGTAAAAATACAGTAAAGTTAAGAATAATCTAATGTAAAGGCAGTGGGTTAATCACTCATAAAGACAGTATGCAGGTTAAAAAACAAAAATATTAGTAGTAAAAATAACTATGACTACAATAATTTGTTAATGGATACACAACATAGAAAGATGTAAATCGACACCAAAAATATAAAACGTGGAGGGAGAGTAAAAATGTAGCTTTAGAATGCATTCAAAACATAAGATGTTATCAACTTAAAACAGACTATTACAAATACAAGTTGTTTTATGTAAGGCCTGTGGTAACCACGAAGCAAAAATCTATAGTAGATACACAGAAGATAAAGACACAGGGAACTAAGCATACCACTAAAGAAAGTCATCAAACCACAAAGGAAGTAAACAAGAGAAGAAGAAAGGAACAAAGGAATTACAAAACAGCCAGAAATTAACAAAATGGCAATAAGTACATACCAATCAATATTTACATTAAATGTAAATGGACTAAATTCTCCAATTGAAAGACACAGAGTGGCTGCATGGATTAAAAAAACAAGACCAATATATATGCTGCCTACAAGACACTCACTTCAGATGCAAGGACACACTAAGACTGAAAGTGAAGGAGTGGAAAAAGATAGTCCAGGCAAATGAAAACCAAAAGAAAACTGGGGTAGCTAAACTTACATCAGAAATAGACAAAATAGACTTTAAGACAAAGACTCTAATAAGAGACAAAGGAGGTCATTATATAATGATAAGCAGATCAACCCAACAAGAGGATATAACATTTGTAAACACAGGAGCACCTAAATAAATAAAACAAATATTAACAGACCTAAAAGGAGAAATAGACAGCAATACAACAATAGGAGGTGACTTAAATGACATATTAGACCACATGGACTTAACAGACATATATAGAACATTCCATCCAAAAACAAGAGAATACACATTCTTCTCAAGAGCACAGGAAACATTCTCCAGGATGGATCATATTATAAGGCCACAAAACAAGTCTCAATAAATTTAAAAAAGACTGAAATCATATCAAGCACATTTCTGACCCTGATGATATGAAACAAGAAAGCAATTACAAGACAAAGACTGGAAAATGCACAAATATGTGTAGATTAAACACATGTTAATGAACAACCAATGGGCCAAAGAAGAATTCAAAGGAGAAATGAAAAAAATACCTTGAGACAAATGAAAATGGAAATACAACATACCAAAACTTAGGGTATACAGCAAAAGCAATTCTCAGAGGAAAGTTCATAGTGATAAGTGCCTACACCAAGAAACAAGAGAAACCTTAAATAATGTAACTTTATATTTCAAGGAACTAGAAAAGAGGAACAAAGCGTAAAAACAATGGAAAAGGGCTTCCCTGGTGGCACAGTGGTTGAGAGTCCGCCTGCCGATGCAGGGGACACGGGTTCGTGCCCCGGTCCAGGAAGATCCCACATGCCACGGAGCGGCTGGGCCGGTGAGCCATGGCCGCTGAGCCTGCGCGTCTGGAGCCTGTGCTCTGCAACAGGAGAGGCCACAACAGTGAGAGGCCCAGGTACCGCCAAAAAAAAAAAAAAAAAAACCACAATGGAAAAAATAGTAGGAAGACAATGGAAAAGATCAATGAAACTAAGAGCTGGTTCTCTGAAAAGATAAACAAAATTGACAAACATTTAGCAAGACTCACCAAGGAGAAAAGAGAGAGGACTCAGAGTCAGAAATGAAAGAGGAGACATCACAGCTCACACCACTGAAATAAAGGATCTTAAGAGACTACTATGAACAATTATATGCCAACACATTGGACAACCCTGGAGAAATGGTTAAGTTCCCAGAAACTCACAACCTACCAAGACTAAATAATGAGGAAAGAGAAAATCTGAACAGACTGATTAAGAGTAAGGAGATTGAATCAGTAACCAAAAACCTCCCAACAAACAAAAGTCCAGGACCAGAGAGCTTCACTAGTGAATTCTAACAAACATTTAAAGAATAATTAATACCAATCCTTTTCAAAGTCTCCCAAAAAAATCAAAGAGGAGGGAACACTTCCCAAAGTCATTTTGTGAGGCCAGCATTACCCTGATACCAAAACCACACAAGCAAACCACAAGAAAATTACAGGCCAATACCAATGATGAACACAGATGCAAAAATCCTCAACAAAACACTAGCAAACTGAATTCAACAATACATTAAAAGGTTCATATACCATAACCAGGTGAGATTTATTCTAGGGATGCAAGGACGGTTCAACATCCGCAAATTAAACAGTGTAAGACACCACATGAACAAAATGAAGTAAAAAAAATCATAGGATCGCTCAATAGAAGCAAAAAAGCGTTTGTCAAAATTCAACATCCATTTACAATAAAACTCTCAATAAAGAGGGTATAGAGGGAACGTACCTTACCATAATAAAGGCCATATATGATAAGCCCACAGCTATCATCATGCTCAGTGGTGAAAAGCTGAAAAGGGGAGTTCCGTTTGCTCCACATCTGCATCACCATTTATTGTCAGCCTTTTTAATTCCAGCTATTCTGGTGGGTGGATAGTTCTACCTCACTGTGGCTTTTTTAAAAGCCTTTATTTTTTAGAGCAGTTTTAGGTTTACAACAAAACCAAGAAGAAGGTGCACATCACTGGGGTTTTAATTTAGTTTCCTTGATAACTAAAGATTTGAACTTTTATCTTACTGGCCATTTGCATGTTTGTCCAAGTCATTCTCCCAGTTGATAATTGAGTTGCTTGTCTCTACTAAGTTGCCAAAATCCTGGAAGAACAGCTGTCAGTGTAACAGCTGAGTTCAACCAGGACACAGAAGCCACATCAATTATTTTAACTGAGAAACTTAAAATGAAAATGTACAAATATATACAAAACATTGTTAACTAGGTAACCTAAAAGCCGAAAAGAACACTGAAGCATTCCAGAGGTAGTGACTGCAAATAGCTGTCACCACACTGCACTGGGAGAGCGAAGGGCACAGGCTGGAACCAGCAGGAGGAAGCACTGTTGGCTGGTGCTGGAGTCTGAGCTCAGATGAGAAGCCTCGAGGGCCTGGGATCCACCTGCGGGGTGGGGTGGGGGCACCAGCATCTGGTGTTGAAGGGACACGATAAGCCAGGTCTGCAAATGTCAGAAAAGCTGGGAGGGACAGTCCAGTGCTGCCGACCTGGGGGGACAGGTACAGAAAGGCCCCAGCAGCAGCTGCCCCAGTCCCACCCCACAGGCCCCGTGGCACCCTCCCCAGGCAGGGCCTAGCAGGGCCCACCGGCTGCAGCGTCACAGGGAGGTGTGAGCAGGTAGAACGGAGCCGAGAAAACAGCTTAGTGACAGCTTACAAAACACGATACTTTCTCCCAGTCACTGGCTTGCCTGTTGATGTTCTCAATGGTGACTTTTTAAAGCAACTTTCAAAGATCGGTTTAGACTTCAAGAAGAGTTGCAAAAATAGTACAAAGTCCCCACCCCCAGCTTCCCCACCATCTCACATGAATGCAGGACGGCAACCAAAGCCAGGAGTGGATGCTGGCACAGTACCGCTGACTCGCCCACAGACCTGTGTCTCGCCAGCCTCCCGCTGGTGCCCTTCGCTGTTCCAGGACCCCATCCGGACCTATGCGATCAGGGTACACGCTGCCCCTGTGTCTTGCTCCTGGTCATGTCACCTGGATCACTCGGTTAAGGTGGGATCTGCCAGGGTTCTCAACTGTAAAGCTACTGTTTTCCCTTTGTGAATTCATAGATATTTTGGAGGACGCTTTGCAAATATTGCTCTTCCTTAACATCTCACCCACTAATCTCAGCATCTATCAGTGGACTCGGCCTGCAGCCATCATTACTGTGGTGTCCTAATGGTGACACTCGACTTCCCTATTCCTTCCACATTCACTAACTGGAATTATTCTGTCAGGAAGAGCTGTCCCTTCTTCCCCACTTATTCATGTGTTATATCCCCATAAACTCAGGGGTATTTATCTTCTCCTTTGAGTTATAATCCAATACCACCATTATTTGCTTTTTGCTCAAATGGCTCCAGCTTTGGCCACTGGACTGCTTTCAGGTTGGCCTCTGCCCTTTTGACATCTGACATATTCCCATCCGCACCCCCCCTTTTTTTTTTTAAGTATTTCCTTACTTTTGGACACCACAAGATGCTCTAGGCTCAGCTTACTATTTCCGTAACCCAGCTCTGGAATCAACCACTTCCCCAGGAACCCTTCAAAACAAAGATCCTGGTGTTCAGTCTGCTCATTGCTACTGGGGCACCACCGCTCTCGGCCTCCCAGAAGACAGAGCTGGGGAACATGTTATATTAATTCACCTACACACCGATCCCTATCTACCCACCCACCCACCCACAAGAGCAACAACCGCATGAGTAACACTGACACCACCACCACCAATCCAGCACCACAAGGTACAGTCTAGCATGATTTTGTGACTTCCTTCTCCAAAGTGAGAGATCTGGCTGTCATTATCTGCATCTATTTACTCGCTCTGCTCAACCCTAGTATACATGATAAATAGTTTCAGAACTGCTAACCCACACCCTGGGGCATGAGAAGCACATGTACCACCTAGAGTGTCTGTCTATAGCCTGACAATATCCTGTCAACATGGTTTTCCCAAGTTCCCAGGTCAGCTCCTTTCTTCCACACCCACCTCAGTGTGGTTATGGGGTTCGTCTGTAACACAATCACATCCATCTGTCACAGTTGACATCATTTGGGTGACCAGCTCCCCGTCACACACATCCTGGTTGGTTTTTTTTTTAAGATTTACACAGAGCAAAATTTGCTTTTCGTGCTGCACAACTCCAGGGGTTTTGACGAATGCAGAGTCGTAAAGGGACCGGCGCCTTCCCTACAGGGCAGCTCTACGACTCCCCAAAAAGCCTCCTGCCATCTGTGTAATCAACTCCTTCCCCTACCTCTAGACCCCTCGCATCCACTGGTCTGTTTTTCACCTCTTTTTCCAGAAGGCCATATAAATGGAATCACACAATATGAAGCCTCTTGGGTTTAGTTTTTCTCACTAAGCAAGATGAAACTAAGATTCATCACGTTGTGTCAATCAACGGTTTGTTCCTTTCGCTCCTGAGTGGCCCTCCCCTGGAGAGCTGAAGAGCATGGGTGATGTCCAAGCTTTGGCAATTACTGGAAAAAAGCTGCTATTAACGTTCACATACTGGTATTGTGTAAACATAAACTTCCATTTTCCTTGGGTAAATACCTAGGACTGAGATGCTGGGTCATACGGCAGCTATATGTTTAACTTAATAAAAAAGTACCAAACTAGTCAGCAAAGTGGCTGTGCCATTCTACACTCCCATCAAGCTTACGAGAGGACATTCTTGCCAGCACTCGGCACTGCCCTCACCAGCACCTGTAACGTTCTGTTGTTTGTTAACTGTAGCCGCTGTGGTAGGTGTGTCATGGCACCTTATCTGGAAGGTGAACACTTTCTCCACACTTCTGTCTAGGCCACGTCGGCTGTCTCACTCCCCTGGAACTTCCGGTACGTTTCTAGCTGGTCTGCTGCTGACCCCTCATTGCACTGTGATCTCAGGCTCGCCGCGACGTGTGTCTTCCCAGATTGCCTGCACTTCCCTGCTGACTAATGACGTTGAGCTTATTCTTCTCTGCCCAGATTTACTTCCAAGAAATAAAAAATGGGAAAAAAGGATGAGCAGTGTGGTCAGATGAACACGCACTGACAGCAGGAGCAGAAATAGATACCACCTCGTTGGAAAATGGAAGGTGGGCCTGCCCGTGACCCAGCAGCTCCACTCCCGGGCACGAGCCCTGAGGATCTCGCGCATGCACAGGAAGGTACACGGTCAGACTCCACTGTCATCAGACGAACGGCCACACCCCAGCTGCGCAGGCTGAACACCTGCCTGCCTTTGCCGACGCCCCCCGCACTGCCCACCCACTCCACCTCTCAGCAACCTACCAGCTCCACTTGCAAAACATCTGAATCTGAGTACTTCTCATCACCCGCCACCTCCATCCTCTCTGAGCCACAGTCATTTCTCACTTGGGTCATTACACAGGCTCTTAGGAATGCGTCTATCTGCTCTGCCTCACGTCTCTGCAGCCCATTTCCAACAAAAAAGCCAGAAGGAGCCTGTTAAAACACAAACCTGAACAAAAGCCCCCTCTCTCTGCTCCAAACCACTGACCCGTCTAGCTCTGAGAAAACCCTGCTGGCCCTTCATGACCGGCCATGGCCACGCTGGCATCTGGTCCCCTGCTGCCCCTCATCCCACCCACCTTGCTGTCCCCGCTGCTCCCGAGTTCATGACACCTGCCTCGGGGTCTCTGCTCTCCCTTCCCCACCTGGGCCGCCCTCTCGGTGCCCAAGGTGTCATTCAGCTGACCCTTCTCAGAAAGGCCCCCCCGCGACACTTCCATGTACCACCCCCACCCCAACGGTCTCCCCTCCCACCCCAGGTTTTTTCCTTCACAGCGCTTAAGACACGGAACAGACCACACGGAGCTCCTTTTGTCCTTCATCTGACTGTCCCACTAGAATGCAAGCTCCTCCAGGCATGGGTTTTGCCTCTTTCTGTTTACTGCTGGATCCCAGCACTGGGAATACACAGTAAATGCCTGACATACGGTATAGACTGAGCACATACAACAGCATGTGTAATCACAAAACCAGAGGCATCTCAGGTCTGGCTCATGGAGGGATTTATCTACACACCAAAGGAGCACAGGCAGGACTCAGGCTCCTTCTGTTTCCAAGGAGCCCCCTCTGGAGAGGAGGGGACAGCCACATCCTTTCTGTGGACAAGCAAAGCAAAGTCACCTTCTCCTGGTCCCTCACTGTGAAGGGTCTGGAGTAAGCACTGGGCTGGGAAGACCAACACTCTCTCCGTTCACAGAAGGTAATTAATAAAAACATCTCTGATCCACACATCTTTGTGTGTTCTAGATGAAGCTGATAAAGATTCAGGATGAACTTAACAAAGATGAAAACTAAAAGTCCAACTGCAAGGGTCTGAGAACAATTCATTTACAATGGTCCCACCATGTTCTCTGGCAGGGAGTGAGTGAGTTGCCCACGGTCCCATCCTGTTTGTAAAGTTTATGTAAGGTTGGTAATTACATATACCATTTGTATAAAGAGAAGGCACCCAGACTTGCGAGGCACCTGGATGGGAGCAAGGTGTCTTCACTCCACCTGTGGTGGAGAGTCCACGGCTGCTGTGACACAGCCTCTGTCCCTGTGAGGACACCCACACAGAGAGGCCTCTGCCAGCACCACTTATATTTCAAATGATTTTCAAATAAGTGTGAATAGGAGTGGGTGAGTGGGAGTGTCTGTGGGGAAGGGGGGAAGGGAGACAGGAGAACATGGAGTTTATCACGCAAAGGTCTTGATTGTATGCCTCTAATTCTATGCATATACGAGAAAAAAGTATTCTTCGATATTCACAACATGTTTGGAATGAGGGGAAATAAAGAATACATGAGGAAAAAAACACATGCAAATTCCTTAGTGTAGAAGTAGCAGTAACATTCTACTTCATGCATCACAGCTTTTTTTAAACTGACATTTTAGAATTCAGAATGGCAGAGAAATGCCACAATATAAATTCAACGAACACTGTGTGTTATCCTTCCTATAATCTTAAATATAAAATTAATTTCTGCTTTAAATACCGCAAACCCCAATCTCCAGTCTAAAGGTACCAAATTCCTAACAGAAAAACAGATGACCTGTCAGTTCGAAATACACAACTGATAGTTATGCAAATGTGAGATAAACACATGCAGTAAAATGGATGACTAGACCCGTGACACTTTGGAGGAAGAGGTCTGCAGACCTCCCCAATCCTCCAAATGCTCAAATACACTTGTGACGGGGATTGCGGGTAAGCACACCACGGCCACGCGGGCCTGCTCCTGCATCCATGCAATCTCTCACTTTCATCTGGAGAAAGACCACAACCCCCAGCCTGCCCTGCAGCTCCCACTCCAGCCCGTGAGGTTTGGAACAGGTACCCTCCTCCTCTACCTTGCCAAGCGCAACGCGGAGGTGAGGGCAGAACTCCACCCTGAACCCCGCCAACGAGGCTACCCTCTGGGGATGGCAGAGCTAAAGGCCACCTTACCAACTCAGGCCTCTGACAGAGAAGACTATACTCCTGTCTCGTGCCAAGCCACTGTCACCGTGGGCCTCTGACGCAGGCCGCCAAAACTACATCTTTTAATTCCTTCAGGTTCCTCAGCTGTAATGGGAGGTTAATAAGAATAATACCTATCTCTCGGACTACTGTAAGGGTTAAACGTCTCAAATTAAAAAGAAGACGGCAGCATCTGTGCATGGGCACTAGGCGATCTACCAGGCTCAGACTTTGGCTAGTAACTTGTTTCCTTACACCAGCCTTGTGCAGGTGCGGGGGGGGACTCTCAGCCAAGCAGTAAGTCATGGGCTCCAACAGGTGAAGCCGTAAGAGTCAGGCGGGGACGGTGTGGCTCTGCTGAGCTGCGACTCACGTGCCGTGGCTGGCGCCACACCGGTCATTCTCTCCTTCAAGTCCCTCACTCCAGGGTTCACATCTTTTCCAGCCGTCTTCTGTTTTAATCCAGCTCCATCCAGGAGATCTCCAGTCCTGGCCCAAAAATGGCATAGCTCTCCTATAATTTAAGTTAAAAATGTATGTGTAATTGATGTAAGTTTCTTTTCATTTAGAACATTTATTCGTTAACTTTAATGAATACAATTCTTAATATTTAAATGTCTGCACGTGCCTTACATGCCAGCTAGACACTGAGGTGAAACACTGAAGGTAACACAGGACTTCAGTTGTACTAAAATAAGACGGATGGGGACTGGTGGATTTATTAGCCCAACCCTGCACGTGTCATGAAAGATTTCCCAGAGGTGACGTCTCAGCTCATGCCTGAAGAACAAGCAGTCAGGGAGTGAGGAAGAAAAGGAATATGACACCGAAGAGAAAACTCATGCCAGAAATTAGAAGCAACAGAACATGAAACACTGATGCTCAGCCCTGTACACAGTCCAGTCTGCCTGAGGCTGACCAGGTAAGGGGGGAGTGGGGAGTGGCTGGAAGTGAGAATGGAGAGGCCACTGGGGGCAAACAAAGTCAAAGGAGCTGGACTGCACTCTGAGGACACCAAGCGGCCGAGAAAGGAAGCTCCACTCCGCAGGGAGACAGTTCAACCAGACCTGAGCTTCACAAAGACCTCAGGGCTACTCAGTCTCTGCCAGCGCCTAGTGCCTTCCTAGTAATAAATGCTGTCTGAAATTACTTACATGGCTACAGTCTGCCTTCCTCAAGAAAACGCGATGTCTTGTTCAACTCTGTATCCCAACACTTGGAACGATGCCCGGCGCACAAGGGTAGCTCAGCAATCACTGAATGAATGGCTCAGAGGGGAGGGTAAGGCTGGAGAGCAAGGCAGGAAAACCGCCAGCATCTAGACTGTACAGACAGAGACCAGACGGCGTGGGGACAGAAGAAAGCCAAGGGGCCAGCTTCAAGGGTCGCTGACACTGAAGGGACAAGCAGGTGAAGACGAGCCGCGAGAAAGGACACCGAACAGGAAAAGCCACGGACGTAGGGGAAGTGGGAAGGCAAGAGAAGAATGGGTTTAAGAAAGAAATGATCAACAGAGAGGCAAGTGTTATAAAGAAGCCAGTACGGTAAGAATTAAAAAGTATACATCGTGTTTAGCTACAAAAAGGTAGTTGATGACTCAACAAAAAGTTTCCATAGAGTAATGTGTTATATTAATCTCATGTCCGACAACATAGATTTGGGATATTTCACTAATGTGGAAGTATCATATCACATCATATCATAGAGTACACAAGAGATGAAAGTGTTCAAATACCATCTCCCAAATATATTTAATGTAACTAACAAAAAATAGGCCATTAAATAGGCATTTATACTGGCTTAGAAGAGACAAAAAAATTTCAGAGGGAAATTATAACTCTTCAACAATATTCCTGTGTCAACTACAAGCGCTCAACATGAAACGTATGATGAAGTAATTTTCCTTTGTACCAAGAGGATCTCAAAACCTTGCTAAACTAAGTAATAATCAGAACACATCGTTTTCAGTCATATATTGTTTAACTGAAATTCTTTCTTTAGAAGATAATTAAAAATAATTCCTTAAATTTCAAAACTATTTTGATAAGCCTCATCTCACACACTTGTTTCACAACTACTGATCACCCTAAAATGCAAAAGCCACCACCCATGTCTAGTCCATCCAGATTATTTAAGGTTGTCTCCAATAGCAGGTGTCTGATACTTTTTCATGACGCTTCAGACAGAAGCCAGAGAATACTTTTACGAAAGAAGGCAAGTACCATGATGTAGTAGATGATGCTTAAATGACAAATTTAGTCTCATAAAACACAAACAACAGAAGAATGTCTTTGAGGACCACCTCTGACAATTGCCAAAGTTTATCTCTCAATATCATATTTAAACTGCGTTTAAAAAAAATCAAGTGGCAACTGTGCACAATATTGCTAATAGGTCAAATACAGTATTACTTCAATGACAAACATATAAACACAGACTAAATGTGTCATTACCTTATGTGTCCCTTCCCTAAGGGTATACCAGTAAACCCTTGAGGAACTAAAAAAACAAATGAAAACCCCCTCCACACACAATATATGTAAGTATATTTAAAATATATTAAAAATATATGCGTAAAAAAAATATATATATATGCGTATGTGCAGTCAAAATGTACAAACCAACAGTCATAAAATAAATAAGCACTAAGGATGTAATGTACAAAACGATAATTAACACTGCTGCACATTATATTTGAAAGTTATTAAAACAGTAAATCTTAAGTTTACTAAGAGTTCTCATCATGAGGAAAAATATTTTTTCTTTTTCTTTAATGTTGTATCTATAGGAGATGATAGATGTTCACTAAACCTATTGTGGTAATCATTTCATGATGTATGCAAGTCAAATCATCAAGATGTACACCTTAAACTTACATAGTGCTATATGTCAGTTATATCTCAATAAAACCGGGGCAGGGGGGATGTTATGTAGAAAACTGTCCCTTGAAGAATTCTCTGTAACAGGAACAAACTGTAACAACTATAAACAATTAAAATATCTAAAAGAGGTTTTGTTAAATATATTTGTTATTACACTGGGATTGTAAATGGCTATTAACAATAATTGTGCAAATATATGTTAACATGAAAAGATATTCACAGTATATTAAGTGAAAGCAAAGCAAGTTTTAGGAAAATATATGTGATACTTCTGTGTATTTCTACATGCAGGCACAAATTTATATATGTGTGTATAGAAAAAAATCTGAAAGCAGATATAGCAAAATGTAAACAGTGAATATCTCTGCATGTTTGAATTTCAAGTGATTTTACATTATTTTTTATTTGAGGCATTTTTATTTTTAATATTTCTTTTATTAGATGAAAATGTATTACCCACGTGACAAGTTTTATAGAACACGACTTGCTGATCTGAAAGGCAGAAATGGTGACATTGTTAACCTATATTATTTGATTCCTGATGCAGTTGAAGAATTGTCCCCAGTATGTTTCCTTTTTTCTTTTGTGATCTGTATGCTCACAGACTTTACAAATTTATTATTTTAGTTTTTTCCTTTCTTGTAGAATTTAGAAGTCTTCATATATTTAAATTAATAAAATTGGTTTCTCATTAAATATATACATATATATAAATGTGCATACATGCAATCTTGTAATATGAGTACTAAATGAGTGGTAAAGAGAGAATAACTAAAAGAAACTCAGAGTAAAAAGCAAACCACCTGGGAAACCTCTGAAGAGAAACTAGGACATGAGCTTGGCCTTAAAGCATGGTTAGATCTTAAGTGAATGAAGAAAGGAAAAAAATACCAATCACAGAAATGGTGGGTGAAAAAAATGAAGACAGGAATACATGTGACATGTTTGAGAATAAGCGGAATAGGCTGGCTGAAATAGAGAACAGATTGGAAAGGGGACTAGGAGAACGCAGAATATCAAAATTGTTTGGACTTTATTCTCTAAATAATTTAAAGTTTTTGAGCAATCCAGCAATGTGAGCAGTGCTATTTTCATAATAATTTGCCAGGGTGTGAAGGACAGACTGAAGGGGAGAACAGAGGCAGAAAGAAAAACTACTTAACAGAAACTTCTTACCAACACCTCCGATAACAAGATATTTTAAGACTTGATGACACACATTGTACTTGCCTATTTAGACACCATGCCCACTCACCAGTTAATGCACTTATATTCAGGCCTCACAAGCAATCCCTATAACATTTACACTGTTTCTGCAGTAAAGTTAAGAGTCAGCTAGGGGTTTCCTGTAAGATAATTGATTCCTTTACAACTACCAAAACTCTACAGATCATTCATATTGACTTTAACAACTCTGTGAGAAACAAATATAGTTAGCCTGAATTTTTCAGCTGCTAAGTGTTTATATTTCCATGGGTTGGAAGGAGTGAAATGCAGCTAACTGGACCATGGAAATAAAAATAGTACATTTCCAAGAGTTTTATTTTCAACACAGAGGAAAAGATTTGTTTCAAAATAAATGTGTGTATTCCATTCCATATAGGTGTATAATCTTTATACTTATGCTTTACACTTGCATATAACTTTTTTTAAATTGAAGTATAGTTGATTTACAGTGTTGTGTGAGCTTCAGGTGTACAGCAAAGTGATTCAATTATGTACATTTTTTTTCATATTCTTTCCCATCATAGGTTATTATAATATATAACCTTATATAGTACTTATATGTAATCTTTATACTTTATGCTTTAGTTCATGAACTAAAGCAGAGATTCTGGAAGCACAGATATTACAAACAATAACAAAAAAGCCATCAGGGAAAAGAAAAAAAACAGAAAGAAAAAACACACGAGTTGCAATGTGAAAGGCTTGGGTCTCAAATTTTCAAAAATAGTCCCAGTCTGAAGCATCTAACAAGTCTGTAAATTGAAAAATACTGTTAAACTTTTGGAATGATGACAACCCATCATTTTTTATGGAAATGTATTTATCTGTTCTGCTAAAAGATCTGAATTGCTATCATGTTATAAATTTAATTAAAATCACCTTTGTTTTGATAATTTCCAAATACAAAAATAAGAACTAGAAATTACTCCTGAAAATTATTAAATGTGTAAGAGCAACTACTCAAAAGTGGCTACTCTTGTAAAATAGCTGGTACAATCTGCAATTTTGTGCACATTTCATGCCAACTAATGTCAGAGAACATATGGGGCCATCTGCTGTAGATCTTCCCTCAATCTCTATTTTATATGGCAGGACATGGGGGTGAAGCACTGCAGGAGAACAGGGCTTCATGAAGTTCATTTGCCAGTGGAAACTCCTGCACAAGACAAGAAATGTCTTTCCTTCAACAAGCACACTTTCCGTTAACTAATGATAACAGCAGCAAACATTTACTAGATCTCAGTATGGGTTAGGCATCACCCTAGACAATTTACCTCTATTATCTGATTGAGTCCTCACACTACCGTATAAGGTAGGAAATGTTGCAATCCGCATTTAAAAGTTTTAAATCTCTATTTTATAGATGAAGAAACTGAGGCAAAAAGTTTGGTGGAGCTGGGATTTACAGTCATGGAATCTCAATTCACAATCCATGCTCTACCACTATATTTT
Source organism: Delphinapterus leucas (assembly GCF_059928025.1). Lineage (NCBI taxonomy): Eukaryota > Metazoa > Chordata > Mammalia > Artiodactyla > Monodontidae > Delphinapterus > Delphinapterus leucas. The sequence goes on from NC_143149.1 coordinate 11,677,784, forward strand.
TAAAACAGCAATTCCTGAACACCCTATTAGAAACAGATGTCATAAAACTGCAGGGGTTTTTTTCTTACATTTTTTAGCTTATATGTCATACATCATCAGATATGATCTAAAGTAATGATTGATCTAAATATAAAAACACTAAGACAAGGAAAACATGACAGGAAACAGCTCTAAAAAATCTGAAAAGGTTACATGTATAACAGTACTTACTCTCCTCAATTACTAAACTGATTTTCAGAACAATAAAGCCTATACCTGTAGAGCAAAAGCTATGGCTATACACATTACAAACAGATAAGAAACAAACAAGTTACAGTGAAAATAAAAGGCACTTTCATATTCAGAGAAAAAAAGCTGGCAAAGGAGTTTCTCTTCCAGTATTTCTTATACTGGAAATTTCATCATAAATTTTGAGAAAATAATTTGCATTGTTCTGAGATAAGAATGACTGATCCTCAATTTGATAAGCATTTGGCTTTTTCTATTGCTTTCTCTTCCTTACAAGATTTCCAAATAATTGAGGGTCAAACATGAATAAGGCTTATAAATGTGGAAGAATCTGATCCAGAAAGACCATCAAGAAATGGTAAACCGAGGGCTGAGAATCAGAAATGGGGTTTACTGCAAGAAGGCCTGAGAGATAATCACAGATGCCTCACGGAAATGGAAAACCTTCCCGTAAGAGGGGAAAGTGGAACACGAAAGAATAAGGTATAACGTGTCTTCTGTGATTAGGGCTGGAGGTAAGGATTTGGAAGAGGTAAGAAAGGAGGGCTCCGCAGGAAAAGGCACGATTCCCCACACTCCTTCAAGATGAGTCTGAGCAGGGCCAGGGCTGGGAGAAGGGTCCAAACGGAGCTTACCGCGAAGAGAAGGACGCAAAATTGAAACGCGTCCGCTCAAGAAAAATAGGAAAGGCAACCGAAGAGGGGCCGGAGCAGAACGGGGGCAGAGGACGGACGCCGGGAGGACTAGGGCAGGCCCTGGCAGGTGCCCGCGCGGGAGGGTCTGGGGAGGACGAGGCCGGAGGGCAGACGCCGGAGACGCCGGGCCGGGGAAGGGTGGTCCGGGAGGCCCCGGGCCGGGGGAGGAGGGGGCCGACCCGGTGGGAGCGGGTTTAGGCGGGGGCGGGAGGGGACCTGGGCTGCGGGACGCGGAGGGTGGGCGTGGGGCTGAGGACGGGTGGGCCGCGCCGTGTGGCGGGCAGACTGCCTCCGTGCCCACCTGATGCGCGGACGCCCATAGTCCCCACCTAGCGCGCGCGGCGTCCCAGTCCTTACCTGGCGCGCCGACGGTCCCGGCCCCACCTGGCGCACTGACAACCCCCAGCCGGCACCTGACGGCGGCCCGTCCGGATTTATTGCCGGAAATCGCCCACCGCCTACCCGGGAGCGCCGCGGGGAAGCCCCGCCCCCGGCCGCGCTGATTGGCCAGCGCGGCTCCGCGCGGCTGTGTTGCTACCCTGATCCCTGAGTCGGCGGAGCGCGCGCGTGCGCAGTGGGCGTCGCCCTCCCGGGCCCCCCCGTGCCGCTGCCCGCGCGTGCGCAGTGGGTGCGGCCCGTGGGGCTGGTGGGGGAGGTGGAGGCGTCGTCCGGGCGCTGAGAAGCCCCAGGTGCTGAGGGAGCAGAGAAGGTGTAGGTCACCTAGGTCGTGACTACCGGGCCGACTGCAGACAGACACTCCAATCCGCTCACCCCAGCCTGCTCAGCTTTCCAACTCAACCTGAATTTCGGGAATGCAGCTTCGATTTGCCCCCAATCCCCCTGTGCACCTCATTACCTTGTATACTGAGTTTTAAGGCCCAAGTACTTTGTATTTATAAACGATTTATTGGGGTTTTCCCAGTTAGGAGACAAGAATGTGGGGTTCCGGAGGGCAGGGTAGGAGCAGGGCCCCCGGTTCTGGCCAGTGCGAGCTCTCTCGGCCGGGTCGGAGCAGGACCGAGAGGCGTGGGCATTAACTAAGGCCTGAACCTCTGTGTCTCACTTTCCCCGCAAGTAAAATGGAGCCGGCAGCGGGGCTTACCTCACAGGATCTTTATGAAAATTGAATTAACATGGTCAAACATTCAAAACAGTACCTGGGGTATGGTGAGCAGGACATAAGTATTTGATCTTAGTATTTTTCTTTTTGTAAAATGTGTAAAATATAGTAGGTATTCATATTTTAGAAAAATAATTTTGTAAATTATTCCTCATGTGCTTATTACAATGGTGTTCTTTGACTACATGCTTTTAAAATAATGGGAAAGTGATTATGGACAGAGGTCAGCAGTGTTGCTTGCATATCCTCAATGTAAGAGCCGCCCCCTTCTTTTCCTAGTTTTAGGTATCGTCCATGGATGAGCGTTCGGTTCTTTCCAATATTTTGCCGTTAAAAATAAATGAGAAATAAATAAATGAGTAGCTGTATGCGTGAGTGGTTTTGGTTTATTTTTTAAATTTGTGGGGTGGTGTGTTTGCGGGTAAATTACTATCATTGGAATTGTTGGGCCAAAGACAAGTGCAAGTGGAGTTGTGGTCGACATTGCCAGGGCAAGAGCCCCGCCGGCACCCCACGGGGCTTAGAGGAGTATGAAGTCTAGACTAATTGGCCAACGTCCACATAGCTCCTTGTGAAGGAGTTCCATTGGCTGGATTGAGAGGAAGCAAAGTGACAGCCATCCGCAGAGAAACACAGGGGCCCCCCAAGTGGTTCAGGTCAATTCCGTCCAGCAAATATCTCTGAGAGCGCACTTAGCTTTCCGCTTGTAAGAGGAGCATGTTCACGGCCCTCTAGAAACTTCACCAGTGGAGGAGGAGAAAGCAGCAGAGGGGCAGGAAGATGCTCCGCAAAGACAGGGTGTGGCTGGGCACTGTGGAGCCCCGGGAGTGAGGGGAGAGCCCCTGGGAGGGAGCCTGGAGGTGAGGGGGGAGTTGCCGTGGGGTGGGCGCAGCTTCAGGAGCAGTGACCCAGAGGGAGGGGCCTACCTACCAGACTGTGCCAGCGTCCCTTCATCTAACAAGTCTATCAACTGGGACGACGGAGAATTTCGAGTTCTTTATTTTCCTAAAAATAATCCAATTGTGATTCGATCCAAGGATTTGGGGACACTTAAACACATTGTTGCAGCCCCTCCCCAAAGTTGGGGTCCGCTGTAGCGGTGAGCTGGGGCAGTCACTGGTCACAGGCGTGCTGGTGCCTCCACGCCTCACCGGGGGCTTGGGGTGCGGCCAGCACGGGGCCCCCATGCGTCCTGAAGGCTGCTACACCGCTGGGGAGTGTGTCCCTGATCCTCTGGAGACAAGCTCAGCTTTGCTCCATCCAGGCTCAGAGAATTGTCTCTTTTTCCATGCTCCACCCTGTCTGAAACACATAAGATGTTTAATGGCATCTTTATACAACACATGAAGACTAATTCTATTTTCTATGCAATGATAATACTGGGGTGCAAAATAAAAACCAAACCAAACCACCCAAATAAAACCCTGTCACCTTGGTGCAGACTTGGTAGAGCAGTAGGTACATTAGGGTGACCACACAGACCACATGCTGGGTACCGTGGCAGGCGGTGAGGATGTGAAGTTGAAATCCCTGATTTTCAGGAGCTCACTGTTTGAGGCAGATATAGGATGGCAAATACACAGTGAGAAAATGGGGTGATGGCTATAAAGACGTACAAAATATGGAGAGGCCTGGGGCAAAAGCACCTCTCTGACAGATGCCTCCAGGCCAGCAGGCATCTATGGCCAGGGCAGAAGAGGAGATAGCTTGTGTTTGCTGGCTTGTTTCAGATCTCCTCTCGGTCTTAGGCCTCCTTATCTTTCAAATAGGAATCGGAATAGAATCTTAGGATCCTGAACTAAGAGGTGGCCAGGAGCACGTGGTAAGCTTGGGACGGAGGGATGGGAAGGCTGACTGCACAGCCACCTGCAGGCACCTCATCCCTCCACTTTTGAAACTCTGTACTTGCCTGACAAGACATGTCATCATCAGGCTTCATCCTGAGAGCAGCCAGTTTGCAAGCCCACAACTCCTCATCCAGCTCCAAACCCTCTCTGTTCGCCTGGCGCAGAGCTGAAGCCAAATCCGGCCTCTGTGGGCAGCATGCCATTAACCATTAACTTCTCCCACCTGGTGGGGGGTCTCAGTACCTGCCAAACAGCTCAAAGACGTTGTTCTGTGTATCCCTTGATGGGGAACCAGGACCCTGCCCCAAGGCTGCTCTATTGTTTCTCTTGAGTTCCCCTCCCTTCCCTAATTAACAACTGCTTGAATCTGCCCCATGGAACTCATGGAAGGTCATGGAGGCTGACTGAAGCCTGTTTCCTATAATCAAAGAAATGGGGACACAGGAAGGATTTTGTGCCCAGGAACCCCACTGGGCCCTGCTCGGTATCAAGGCTGTCTCTAACTCCACTCATGGACATGTTTACATTAATACAGATGCCCCAGCACATTCCACCCTAAGTTTTTATCAAAGATAAATGAAAACATGGCCACGAGGAGCGTGTACAATAATGTTCGTAGCAGTTTATTCCTTGGAACAACCTAGATATCTGTTTGCAAGGAAGTGGACTAACAGACTGGAATATTCAAGCCATGGAAAGAGAATGAGCCCGCTGATACGTGCGACAACGTGGACGCTTGTCAAGAATAGTATCTTAGTGAAGGAACGCAGACACGGAAGTATATGCCGTGTGACTCCATTCGTGTGAAATGCGATAGAATCACGCCCGTGGTGGCTTTACGGGGCCAGGGTAGGGACAGGGCAGCCTTCTGGGGTGATGAGAGTGTCTGGTGTAGTTTGGGATGAGACTATGCCTGTGTTAAATATCACTGAGGATTTCACTGCAAGTATGTTAAACCTCGATAAGCCAATACATATTTTTTCTTTGGGAGGAACATTTCTATCTGACATATTCCTGGCCAAATTTTACGCAACATATTGAATTAAAAAAATCAAACAAGCAGCAAATATGTTGAGGGCTTACCCCACACCCAGAATCATATTAAGAGTTGTGGGAACTGCAGAAATGTAGAAACCTTCCCTGTCCGCTAGGAGCTTGTGCTCTGTGATTGAGGCAGGAAATACATGTAAGAAGTGTTAGCAATCGAACATTTAAACGAAAATTCAAAAGACCCCAAGGAAGGGCCAGGTCATTTGCACACGTGAACTTTGATGGGGGGGTCACAGGTGCAGGGAAATCACTTTAGCCTGAGCAGTCATAAGAAGATACTAAAATTCACTTTGGCAGGTGAGGGGGAAAAACATAGTTTCATAACTTAATATGGACTCTAACAGGGCAGACGTTTTCGGTAACATCTCTTAGAGCCATGCTCCCTTTCCTCTAATGTAAATCTCAGAAAGCAGGCACTTCAATCTAGAAACAAAAATGGTAAATCTCTAAGTCTCTCCCAGTTCTGGTGTCTTGAAATTCCATCCACGAATTCAAGGGAGCATCTCCATGAAGTCCCGAGTTATTCTCAGCCTGCCCACATGACCCCACTCCTCAAGGCTCAGACCAACCCTCTCTTTATATGCTGATAACAATGACAGCTTTGATAATGACAGTGATGGTGTAAATGGCTAAACTTTACTTACTGTTCACTGAACACCAGGCTGTGCTCAAGCACTCTGCTTGCCTTATGCTCCAAATAACCCTAAAAGGTCAATCCTGTTATTACTGTGTCTTGAAGATGAGGCCCCGAGGCTTTGAGACAGCCCAGTAACCTTGCTGGGACCCCACAAGTAGGCAGACATGGATCCAGGGTGTGACTTGGCTTGTCTGACGCCATCACTGTGTGTCCACCTCCCTGGGAGGCGCCCCCCTGAGAGGCCTGTTTTAGGTGATCCTCTTTCCCCCAGCCCTCCAGTGCTTGAGTCTTTACCAGTCACTAGACAACCACAGTTTCCTGTAACTTCTTTCAGTTACTTACATACCAGCTCGCCCTGCCCTCGACTTACAGAAACATCTCAGCTTTGCATGAAGACCACGAGCTCTCTGAAGGCAGGGACTAGGGTCTGACACTTTACAGAGCCCTGAAAGTAGAGTTCTCGGTGGAGAGGGGAGGGAGAGGCTGGCTGCCCGTCCAGCCAACATCGTTTGATCTACACAACACGACCACGGCTGGAACACTGGGAACAAGTCCCCTTCAGAGTCACCTCAGATGTGGTATTGAAGTTGGCTTGTCCTCTGCATGGTTATTTCCAAGCTGGCATGTGCTTCTCTTGGTTCTATATCGCTTTCTGTGAGATCCAAGCAATGGCATAAACTTCGATAGATCGTTAGAACCAAGAGAGAACTCTGTGTGGAGCCTAATCTGTCCTTGTAGATAAGGCCACACCTTCAAGACTCAGCTGGGGGAGGAACGACAGAGCTGGGGCCGAGCCTCCCATGCCAAACATGGTTTTCTTCCCCTAACACAGCAGATGGTCTCTGTGTCTGCTGTCCTCTGAGCCTGGGAGTCCCAGATCGCTCTCCCCACGTCCACCAAATGCGAGACCACCATGGGCTGGGCGTGGTCGCTAAGGTGTCTGTAGCCTTTTATCAACAGCATTGCTGGGCTGCTCTCTGACTGACCCAGACTTCCAGTCACCTTAGGTCACCCTGGTCTCCTGCCCATCATGACTCTGTCCCTCTGCTGAATGGGGGACGACTGACCATACCCTCCTGGGAGGAAGCACAGAGGTGCAGCCTCTGGGTGAGATGAGCAAAATCTATTAAGGGGACCCTTCTTCGAAAGGAGAGGCATGAGAAGATCCTCTCATGTCCAGCCATGAGAATTTTCCGTGTTTCTGCTTAGGGTCACTAGTTGTACAAATGAAGGCAATGTGCCACAGATGCCCCATCACCAGGGCTACAGTAAAAACCTAATAAATGGAAAACAGCAACATTGCCTGATGAACAACTGGGTTTTTCCAAGCAATTTTGTCAGCAGAAGTTTACTGCTTTTTGATAGAATTGAAAATAAACAGGGGCTTCCCTGGTGGCGCAGTGGTTAAGAGTCTGCCTGCCAATGCAGGCGACACGGGTTCCAGCCCTGGTCCGGGAAGATCCCACATGCCACAGAGCAGCTGGGCCCGTGCACCACAACTACTGAGCCCGTGTGCCATAACTACTGAAGCCCACGTACCTAGAGCCGCAGCAAGAGAGGCCGCCACGATGAGAGGCCCACGCACAGCAACAAAGAGTAGCCCCTGCTGGCTGCAACTGGAGAAAGCCCACATGCAGCAACAAAGACCCAACGCAGCCTAAATAAATAAATAAATTTTAAAAATGAAAAAAAATTTTAAAAAAGAAAAGAAACAATAGAAAGGCAGTATTTTAAATACACCTGGATTTTAGTAAATCATTGTGGTAATGTGCTACCTAATTTTGGAAAATTAATTCTGGTTTGGCTATCAGCAATAAAATGATGAAATGATTAATGGGCTCCATAATCATTCTTCCAATAATGCCTGGGAGAAAATGAAGCTAAAGCAAATCTAATTTAGAAAAGCAAGTGGAATTGAATGGTTGAAAATGTCAACAGAAGTGATTCTCATCTGTTGGAAAATAGTGTCTAATGCACACGTGGAACTATATAACCAGAACACAGAAATTTAGCTTCTCTGTTCACATGAAAACCTCAGCTTCATCTGAAATGCTGAGGATGGCAGGACAGAAAGAGGATGAATTCGCGCCGTTAGGGAGTCTGCATCTGCGGGACCGAGTTGATAAAGGCAGCCACAGCCAGGAGAGTAGGTGTGTACGAGGGCCAGAATTTGTTTCTGTGCACACCAGGACCCACACTCACAGAGATGTCTAAACAGAGGAGGCACTTCCTGGCCCCGTGACGGCTCACCGTTTTTCTATCTGCTGGCCCACAGAGCCTCATTCCAGGTGTCTCAATCCACCTCCACGGACAGGGGAAGCAAAGAACAGCAAAAATACCAACAATTTTGCTCAGTCTTTCTACAAATGCTCTTTGCTTTTACTGCAACATGAAACCCAGAGCAACGCAAGTGACGTGAGCCACCGGTGGGTGTAGCATCACTGAAAGCCTAACATTTGAGGAGTACCTAAGGCATGGTACATAACCGCCTGCAACTTCTCTGCTGAAGTCATTCTTCCGAGAAGAACTTCTCTGCTATGTCTGAGTGGGCAGAAGTAAAGAAAAGCAAATGCCAAAGCTAGGACCATGCTTAGGCAGGGAGCCCAATCCCAGGTGCATATTTTAGAGATACAGTGGGGAAACCTTGAGGCACAACCAAACCGAGGAGGGGACTTACACGTGTCCAGAGCTGTGGAGGGCAGTGGAGGGTCCCCAGTGTAGCTACTGGGTTGGGACTTGGTGGGGTTTCGTGCGCAGCTGGGCTCTCTCGTCTCTGTGGCCCAGGGCTCTGATGTGTAGGCAGCTGCCGATGGAGATCCCAAGGACTAGTGTGCTGCTGAAGCGACCCTGTCAGGTTGCGCCGGTGACGCAGCAAAGTCTAGAGACAGGAGCTTACTTTCTGTTTCTTGGTTCCACTGCCTCATGTTGACTCGTTGCAGCAAAATACAGCAAACATATACCCTTTCTTCTGCTTCTCATTCCAGCTCTAAAACTCCTACTTCTTTTCAAGGCAACGTGGATGTTCTAACTAGTGCAAAGTCACATACAAGGGAGTAGATAAACGGAAGTCAGGGAGATTCATGTTTCAAGATATTATCCTTCCCTACCGGGAGGAAAGGTGCTGTTGGAAAATATTCAGCCAGCGTTCTAAGCCAGAGAGCCTCATAGGTCCATGGAAATTGCATGTATTTTAAAGAAAAATCTTGAGAGGAAAATAAATAAGCTACTTTATATAGATGCTTCTCCTTTGACTGAAGGACAATTGTGCTGTCTACAATAGTTGTTAGAGCTATAAAACCTTAAAAGGGCATTTATAAGAAGGAAACACAGACTTGCTGTGATTCCTGCTGTTACAAGTGAAATGCCCCCTTGCTCTGCCTTGTCTTATCCTGGGATGGAAGGCAAATTGCCCGGTAGACAGTGTCTGCACAAGATCTTGCGAAAGCTGGGCCTTCAGGTGACTTGCAAGTATCATATGTTTACATATGATGGCTTCCTAACTTATCAAGCCTCCGCTCACAGGTTGCCTTCTCATTAGACCTACCTTTAATATTTCAGTTAAAATTGCAACGTTCCCCAGACACTCAGAAACCCCCTCACACTGGTCTATTTTTCACCCTTATTAATGTATTAATAAATTTATTAATTTATTAATTACCCCAGGATGTAAGCTTCACCGGGGCAGAATTTTCTTTTTTTCTCTTTTGTTCACCAATGCATCCTGGCTCCCAGGACAGTGCCTGGTACATACTAGACACTTAGATACTTGCTGAATAAATAACTGAATGAACAAATCAATGAAGCACATCCTTCATATAAAAAATGTTAAATATGCATGTTCATGTTCTAGACCAGAAGATTCTACTGATCTCACAACAGAATTGAAGGAATACACCAGGACGGTTGGTAAATGGAGATATTTCCAGATTATGTTGCTTATTTACTTGATAAAGTTTGATGTTACTATGGCCTGAAAGTTTGTCCCCTCAAAATCCACAAGTTGAAATCCTAATGCCTGATGAGATGGCATTAGGAGGTGGGGCCTTTGGGAGGTGCTTGAACCCCGAAGGCCGAGCTCTCATGAATGGGATTAGTGCCTTGTAAAGCTACCATTGTCTGTGCTTTGCCTGAAGCTTTTCCTGTATTAACTAGAGATTCAAGGTGGGGATGGCGGGAGAGGATGAGGAATGAGGGAAATATGAGCACAAACAATAAGAGGCAGAAGAAAATCAAAAGACAATAGAAGACAAAAAGGTGGAGCAGGACAACACAGCTTGTGGTTTATAAAGCAGACACAGCACACGTGAAAAGATCAAACACCCGTGTCAGCCGCTGTTGGTTAAAGAGGCTGTAATGAGCTACCTTGGGAAATCTATGTCACACACATGACATGAGTACTATGGAAAAGGAGACCAAGAACCAAACTCTAAAAAATGGGCAAGAATGTCTTTCTAAACTTGTTGCTTAGAAAGGAGACAGATTTTTCAGTTGTATTCCTCTTTATCGTATTTTAAAATTATTGATCACTATTATTTTATTACTGAAACAATACAGTAGATGGAATATACTATACGCTTAACGAAAAATAGAAAATACAGACAAGCGTAAAGAATAAATATCTACAAACCATCCATAATTCCACCACTTGGAAACAACCACTCTTGTTTTTAAAAGAGGCCCTGTTTTGAAGCCTCAGATAGCTATGCAGGAAACGTTCACCTTTGGAAGAGGGAAGGTCCACCATGGGGCACACGTGCCGTTAACTGTGTTCACGTGTTTCTCTGCACGGGCCCTCAAACTACTTACATTAGAATCATCTGGTGCGTTTATTTAGCTGCAGCATCCCAGGCACACCTGTGGCTTCTCAGTCAGAATTTCTGGGGCTGAGGTCTGGGCAGCAGCTAATCTACAAGCTACTCAGGAGGTTCTAAGGCCCAGTACGGTTTCAACTGCTGGTCCAAACGAACGTTTCCCAAGCTCGCCACGATGTGTGTGCAAGGATCACCCAACGAGCTTGTGAAAGCTGCCGTTCCACCCCCATGAGATTCTCTTCGCTTTGATCATGGTAAAACCCGCATACTTCTGTTACCCAAAGTCTTTCTGGTTGATTCTCTGCAGCCAGATTTGGAAGCCCCTGCTTTAGATCAGTTGTTTCCTATTTTTGTTAAGCCCTCAAACTCTTTGTTCCAATGACCGGGCTTTCAATTAATGTGTAAAACAAGCGAAAGCAATTACTGTTTGAATCAGAGAAATCTGGGCAAAACTTGTGCCCCCCGCGGTGCCCAGAGGTCTCCCCATCCTGCAGCCTAAACACCGCTGCTGGGTGGGGGAGACCCGGCGGGTGACGGCGCACAGGGCCCGACCTCTGTGGTCTGCAGTTGTCATGTGTTTGACGCTCCACAGGGGACACAGCAGAGAGGCTGGCATCTCATAACCAACCCACGAACTTTCACAGAACAGCTGAGGTCTAAGAGGGGCGAGGTCTAAGAGGGGCAAGGCCCAGTTCACACAGACGTCCACTGTGTCTGGAACTCAGTCCAGTGTCAGCGCCAAATGTGACACAAGAGGACAGAATCAAAACGCAATTGCTCCGGCTCTGTAAACACTGTGTGCGCGTGGAAAACATTTGCTCGACGTCCTGTACAATGCTGGTCTCTGAGCACAAACAAGGGCTTTTCCAGGGAATGGCGTCAAGAGAACAGGACCGCAATTTCTAAAACAAAACTAAATGTTAAATTACCCTTGCCCGCTTGACCCGGTGTCAGTTCCCCAACAGTGCTTTTCACAGTGGCAACAGGAAAATGGTAAAAGTATTTCAGATGGTATTTTGGTTAAGAGAAGGGCAAAAATAAAAAGAAAATAGCATTCTACAGCAGGGCCTTGCCAAAAGTGCAGCAAATCAGAATTCTCCGGCTCTTCCGGCTTCCTGGGGTTTAATTTAACCTGTGCTTTGGCATTCCTTCTGCCCGCCAGTCTCCCCAGAAGAGGTGAGATGGCTCAATGAAATTTCACGCATTCATACCATCCGGGTTAAGGTACAGAAAACCACATGCTTTTTCTAGCAACTACAGGCATTTATCTTGGCAAAGCCAGTGGAAAGAGGTCTGTATTACACACTAGATCCCTCTCTACCTCCTCAGATGTGGCGGGATCCCCATAGGGAAGGATGGAACGTTCAAACTGGGGTAGTTGAAGGAGTATTTAATAAAGGGACTATGTACACCGGTGTGGACAGGGTTTAGGAAACCCAGGAGGGACGGCGTAGTCCCTGGGGCTGGGGAACGCGAGCGCCAGTCCTGTGTTCACCCTGGGTGAGGAGAGTCAATGCCAGGGAATAAGGCCGCAGAGGTGGGACCGCCTGAGCTACGCATCCATTCCTGGTGACAGGGAAGACCTCCTGATAACCCAGGAAAAGCGGTTTATGGTTATGGAAACATAGTAATGTTTCGTTATTGCTGGAGTAGATGCCACGATGCTGTTTATAGTGGATTTGCACGTGAACTTCCATTCTTTTTACGGCTCTCACAAGGTGGTTTGTTAAATGTATAACTTAAACAATTTACCGTTTAGAAGTGAGGCATAGGAGAGGCAGTTCCCCTTAAACAAGGTCTCAGACGTGCAGTGTTTTCCGCTGGAATCCCCTGTTCGTCGGAGCCCTGTCGATAGGACGTGGGTGTGGGGCAAGCTGGTGAGGCAGGAGTTAGATGGCCCCAGGCTGAGCAGCTGGAGTCTGTCCCCCTGGACAGATACTCCAAGACGAAGACAGCAGCAGGAGGGAGGAGGACCTGAGCCCAGCCCAGATAAGAGATAACGAGACCTCATATTCCTTCCCGATTACACATGTGCAGAAAGGCTCCTGGGGGTCAACAGGAGGGGGCGCCACCCCATAGTAGGTGATGTCAACCTACCCGTAGGCCTCTGTGCTAGAATCCATCTTGGCTAAGAGATGCACGCACACACAGGGCAGGACCTTGAGATAAACCAAATACAGACTCAGAGCCAGACAGAGCAAGATGATTGGCCAGAGGAAACCCGGAAGAACTGCCGAATATAAGTGATTCAAACTACCACGAGGGCGCCACTCTCTGAGTCCATCCATGTGTCTATCCACATGTACTCTTTTTCCTCCTAATAAATACTTTACTTGTTTCACTGTTTTCCGTCTCTGTGGAAATTCATTTCTACAAAGCCGAAGGGCCAGGGCCTTGTCACTGGCTGCTGGTCTAGTGGCCAGGATTCAGCGCCCTCACTGCCGCGGCCCGACTTCAATCTCTGGCCAGGAGCCAAAATCCTGCCTCAGGCTGCTTCAGGCCGAGGCCACCTGAGATCAAGACGTGCAGTGTTTTCCACTGGAATCCCCTGTGCCTAGGAGCCCAGTCCAAGGGACGAGCGTGCATGGGGGCAGGCACGTGGGTTTGGTGGGCAGAGGCCTGGGGAGCAGCGATGCAGGTGTGGAGGACAGGGGGCGGGATGTGGGCGTCGGGGGGAGTGTGATTACATCTCAGGTTTGAGGGTGCCAGCGACTGGGATCGTGACCTTCACAAGAGCCTTTCACTTCTGTTTTCTTCCCACCTCAGGTGAGACCTTGGGTTTGCCCTGTGATCTCAGTTCTCTGAGGGGTATAAGAAGCACTGTTGATTTTCAATTTGTTCGCTTTTTACTTGTAAAACCACAGGGGTGGCACCATCCAGGCTGCTTACCTGCTAGCCTGGACCCTGGAGACTGGCAGGCGACGCCCTGAGCTCAGGCATGACTCAGCTCCGGGCCTGGCGACTCTGGAAGGCTGTAGATTTGCGTCCTCCTTCCGGCCGCAGGTCCGGCCCTGCGCAGCCCTGGGGCCCCACCCTGCTCCCCATACTGGCCGCCTGCTGTGGGTCCTGCCTGTTGGGCATGCAGACAGCCTCTAGAGCTAGAAAAAACAAAGACGTGGATTCTCCTCTGGGCGCCAGAAGGAACCCTCCCCTGCCAACACCTAGTAGGACCCTGACCTCCGGAGCTGTAAGATAAAGGAGGTTGATGATGGGGTTGGGGGGACCGGGTGGGAGAGGAGGAAGCTGGGCAAATGCTCTCCCTGCGGGCAGCTCCCACCTGCAGCCAGCCCATCCGTGGCCCCTGGGGCTCGCGGCTTCCTGGGCTCTAGGTTGGGCCGTCGGCCCCCTTCTGAGGGAGCAGACTTCTCAGCAGAGGCCCTTGGCCGCTCAAGCCCTCGGTATCAGCCAGACCTTCCGTCAGGGACAGAGCCCCTCCTGGGCCACCTGCTCGCACACCCGCCAGCATGCTGTGTGCCTCTCTGTTCACCCAGGTAATTATTCACCCTCCCCTATGGGCCATCGCTGCAATGTCTCCTAGGGAAGAAAAACAAATCCAATGGAAACAAAGCAAAAGCAGATTTTTTAAAAAGAAAAAAAGACCACCCTGAGGGCTGTCAGCAGCAGCTTCATAGGTCGGTTCACCGGACTCCAGAGGCAGCTTTTGGGCTTTGAACAATCCCCCTCGGCCCTGAGATGAGGTTAAGACACCCCCGCAGAGAGCACAAGGCTGGGGCAACAGTTCTTTCACCGTAGACTCTTTCCTGCTAGTCTTCCTTCCAATCTCCAGTGGGAAGAAGGGGATAAAACCTAAAAGTGTGAGGTAGGCATTCCATCCTTTAAAATATGCGGATACATAAAAATCCAGCCTTCACATGAGTTTGGAGCACTAAACCCACCTTGCAAAGGATTCTTAACAAGTCTTCAAGCAAATGGAGTTAAATCTAATTAGGCACAGCTTTAAATATTACTGAAAGCAAAGGCCCACGTACGTGACTACAATAAATGACAGTGAGGCATCCGCTCTATTTAAAACACAGTAAGCGATGGTATTTAGCAGCACAGTGGCCGAGGGCGTGGGTAGGGGCTGGGGTGGAGTTCAGGCTGGAATGCTCGGGAGGCCGCAGGGCGGCTTTAAATACAGCTCTTGTGGTTGGGATTAACAGATACACACTACTACATATAAAATAGATAACCAACAAGGACCTACTGTGTAGCACAGGGAACTACTCAATATTCTGTAATAACCTATAAGGGAAAATGTGGTGCTCCAAGGACAAAGGACAGCCCAGCCTGAAAAAGCTGTGTTACGGACCCCACCAGACTCTCTCGCCCTCCGCGCCATGTTGCGATGGGAACGAAATTCCTGAGCCCACCTGGTCAACGGGACTGTTCCTCTTTCGTCCCAAATAAGGAAAGGCATCTGCCTTGTCCCACTCCCACCCTATAGAAGGAAGGTATATATATGTGCCTCGACCAATTGAGAAAAGAAATTTTCACCTCGGACCATTCTTTTGTTCTCTGGCTATAAAAACCGACTGATAGCACATGTTCAGGGTCGGCTATCCCAGACTACTAGGAAGTCGGCCTGCTGTTCTGGCAGCAACCATTCCCGCTAATGAATTCCATCCTCTGCATTCTGCCTTGTGTCTGGAAATTCTTTTCCAACCTGCGTTTGGACCACGACAGAAAAGAATCTAAAAGGAATATATATTCAGTTATATGCATGTAACTGAATCACTGTGCTGTACAACTGAAACTAACACGGTATTATAAATCAACTATACTTAAATAAAGTTTTCGTTCTGAAGGGCGCTCGAAGCTGAGAGCTTGCACACCAGGCTCAGCCGTAAACCACATTTTGGAGGCATGTGTCGTAAGGACACTCTACTCAGCGTGGTCCAAAAATCAAATGTCTTTCACGTGTGGCCCCTTGTCTACGCATGTACCTAGATGTATTTGTGATAATAAAACACACATTTCTGAAATATTACTGAATAGTACCTTTTTGTCATTATGCCATTTCCCAATACACAAAAATTCTGAGTACAAGGGTGGTCCTCGGCCTTTCTTAAGTAGCCACAGTTTATTCCCCTACAACACTGATCTTATTATTCTTCAGAAACTAGGTGAAAGCCCTTTTGTACTTTTATAAAACTAGTAATTTGTATAAGCACAACTTCATTAAAAAAAAATTGGAGGGGGGAAAAAAACGATAAGCCATAGTAAAGAAGTGATTATAAACTGTCATTCTTAGATCATAAAATCTGACAACATCCAAACGAGTACAGACCCCAGTGTTGGTCCTGGGTCTCCAGTTTTTATACTAACACAGGTGCCAGGAGTTCTGCCCGCCCCACGACCTGGAAACAGCAAACGCTGAACATGTCTGTGTCATTTTGACATTTCTGGGAATATTTCATCTTGAATAAAAAGGAGAAACATGAAATAAGAGATGCTAAATCCTACATATCTTTATCCAAAACCCAAGAGAAAAGCAAAAATACATTTTTTAATATTTCTATTATAATCACTTTTTTAAACTGGAGGGTGTAAACACCAAGTTGGGCATTATTCAGAAACGTGCTTGGGCCGGACTGGCTGAAGGTTAGGTCAATCTTAGCTGCATTTTCACAGTCAAACCTATTGTTTCACACTCAAGTCAGTGTGGTAAACGAGATGTTCAGGAAGAAAAATCATAGTATTAGTATTAGTTTCGTACTGCTGCTAGAACAAATTACCACAAACTTAATGGTTTAAAACACGCAAATTTATCACTTTGTGGTTCTGGAGCTCAGAAACGGAAAGGGGTCTCTCTGAGCTAAAATCAAGGTGTTGGCAGAGCCGTGTCCCACGGAAAACCCATTTCTTGCCTTTTCCTGCTTCTGGAGGTTGCTCACCTTCCTCGGCTCCCGGGACCCTCCCCCTTCAAAGCCAGCCCTGACCACCAAGACTTTCCCGCCCCCCTCTCCCTGGATCCTCCACTCACTCATAAGGACCCTGATGACACTGGGCCCACCTGGGTGATCCCGGCTGACCGCCCACCTCACGGTCAGCTGATAAGCAACGTTTGCCGCTTAGCCTAAGGTAGTCATTGTTTCTGGGGATTAAGACTTGGACATCTTTGGGGCCTTACCCTGCTGCCCACAGATGGGTTACTGGTCTTCACAGAACAATGGTCCTGAACAGGCAGATGATCCTGTGTCTTCGTCCAGTATGGGGACAAAGGCACAAGCGTTGCCACTGAGCCACCAACGCCTCCCACTGGAAGCAGGACTGTCCCGACTTGCGCCACCTGTGAATTCCACCCCACTGGTGCTCAAGGCTCCCACCAAGAGGACCCCTGCATCCCCACTGCCTGTCCACCATCTACTCAGCTCGCGCAGGCATTTCCTGCTTGTGCCCCTCGACCCTCGGAACTCTCAGTCCAGCCCCTCTGTCCCTCTGAGCCACTGTCGCAGTTACAACCTTTAATTTATTACCAAGTGACTTCAGGTGCACCTCTCCGAGTCGGACTGTAATCTCCGTGGGGGACTGCAGTTCTGTTCTGTTCCCCATTGGAGCTGTGACACAGTTCTAAGGACCCGCACTTAGATGGTGCTCTGGGAATGTTTGCTGAAGGAACGAGCCTCCCACTGAATGAAAACGAGATGGGAGGAGGTTTACAGAGGACGGTGAACAGCTGGTGACACGGGTTTGATGACTGAAGCTGACGGGTTATCAGGATGCAGGATCTACCCAACAGTGCCTCTGTTTTCATCAGTGGAAACTGTTCATGAGACGGTGGTGAAGGGGCCAGACCGACAGGCTCAGCCCCAGCTCGCCCGCCCGCGGCAGACCCTTAAACCCTGTGCCTCCTTGTTTTCTCTTTTGCAAAACACGGTAGTGGTACCTGCCCCACCCTCCCCTACCCCCAGCAGTGTAGTGATGGCTGAGTGCACGGCGATCAGTCTTCTTCAGACTTGGGCAGAGCCCGGTGCACTGTGAGTGTCCCCGAGAGCCACACACTGTCCTCGTCAGCACAGCTGTCAGAAGTCCCCACGCCAAAGCCACAGCACAGCCGTCACCCGTGGATCGGCCAGGAACTGGAGTTCACTCGGAAAAGAGGGATGGAAATGTTTTTTAAAGCACGTCAAGGTGGTTTATATAATGTCATTTAATTAACCCTTCAAATAAAGGACCTAACATCAAGAGTCTCTAAACTGATCTCTAAAGGTCACTAGTGAGCAAAACAAAGGTGTGAGGACATCGTACCTAACATGTCCTCACTCCTTAACCTTCGTTTTGCTCACTAGTGACCATTAGAGGTTTAGGGATCCCTGACCCTAATTTAAGGCCCATTTCAATAATAATAACAAGTCGTCAAGAGTGAACAATCTATCACTTCAAGAGAGGTGTTAGTAAATTTGCTGAGTGGAAATGAACTTACTAAATCATCAGCCCTGGGGACGGAATGAGCTGCCCGGGGGCAGGGGAGCCACAGCGGCAGGACTGTCCACTCCTCGTGGCAGATCACAGGGGCCTTGGGAGGGAGCAGCAAAGAACTCCCAACAGTTTCTCCATTTTATTGGAGAAGCATAAGGAGAGATGATTCTAATTAGAAAAGAACAAAATGCTGAAGGTCCCATACGATACAAGATACTGCATGTAGGGCTAATTAGCGCTTTAAAGAGGAAGTCACCTGTCTAAGCAGTAGACAGTGAGGGCTAACTTCACAATAATCATCTCTGACTCTAATTGGAGAGCTACTCTATGGAAGCAGAGCTCAGAGAAACAATTTGCAGATAACATCAAAAGAGATTTAATCATACACCTTCCTATTTGAAAATGTTAGCTGCCGCTGTGCAGACATATAATCACTTACCTACCATACGAAAGATAAAAACTCAGCCCACCCACTATTTCTCCTTCTCCGCAAAAAATATTTTTTCTCTGATGGCTCGTTTTCTAACCAAGAAACTTACTGCTTATGTGGTGGCTTATCTTTGCTGCTAAAGTATTAACTGTTCAAATGTCTTGAGGTGAGAATATGGAAAAGCGGACTCCTGGGCCCTCTCAACATCACTGTACAGGAAGCTGGGAAATGGAAGCCAGTTTTACAACTTTGGGAATCAGGGGCAGGAGGGGAAGGAGCTAAGGAAGCATGAACGCCCAGGGTCTCCCGCACCCCAGGGTCGCCTGCCCCTCACCCCATCTGAGCGTCCTGTCCCTGCCACACACCGAAGGCAAGAAGCAGGGCAGGGGAGAGAAAGCGGTGGCGTCTCAGGGACCCGTCATGCATCAGGGACGAGGGCCTGGGCAAATCCATGCATCGCTCGGCTGGGGATGCCTACCCCTGTTTGAACTGGTCGTGGACCCTGGCTCTGTCCCAGAGGTAGGGATGCAGGGGGCTTCCCTCGGCTGATGGGCCTGAGAAGGGGGAGCTGAGACCCCTCTCACATGGCGGGAGGTAAAACTGAAGGCCAGTCTGCGTCCCAGTTCTTTGGCCTATGACCCAGCCTTTTAGCTAAGAGTCGGCCAAGGGGAGGTGGGCGGGGAGGGTGTGGCCACCGTCACCCTGTGTGAGTTAGGGGATCCTGCAGGGGACGACAGCAAAACCAGGTGGTGTCATGGTCTCTCTGCAGCTCAGCCCTGTCCCTGCCCCCACGGGCCTTCAGGACCAGCCTGGCTCTGCAGACCCGCTTCCCTCAAAGATGAATGCTGACTGCCCGGAGTCAGCTCGGGGCCAGGTGGAGACATGCTGCCCAGCTGGGCGGGGAGATGTTAGGCAGATGGGGAACGTACAAGAGCCTTGAACGTGAGGGACAAGTGCGACAGCCAGTTATCACTACTCTTCTCAACAGTGCACTGGAGAACAAGCCTTTGCAGTAAAATAAAAAATAAAAACCATGAGTTATAAGGGATGAGAGAAAGCAAAGCTATCATTTTCTTGCAGATGATACGATTGTCTACCTATAAAATCCAGGAGAATCTATGAATAAACTACTCAGATTAATAAAAGTTTAGGGCTTCCCTAGTGGTGTAGTGGTTAAGAATCTGCCTGCCAATGCAGGGGACATGGCTTCGAGCCCTGGTCCAGGAAGATCCCACGTGCCGCGGAGCAACTAAGCCTGTGCGTCACAGCTACTGAGCCTGCACTCTAGAGCCCGTGAGCCACAACTACTGAGCCCGTGTGCCACAACTACTGAAGCCCGCGTGCCTAGAGCCTGTGCTCTGCAACAATAGAAGCCACCGCAATGAGAAGCCCGCGCACCGCAACAAAGAGTAGCCCCGCTCGCCGCAACTAGAGAAAGCTCGTGTGCAGCAACGAAGACCCAACGCAGCCAAAAATAAATAAATTTATAAAATAAAAAAATAAAAGTTTAGCAAGATTTGCAGAGGACAAGAGCAATGCACAAAATTCATATCATTTCTTTACAGTAGCAATAACCAAGTGGGAATTATAATTTAAACTGCATCATTCATAGCCACAGCAAAATCTATGACATTCATAGTTGCGGCAAAATCTAACAAACGTGCAAGATCTTCACAGAGAAAACAACAAACGTGTTATTAAAAAATATAAAGGAAGAATTTAATAAATGGGGAAAAATTTCATGGTTAGAAATTTTACCCAATTTCGTGGATAGAAAGATTCAATTTTGTAAATGAATTCTCCAAAATCTTTAAATTCAATGAAAATTCAATCAAAACTCCATCAAAATACATGGGGAACTTAAAAAACTGATTTTAGAGAATATGTGTAAAGAAATAGCTTAAGAAATGCTTGGGGGCTTCCCTGGTGGTGTAGTGGTTAAGGATCCGCCTGCCAATGCAGGGGACACGGGTTCGAGCCCTGGTCCGGGAAGATCCCACATGCCGTGGAGCAACTAAGCCCGCGAACCACAACTACTGAGCCCGAGAGCCACAGCTACTGAGGCTGCATGCCACAACTACTGAAGCCTGCACGCCTAGAGTCCATGCTCTGCAACAAGAGAAGGCACCGCAATGAGAAGCCCGCACACCGCAACAAAGACCCAATGCATCCAAAAATAAATAATTAAATTTAAAAAAAAAAAGAAAGAAATGCTTGGAATGATACACTACCTGTAACTGGCTTCAAAAGAATATGGGGCAGGGGTGGGGGGACCAAGGGGGAGGCGTAGATGAAAACAGATCAGGCATGAATTGATTATCACTGCAGCTGGAATTGGTCTATCCTATTGGGTCTACTTTTGTATGTTTAAAATTTTCTATAATATAAGGTTAAAAAAATTTGAGAAGGAAAAATACCAAAACTCTTTTTTTGAGAAAAAGCCAAATTGGGAGAATTTACAAGAAAGTGAATATATCAAAGGTACAGTCATAAAGACTGTGACAACAGTACAGCAGTAGAAAAATAGACCAAGGGAAAAGAAGAGCTCAGAAGCAGTCTTGTGTGTATTTGGGAATTTGGTAATCTGATGATGGTGACGTCACAGGTCAGTAGGAAACACGGACATTCAATATATAACGTGGGGAGACTGGGTCTCTTTATCGGGAAAACCTGTTAAACAAGATTCCTGCTTTATGAATACAACAAATTAAAGCCTAAATGTGACCAACCAAAAACTAGTAGGATGAAATATAGGTAATATAGGATTTTGTGATCACGAACATAGTGTGAAAAGAGAAAGGGGCAGAATAATTAATACAGCATGGTGCCACTTAATGTAAAGTAACACTTTCAAAAATAAGTTTGTATAATGGACACATGTACATATGTAAATTTTTTAAAAAGGAATATAAAAATACAAACCACCAAACTGTTTACCACTGGGTGAGTGAGGACAGGCCTCTGTGTTGTTCGTAAAGGATTCCTAAGCTATATCTATTATGTATTTTTTCTTTTAAAAGGATTAGAAACAAGTATGACAAAATATATAGTTAAATTTGGGTTATGGAAACAATGTGTTTTGTAAAAATTCTTTATACTTTTCCTGTATCTTTAATTTTTTTTCAAAAATGCAAAAAGACAAAGAAATAAGAAATCATTCAAAGAAATAACATCACTTAGAGTCAAGACAAGCTCTCCTAGGAAAAAAGCAGAAGGAAGAGCTGTAAGGGCTCCAAGGAGAGACTGCAGGACAAGGACAGAGGATCAGGAGTGGATGGAGGAGGAAGAAACCAGGAGGTGAAAAGCTCCTACAGACGCCATCAGAAGTAGGAGAAGCAGGTGGGAAACGCTGTCCTGGACACGGAGAGCAAACCTGAAGTCACTCAGGGTGCTGGGCACGCACAGTGCAAAGTGGTTAAGTGACTCGGGGGCCAGGGAATGATGTGGAGATGATGGGAAAATAACGTGTGTATAACTGGTGCTCCTAAAGAAAGACACCAGAAGAGAAAAAAATTAAAGATATGAGTGCATAAAGGTAACTTTAAAAAATGAAAAATTTTTATCTTTTGGCCTTATGTTCCAGGAAACAAAAGTGATACAAGAAGATGGATATAAAATACCTTGATTAAGTAACTCAACTTCAAGGAGAAAGAAAGACCCCTGGTTTCTAGAAGGGAAAGTATCAAAGGCAGGAAGAGGTCCAGAAGCCAGAGCCAGGGGAGGGGCCTGGGGGTGCCAGGCAGAGGGAGGGGGTCTGTCATAGCCGCTGGCTGGCTCACACAAGAGGGAGGGGTCCTTGTGGGCCTTGGGCAGGGACAGAGGTGATCCAAACCCAAGGAACCAGCCGAAGGCAGCTTCTCGAATGCTTAATCATGGGTCTGAATGACCTGCATTGGATCAAACTCCGTAGGAAAGCTCAGGAAGGGCCCCTAAGGGGCACCAGCTAATCTTTCAATTACTGACAAGACTGGATCAGGGAGCTTAACTGATTTTTCCAATACTCCACAGCTGATTAAAGAGAGCCAGAACTCCTTCTAGCTTTTATTGGATTCTTAATCTGCTGCTCTTTGTTGGAAAGATCAAATGTATAATATTCGTAGTTTTCTCCATTTATTTTTTAAAATAATGTATTTTAAAAATATTTTATATCCATATATTTACACATAGATTATATATCATAGAAAATATTTATATAATATATAATATAGAACTATATAGAATACTATATATAGTATAGCTATATATTTTGGTTATAACATATGTAACTATAATACTATATACTATTATACTATATATACTAAATATTTTATATTCAATACATTTTATATACAATATAGTATACATTATATTGTATATATAGTATTCTACATATATAGAATATATGGAATATTTAATACATTCTATATGTCATATACCATATGTAATATATAATTACATACTAAATACTAGATAATACAAATTGTTACATAATCTGCTACAGAAGTATACATACATACATAACTATACATATATATACATATACATACATAAATATACATATGATAACCTAAAATATATAACGCATGTCATACGCATGCATAACTGAGAACAGTGTCAGCGGCTCACCTGGCGGTGCCCTCCTTGCTGACT
Organism: Delphinapterus leucas; assembly: GCF_059928025.1. Lineage (NCBI taxonomy): Eukaryota > Metazoa > Chordata > Mammalia > Artiodactyla > Monodontidae > Delphinapterus > Delphinapterus leucas. The sequence goes on from NC_143149.1 coordinate 11,700,653, forward strand.
CGGCCAGAGGGCATTTCTGCGTCTGTATCTTCTTCCTTCTATTCTTCAGCCGTCTCAGTACCTCCGACCCCTCCCCAGGAGGCTCTTCCGCAGCCTCCTGTCTCCCATGGTTACACTAGCTCCATCCGTGACAAGACCGCGTTTGTATTTTCTCATTTGTGGCACTTCTTTCCCTTTCCTACGACGTTACAGTACATCAAGCTTGGAGCACCGTTTCCCCAAGGGTCACTCCCCCGTGGCCTCTGCGGGACATTCTGTGGCACTTGGCACTCGACCACATTGTGCAGATGAGGTGCAGACATTGCTTCTCCTCTGTGCCTTCGGAATTGTGCTTCACGGGTTGAGAAAAATCTTACTTAAATAAACTCTGTGAGGCTGGGATTAAAAGCAGGAAGCAGCTGCGGCTGAAACTTCCTACCGGACAATCATCTGTTTAAACAGCAAGAAGCAGCCTGTGAAATCAAAAGTAAACGCGAAGATGCCTTTGGACAATGTATCAAAGGGACTGAAAACCAATCCTGCTTAATCCTTCTAAACGCTGCATCTCCCCAGCAGGAACGCAACCTGCCAATTAGGGAAACAAGACAAACACAATCTCTTGGGGCTGCGGTGAAGGGGGACAGGTGTATTTAATGAGACCTTTGAAGGGGAAGCCAGTTGCAGGCCTAACATCTCCGTGGGCAGAACAGGGAGAAGCCAGCACCCCAAGGGGAGAGAATGCCAGGAAGTGCCAGAATTATGCAAACGGTACGGGGGAAGCTAAAAACAGACCTTCACAGGTAACATCCTGTAAGGAAGCCCATGGATCTCCTAACAGAATCAACACAGTTGCCCTGCCAGGCACCTGAGAGCATCTGGTCTGAGGTGGGAGCAGCCAGCCTCAGCGGGTGCCGGGCTCCCCCCTCCAGTGTTGTCGACTCCGGGCACCATGTACGGTTCGGCTCCTGCCTCTCTGACTAACGTCCCTCCCCCACCTCCCCCTCCCCAGCCCTGACACCCACCGTTCCAGTCCCTGATCCCATGAATGTGACCCTTTCAGATGCCCCATGTGAGTAGGATCATGTGTGCTTGTCCTGTGATGGCTCATTTCCCTGGGCGTATGTCCTCCAGGTTCATCCATTCCACTGCATATTAAGAATTCCCTTCTTTTCCAGCAGCCTCGGCGTGTGCTGTAACCTCCCCCACTCCCCCCTTATCACCAGTGTCAGTTCTTGTTTGGTCATATCGGATATGTCTTTGGCTCTGTTACCTACATGGTGTTCTAGAACGTGGACTTGAGTTGGAGCAGTGGGCGTGGGACTCCAAAGGAGGTGCTGGGTCCAGGAGGATAAGGTGCAGGGAGAGTCAGCTCATCATAGGCAAGGAGACGTGAGGAGGCAGCCTCAGCCCTCCTCACCTTCACTCAGTGGAGCTCCTGGGCTGACAGTCTGGTGGCTGCTCCGCCTTTCAGACCCCAGTGTGACGACTGGCTGGAAGCTGCTGGGAGATTAATTTTCTGATTATGTAACGTTGTGGAAACGCAGAAGACCCTGGAAAGTCACTTGAAGTGAACATACGGGCTGTGACATCTCATCTATGAATTTCGTCAGCAGAAAACACATGGCTTGGGAGCTTCAAGATGGCGGAAGAGTAAGACGCAGAGATCACCTTCCTCCCCACAAATACATCAGAAATACATCTACACGTGGAACAACTCCTACAGAACACCTACTGAACGCTGGCAGAAGACCTCAGACCTCCCAAAAGGCAAGAAACTCCCCACGCACCTGGGTAGGGCAAAAGAAAAAAGAATAAACAGAGACAAAAGGATAGGGATGGGACCTGCACCAGTGGGAGGGAGCTGTGAAGGAGGAAAGGTTTCCACACACTAGGAAGCCCCTTCGCGGGTGGAGACTGCGGGTGGCGGAGTGGGGGAGCTTCGGAGCCGCGGAGGAGAGCACAGCAACAGGGGTGCAGAGGGGAAAGCAGGGGGATTCCTGCACAGAGGATCGGTGCCAACCGGCACTCACCAGCCCGAGAGGCTTGTCTGCTCACCCGCCGGGGCGGGCAGGTCTGGGAGCTGAGGCTCGGTCTTCGGTCGGATCCCAGGGAGAGAACTGGAGTTGGCGGCGTGAACACAGCCTACAGGGGGTTAGTGCACCATGGCTGGCCGGCAGGGAGTCCAGGGAAAAGCCTGGACCTGCTGAAGAGGCAAGAGACTTTTTCTTCCCTCTTTGCTTCCTGGTGCACGAGGAGAGAAGATTCAGAGCGCCACTTAAAGGAGCTCCAGACACGGGCGTGAGCTGCGCCTATCAGCGCGGATCCCAGAGACGGGCATGAGACGCTAAGGCTGCTGCTGCCGCCACCAAGAAGCCTGTGTGTCAGCACAGGTCACTCTCCACGCCGCCCCTCCCGTGAGCCTGTGCAGCCCGCCACTGCCAGGGTCCCGCGATCCAGGGACAACTTCCCCGGGAGAACGCACGGCGCGCCTCAGGTTGGTGCAACGTCATGCTGGCCTCTGCCGCCGCAGGCTCGCCCCGTACTCCGGGCCCCTCCCTCCCCCCGGCCTGAGTGAGCCAGAGCCCCCGAAGCAGCTGCTCCTTTAACCCCGTCCTGTCTGAGTGAAGCACAGACGCCCTCAGGCGACCTACACGCAGAGGCGGGGCCATATCCAAAGCTGAACCCCAGGAGCTGTGTGAATAAAGAAGAGAAAGGGAAATCTCTCCCAGCAGCCTCGGGAGCAGTGGATTAAATCTCCACCATCAACTTGATGTACCTGCATCTGTGGAATACCTGAATAGACAACAAATCACCCCAAATTGAGGAGGTGTACATTGGGAGCAATGATATATATATATATTTCCCTTTTTCTCTTTTTGTGAGTGTGTATGTGTATGCTTCTGTGTGTGATTTTGTCTGTATAGCTTTGCTTTTACCATTTGTTCCAGGGTTCTGTCTGTCCTTTTTTTTCTATTACTTAAAAAAAATTTTTTTTCATAATAATTTTTTTTATTTTAATAACTTTATTTTATTTTACTTTATTTTATCTTCTTCTTTCTTTCTTTCTTTTTTTTTCTCTCTTTTATTCTGAGCCATGTGGAGGACAGGCTCTTGGTGCTCCAGCCAGGTGTCAGGGCTGGGCCACTGAGGTGGGAGAACGAAGTTCAGGACACTGGTCCAAAAGAGACCTCCCAGCACCACGTAATATCAAATGGTGAAAATCTCCCAGAGATCTCCATCTCAACGCCAAGACCCAGCTCCACTCAACGACCAGCAAGCCACAGTGCTGGACAACCTATGCCAAACAACTAGCAAGACAGGAACACAACCCCATCCATTAGCACAGAGGCTGCCTAAAATCATAATAAGACCACAGAAACCCCAAAACACACCACCAGATGTGGACCTGCTCACAAGAAAGACAAGATCCAGCCTCATCCACCAGAACACAGGCACTAGTACCCTCCACCAGGAAGCCTACACAACCCACTGAACCAACCTTAGCCACTGGGGACAGACACCAAAAACAACGGAAACTACGAATGTGCAGCCTACGAAAAGGAGACCCCAAACACAGTAAGTTAAACAGAATGAGAAGACAGAGAAACACACAGCAGATGAAGGAGCAAGGTAAAAACCCACCAGACCTAACAAATGAGGAGGAAATAGGCAGTCTATCTGAAAAAGAATTCATAATAATGATAGTAAAGATGATACAAAATCTTGGAAATAGAATGGAGAAAATACAAGAAACGTTTAACAAGGACCTAGAAGAACTAAAGGGCAAACAAACAGAGATGAACAACACAATAAATGAAATTTAAAATTCTCTAGAAGGGATCAGTAGCAGAATAACCGAGGCAGAAGAACAGATAAGTGACCTGGATGATAAAATAGTGGAAATAACTACTGCAGAGCAGAATAAAGAAAAAAGAATGAAAAGAATTGAGGACAGTCTTAGAGACCTCTGGGACAACATTAAACACACCAACATTTGAACTATAGGGGTCCCAGAAGAAGAAGAGAAAAAGAAAAGGACTGAGAAAATATTTGAAGAGATTATAGTTGAAAACTTCCCTAATATGGGAAAGGAAATAGTTAATCAAGTCCAGGAAGCACAGAGAGTCCCATACAGGATAAATCCAAGGAGAAACACACCAAGACACATATTAATCAAACTAGCAAAAATTAAATACAAAGAACAAATATTAAAAGCAGCAAGGGAAAAACAACAAGTAACACATAAGGGAATCCCCATAAGGTTAACAGCTGATCTTTCAGCAGAAACTCTGCAAGCCAGAAGGGAGTGGCAGGACATATTTAAAGTGATGAAAGAGAAAAACCTACAACCAAGATTACGCTACCCAGCAAGGATCTCATTCAGATTTGATGGAGAAATTAAAAGCTTTACAGACAAGCAAAAGCTAAGAGAATTCAGCACCACCAAACTACCTTTATAACAAATGCTAAAGGAACTTCTCTAGGCAGGAAACACAAGAGAAGGAAAAGACCTCCAATAATAAACCCAAAACAATTAAGAAAATGGGAATAGGAACATACATATCAATAATTACCTTAAATGTAAATGGATTAAATGCCCCAACCAAAAGACATAGACTGGCTGAATGGATACAAAAACAAGATCGTATATATGCTGTCTACAAGAGGCCCACTTCAGACCGAGGGACACATACAGATTGAAAGTGAGGGGATGGAAAAAGATATTCCATGCAAATGGAAATCGAAAGAAAGCTGGAGTAGCAATTCTTATATCAGACAGAGTAGACTTTAAAGCAAAGACTATTACAAGAGACTATGAAGGACACTACATAATGATCAAGGGATCAATCCAAGAAGAAGATATAACAATTGTAAATATTTATGCACCCAACATAGGAGCACCTCAATACATAAGGCAAATACTAACAGCCATAAAAGGGGAAATCGACAGTAACACAATCATAGTAGGGGACTTTAACACCCCACTTTCACCCATGGACAGATCATCCAAAATGAAAATAAATAAGGAAACACAAGCTTTAAATGATACATTAAACAAGATGGACTTAATTGATATTTATAGGACATTCCATCCAAAAACAACACAATACACATTCTTCTCAAGTGCTCATGGAACATTCTCCAGGATAGATCATATCTTGGGTCACAAATCAAGCTTTGGTAAATTTAAGGAAATTGAAATTGTATCATTATCTTTTCTGACCACAACGCTATGAGACTAGGTATCAATTACAGGAAAAAATCTGTAAGAAATACAAACACATGGAGGTTAAACAACACCCTACTTAATAACCAAGAGATCACTGAAGAAATCAAACAGGAAATCAAAAAATACCTAGAAACAGATGACAATGAAAACACAACTACCCAAAACCTATGGGATGCAGCAAAAGCAGTTCTAAGAGGGAAGTTTATAGCTATACAAGCCTACCTTAAGAAACAAGAAACATCTCAAATAAACAACCTAACCTCACACCTGAAGCAATTAGAGAAAGAAGAACAAAAAAACCCAAAGTTAGCAGAAGGAAAGAAATCATAAAGATCAGATCAGAAATAAATGAAAAAGAAATGAAGGAAACGATAGCAAAGATCAATAAAACTAAAAGCTGCTTCTTTGAGAAGATAAACAAAATTGATAAACCATTAGCCAGACTTATCAAGAAAAAAAGGGAGAAGTCTCAAATCAATAGAATTAGAAATGAAAAAGGAGAAGTAACAACTGACACTGCAGAAAGACAAAGGATCATGAGAGATTACTACAAGCAACTCTATGCCAATAAAATCGACAACCTGGAAGAAATGGACAAATTCTTGGAAACGCACAACCTTCCAAGACTGAACCAGGAAGAAATAGAAAATATGAACAGACCAATCACAAGCACTGAAATTGAAACTGTAATTAAAAACCTTCCAACAAACAAAAGCCCAGGACCAGATGGCTTCACAGGCGAATTCTATGAAATTCTAAATTCTATTTAGAGAAGAGCTAACACCTATCCTTCTCAAACTCTTCCAAACTATAGCAGAGGGAGGAACACTCCCAAATTCATTCTACGAGGCCACCATCACTCTGATACCAAAACCAGACAAAGATGTCACAAAGAAAGAAAACTACAGGCCAATATCACTGATGAACATAGATACAAAATCCTCAACAAAATACTAGCAAACAAAATCCAACAGCACATTAAACGGATCATACACTATGATCAAGTGGGGTTTATCCCAGGAATGCAAGGATTCTTCAATATATGCAAATCAATCAACGTGATACACCATATTAACAAATTGAAGGAGAAAAACCATATGATCATCTCAATCGATGCAGAAAAAGCTTTCAACAAAATTCAACACCCATTTATGATAAAAACCCTCCAGAAAGTAGGCATAGAGGGAACTTTCCTCAACATAATAAAGGCCATATATTACAACCCACAGCCAACATCATCCTCAATGGTGAAAAACTGAAACCATTTCCACTAAGATCAGGAACAAGACAAGGTTGCCCACTCTCACCACTATTATTCAAAATAGTTTTGGAAGTTTTAGCCACAGCAATCAGAGAAGAAAAAGAAGTAAAAGGAATCCAAATCGGAAAAGAAGAAGTAAAGCTGTCACTGTTTGCAGATGACGTGATACTATACATAGAGAATCCTAAGGATGCTACCAGAAAACTACTAGAACTAATCAATGAATTTGGTAAAGGAGCAGGATACAAAATTAATGCAGAGAAATCTCTTGCATTCCTATACACTAATGATGAAAAATCTGAAAGTGAAATTAAGAAAACACTCCCATTTACCATTGCAACAAAAAGAATAAAATACCTAGGAATAAACCTACCTAAGGAGACAAAAGACCTGTATGCAGAAAATTATAAGACACTGATGAAGGAAATTAAAGATGATACAAATAGATGGAGAGATATACCATGTTCTTGGATTGGAAACATCAACATTGTGAAAATGACTGTACTACCCAAAGCAATCTACAGATTCAATGCAATCCCTATCAAACTACCACTGGCATTTTTCACAGAACTAGAACAAAAAATTTCACAATTTGTATGGAGACAAAAAAGACCCCGAATAGCAAAAGCAATCTTGAGAAAGAAAAACGGAGCTGGAGGAATCAGGCTCCCAGACTTCAGATGATACTACTAAGCTACAGTAATCAAGACAGTATGGTACTGGCACAAAAACAGAAATATAGATCAATGGAACAGGATAGAAAGCCCAGAGATAAACCCACGCACATATGGTCACCTTATGTTTGATAAAGGAGGCAAGAATATACAATGGAGAAAAGACAGCCTCTTCAATAAGTGGTGCTGGGAAAACTGGACAGCTACATATAAAGGAATGAAATTAGAACACTCCCTAACACCATACACAAAAATAAACTCAAAATGGATTAAAACCTAAATGTAAGGCCAGACACCATCAAACTCTTAGAGGAAAACATAGGCAGAACACTCTATGACATAAATCACAGCAAGATCCTTTTTGACCCACCTCCTAGAGGAACGGAAATAAAAACAAAAATAAACAAATGGGACCTAATGAAACTTAAAAGCTTTTGCACAGCAAAGGAAACCATAAACAAGACGAAAAGACGACCCTCAGAATGGGAGAAAATATTTGCAAGTGAAGCAACTGACAAAGGATTAATCTCCAAAACATACAAGCAACTCATGCAGCTCAATATCAAGAAAAACAAACAACCCAATCCAAAAATGTGCAGAAGACCTAAATAGAGATTTCTCCAAAGAAGATATACAGATTGCCAACAAACACATGAAAGAATGCTCAACATCATTAATCATTAGAGAAATGCAAATCAAAACTACAATTAGATATCATCTCACACTGGTCAGTATGGCCATCATCAAAAAATCTACAAACAATAAATGCTGGAGAGGGTGTGGAGAAAACGGAACCTTCTTGCACTGTTGGTGGGAGTGTAAATTGATACAACCACTATGAAGAACAGTATGGGCGTTCCTTAAAAAACTGAAAATAGAACTACCATATGACCCAGCAACCCCACTCCTGGGCATATACCCTGAGAAAACCATAATTCAAAAAGAGTCATGTACCAAAATGTTCATTGCCGCTCAATTTACAATAGCCAGGACATGGAAGCAACCTAAGTGTCCCTCAACAGATGAATGGATAAAGAAGATATGGCACATATATACAATGGTATATTACTCAGCCATAACAAGGAACGAAACTGAGTTATTTGTAGTGAGGTGGATGGACCTAGAGACTGTCATACAGAGTGAAGTAAGTCAGAAAGAGAAAAACAAATACCATATGCTAACGCATATATATGGAATATAAAAAAAAAAAAGAAAGAAAATCATCAGAAGAACCTACGGGCAAGATGGGAATAAACATGCAGACCTACTAGAGAATGGACTTGAGGATATGGGGAGGGGGAAGAGTAAGCTGGGACAAAGTGAGAGAGAGGCATGGACATGTATACACTACCAAACGTAAAATGGATAGCTAGTGGGAAGCAGCCACATAGCACAGGGAGATCAGCTCCGTGCTTTGTGACCACCTAGAGGGGTGGGATAGAGAGGGTGGGAGGGAGGGAGGGAGACGCAAGAGGGAAGAGATATGGGGACATATGTATATGCATGACTGATTTACTTTGTTATAAAGCAGAAACTGACACACCATTGTAAAGCAATTATACTGTAATAAAGATGTTAAAAAAAGACTAAAAAATAAAACTAAAAAAAAAAGAAAACACATGGCTTCATCAATGATATGGCATTTGATTACATTTAATCATGTAAAGTTATTATCACAATTAGGCCATATAAAGTCACCAGTAAGTGCTTTATCGAATTCATTAGCAGGTGTGAAAGGTCGCTGGGGAACATGTAATCTCGAAAGGCTCAGCAAATTGGCAAATAAAATGACAGAGAATCTCACACACGGGTTGCTCTTTATAAACCAAAACACACTGTGTCCTCTGGGACAGACCCCAGGTTTCCCTACGGCTCCCCTGGAGACCTGACATCCCGCTGTCCCGTGGGCAGCTGGTGGATCTGGACTCCTGCCTGGGTGTGTGTCCAGCTCTGCAAACCACTGAGACCCCTGGTAGTCCGGAGTCCCAGCCCCTCACTGGCCCTCAGTGGAGCCCTGCAGTTCAAACAAGACGAGGCTGTGGGGAGGCTAGGAAACAGTGATTCCTCTTTCCAGCCAGCTTAGTCTAGCCTGTCTTGACTCATGCCCCCATCTCTCATTCCAAGAATTAACACCGATTTCTTGTGAAATTTGTCTGTTTGCCCTCTGTATGTGTTTCAGCAGCTCGTGAGAACCCGTGAGCATCTTGGGCTGCGGTCACTTGCACTCCGGGCAGCTGCTTCCCAAGCCTCCGGCGCCAAGGCCCAGGCTGACCGTTACTCACCCCTCCTAGTCAGGCGTGTTTTGGGGGTTTGCACAGTTTAGAAAGTGGGGTGAGGGCGCCTTAGTCTTGGTAATGATACTCCAGGTGGTGAGGTTCAGACAGCTGGGAAGCTGGCAGCGCCCCAGGATCTCAGAGCATCTGAAGGTTAGAGTCCGTTTCCAGAAGAAACTAAAACCTGCGTTCTGCGTTGCCAAGATCTAGGGTCAGGCCCGCTCCGCTTGCACTCACGCTCTTTCCTTTCTCGCTCATCCTGAGCCGAGCCGTGCTCCTCTCCCTCCCGGAAGCGATGCATCGAGGGTGCAAGCTCCCCAGGCCTGGAAGACCCACGACCAGGAAGCGACCCTGGAGACGAGAACCTGCACTTGTCTCAGGAAGGCAGAGAGGTCCCAAGAGGCGGTGGGTGAGCCCAGCGGGGTGAGCCCAGCGGTGTGAGCCTGCCGGCAACCCGAACCTCGGCATCGGTAAACTGTCTGCAGCCGGGCGGGGCTTGCTGGCGCCGGGGCCTCCTTCCTCTCCTGGCACTTGGACCATCCAGATGTTTCTGTTCGTCCTCTTCGATCTTCTGCTCCCTTTCGAATCATCCCCTTTTCGCCAGCTCTCCAGTCGAGGCTGAGATTTGAAGCTTCCTTCCTCCTGGACCATCCAGCTCGAATCCCGTGATGCAAAGAGCAGGTGCCGTTCTCTGGTGTTTCCCACTTCCTGGGGGTGCAGCTGGTGACCTTGTTCAGCCAGAAGATATGCTTTGTGAGGGCTCAAACTGAGGCTGAGTATTTTCTGTGTATTAATATAAGGACCTGTCTGGTCTGGACTGTACTTCTTGTGACTCAGTGGTAATGGGCAATTACAAAGCCCGTAATTACACTTTGAAACTGGATGCCATTCCTTAGAGTTTTCAAAGCTTGGCCCCTGATTGGTTCCAGGTCAGGAAGACATATTAAATGTTTGTAATATGCTTAGTTTCAAGCAAAATTAACCCGCAAAATTGACCTTGCAGCAGTAAACTGCTAACCTTGAAAAGCACTCCTTTTTTTTCCCTCTCAGAATGGAGAGCTCCGACAGTACATTTTTCCAATAGATATTTCTCAGCTCTGAGAAGGTACATAAAGTGTGTAAGTCAGTATGTACATTTTGGGCTGCTGATTCCCATTCACTGACGTATAGTAAATTACAATTTCTATAATTAAGACATTGAAGAATGGCTTAGCATGGCCTGTTTTTGTTGTAAAAATCCAGTTTCATGAAATTTGTGTGAGGAAAAGTAACAAGAGAATTTAGTGTGTTCTTCAAGCTTTAGTTCCAGGCGCGACTGATCTTACATGGATGGAGTGGGCAGGGGTTTGTGGATGTTTCCCTTTGTGGGCCACACAGCTGTGCCCATGACTCAGCTCAATTGTTACAGCAGGAGAGCAGGTAATTCTTAGATGAGCGGCTGTGGCTGCGTTTCATTAAAACTTTATTTACAAAAGCAGATGATCACTGAATTTGGCCTGTGGAAATTTACAATTTGCTAATTATAAATTATAATTTGCTAATTCCTGACCTAGAGATTTTAAATATTTACTTAATTCCATTCAACAGAACAGGCCCTGGGCTAAGTAATAATGAGGGAAAAATGAGAAAGACAATTCGGAGTTTATCAGGAGATGATAGTTCTAACTCAATTTCTTTCCTTCCTTCCTTCCTTCCTTCCTTCCTTCCTTGCTTTCTTTCTCTCTTTCTCTCTTTCTTTCTTGTTTTTTAGGTCACTCTGTGTGGCATGCAGGATCTTAGTTCCCTGACCGGGGATCAGACCCGTGCCCACTGCATTGAGAGTGCAGAGTCTTAACCACTAGACTGCCAGGGAAGTCCCTCCAATTCAATTTCTTAACTGGAACTATTTAAAACAAAATATTTTCTTGGATCAGTCTCCTAAGGCAAAAGGAATAAAAGCAAAAATGAAAAAATGGAACCAAATTAAACTGAAAAGCTTTTGCATAGCAAAGGAAACCATTGACAAAACGAGAAAACAACCTACAGAGTGGGAGAACATATTTGCTAATGATGTGACCGACAAGGGGTTAATCTCCAAAATATACAAACAGCTCATACAACTCAATGTTGAAAAGACAAACAACTCATTCAAAAAATGGGCAGAAGACCTGAATAGACATTTCTACAAAGAAGACATACAGGTGACCAACTGGCACATGAAAAGATGCTCAACATTGTTAATTATTAGAGAAAAGCAAATCAAAACTGCAATGAGATATCACCTCACACCAGTCAGAATGGCCATCATCAAAAAGTCTACAAATAACCAATGCTGGTGAGGATGTGGAGAAAAGGGAACCTTCCTACACTGTTGGTGGGAATGTAAATTGGTGCAGCCACTATGGAAAACAATGGGGGTTCCTCAAAAAACTAAAAATAGAGCTACCATATGATCCAGCAATTCTACTCCTGGGTATGTATCTGGAAAAAAATGAAAACACTAATTCAAAAAGATACATGCACCCCAATGTTCATAGCACCACTATTTATAATAGCTAAGACATTGAAGCAACCCAAGCGCCCATCAACAGATGATTGGATTAAGATACATACACACACACACACACATATACACACAATGGAATATTACTCAGCCATAAAAAAGAATGAAATAATGTCATTTGCAGTGACGTGGATGGAGAATATTATATTTAGTGAAGTAAGTCAGAGAAAGATAAATATTGTATGATATCATTTATATGTGGAATCTAAAAAATAATACGAATAAATCTATTTACAAAACAGCAATAGACTTCCACATAGAAAACAAACCTGTGGTTACCAAAGGGGAGAGGGAAAGGGGGAGGGACAAATTAGGGGTATGGGATCAACAGATACAAACTACTATACATACAACAGATAAGCAACAAGGATTTACTGTACAGCACAGGGACTTATAAATATTATCTTGTAATAGCCTATAATGGAGTATAATCTGCAAAAATACTGAATCACCATGCTGTACACCTGAAACTAACATAATATTGTAAATCGACTACACTTCTAAGAGCCGGTGCAACATCCCAGCCTCTTTCCCTCTGCCATGAGGCTGGCAACGCTGCAGATGTGGGAGATTCTTTCTCCGTGGGACTGAGGGTGAAACTGATTGAGCTGGTGAATTGACGAAGCAGCGCCTCTGTTAGCTTGTGAGGGATGAACCTGGGCAAGTAGTGAAGCTTTGCTTTTTTAACCCACAGAGGTTTTCTGAGCTTGTCTGTTACCATGGCAGGGCTTGGTCCGTCCTGATTGATATGGTCAAGAGGGGCTTGAGGCAGAGCTGTCCAGGTGAGGATACAGGGTACCCACTGATTCATCGTTCACACATTTGCCAACTGCTCTGAGACACCTGTGGGGACAAGATGAGTAAAACGCGATTCCTGCCTTCAAGGAAATCAGGGCATCGCAGGGCAACAGCGGTGGAGCAAAGTGCTGCACAGGATTACCAAGGACAGACACTGTTACATCCCTGGGAAAGCCTGGAATAAACCGTAGGGTACTGAAACTTTCCTAAGAGATTGTAGGGAGTTACATATTCAAGAATCTTATTAAGTGGTTGCTTCTAAAGGGTAGAATTACGGAAGGTTTCAGAAAAGCAAACCCCTGGTGAAAGGCAGCGTTGGTTCTGTCTGAGGAAGGGCAGCCTGACCAATCCAGGATTTCCAAAAGGTGCGCATGGATAAAAGATACTGTTGTTGTAATCTACATAAGATTTAAAAAAGGAGAGCAAAATGCTGACTTACTGGTACCTTTCTGGAAGGAAACGGGCAACTCTGTTTCTCAGGGGTAAGTGCAGGACCTTATTTGAAGTTCCTCTAAGTGCTCTTCAGAACACAAGATGTGAGGTGGTTGAGAATCTGCCTGCCAATGCAGGGGACATGGGTTCGAGCCCTGGTCTGGGAAGATCCCACATGCCGCGGAGCAACTAGGCCCGTGAGCCACAGCTACTGAGCCTGCGCGTCTGGAGCCTGGGCTCTGCAACAAGAGAGGCCGCGATAGAAAGAGGCCCGCACACGGCGATGAAGAGTGGCCCCTGCTCGCCACAACTAGAGAAAGCCCTCGCACAGAAATGAAGACCCAACACAGCCATAAATAAATTAATAAAGCAAACTGTCAACAAGTAAAAAGAAATAAACACTAAAAAAAAAAAAAGAGTCCTGCTCTGTCTAAAAGTACTGGTCATCATTGGAGATGATTTTGGAATTTGGTACATTTAACGGAAGCAAATGACTGAAGACTGAAGCCAAGAATGGAAGGCCTGCACTCAGCTGAACACCGTTTGTCTCCGAGGTAGAAGAACCCCCCACAGAGCCGGGGCGTTGTTGGCATCAACAACCTCAATGGGAGGATTCCCCCAAAGGCAGTTCTCACACAGCTGCCTTCCCTCCTTCGCCTGGGCAATACCCCCCCCTCACCCCCGCAGCAGGCCAGGCGCCTCCTGCCGGGACCGCGCTATGGCAGGTTGGGTGTTCTGGCTCCACTACCCAGACTGCTATTTTCATTTCCCAGCCTCTCTGCCTGAAACAGACTGGAGCAGACCGGACTTCGATTCAGAAACTTGTTAAAACAGACCTTCAAGCAAACCCCAAATCAAGGAGTCAACAAGAGCAAAAATTCTTTTTGAGGAGCATTGGGTTCAACACTCTGGAAACTCCCATTAAAACCAGGATCTGGCCAAGGAAGGGAAAAAGGGTGATGGGGAAAATTAATCCCTTTATTTTGGTTATCACATTTTTTTTTTTTTTTGCGGTACGCGGGCCTCTCACTGTTGCAGCCTCTCCTGTTGCGGAGCACAGGCTCCAGACGCGCAGGCTCCGGGTGCGCAGGCTCAGCGGCCATGGCCCATGGGCCCAGCCGCTCTGCGGCATGTGGGATCTTCCCGGACCGGGGCATGAACCCGCGTCCCCTGCATCGGCAGGTGGACTCCCAACCACTGCGCCACCAGGGAAGCCCATGGTTATCACATTTTTAAAGATTAAATCTGGCTGAAAAACCACAGAGACAGTCCCAGACGGAAAACGGCAGGTTTCTCCCCACTTGGAGAGCCTGTGGAAGGAGGGCTGCTGTGGCTTGGTGACCAGTGCTGGTCCTGCCTGCGCTGCTCTTCTGAGGTTCATTTGAACAGCCCGGAGATCTGCCTTTTTCTTTGTCACCCGCCCCTCACAGCCCACCCCCTTCCCAAGTCTCTCTCCAAAGGCTCTGCTTCCCTCCCAGAAGCTCAGGATCTGGACAGTCGCAGCACAGGCGCCTCTGACAGCTGACCCAGCGTGGAAGCTGCCTGTGGCCACCAGGTCCTAGTGGAGTCTCAGGAGCTTTAGAAAAAGACCTATCCACTGTCTTGAAAATCAGAAGAAGGACAGTGATTTCATCCTTGTTCTCCTTGTCTTGTGGATATTTCAAAATGGCACCCAGTACACAAAAGTTAACTCAAAATGGATTGAAGACTTGAACATAAAACCTAAAACCATAAAATTCCTAGAAGAAAACATAGGCAGTAAGTTCTGCGAATGGGTCCTGGTGATGATTTTTTTGGATGTGACACCAAAAACAAAGGCAACAAAAGCATAAACAACAAACAAGAGGGACTACATCAAACTAAGACGCTTCTGCACAGCAAAGGAATCCATCAACAAAATGAGAAGGCAACCTACCAAATGGGAGAAAACATCTAACAAGGGGTTAATATCCAAAATATAATAAACTCAAACAACTCAATAGGAAAAAAAAACCCCAATCTTATTTAAAAAATGAGCAGACGATCTGAAGAGATGTTTCTCTAAAGAAGACATACAAATGCCAACAGGTACATGAAAAGATGCTCAACATCACTCATCACCAGGAAAATACAAATCAAAGCCACAGTGAGATATCACCTGACACTGTCAAAATGGCCATCATTAAAAAGACAAGAAATAACAAATGTTGGCAAAGATGTGAAGAAAAGGGAACCCTTGTGCATTGTTGGTGGGAATGTAAATTGGTACAGCCACTATGGAGAACAGTCTGGAGGTTCCTCAAAAAGTTAAAAATTAGGGGGCTTCCCTGGTGGTGCAGTGGTTGAGAATCTGCCTGCCAATGCAGCGGACACGGGTTCGAGCCCTGGTCTGGGAAGATCCCACATGCCGCGGAGCAACTGGGCCTGTGAGCCATGGCCACTGAGCCTGCGCATCTGGAGCCTGTGCTCCGCAACAAAAGAGGCCGCGATAGTGAGAGGCCCGCGCACTGCGATGAAGAGTGGCCCCTGCTCGCCGCAACTAGAGAAAGCCCTCGCACAGAAACGAAGACCCAACACAGCCAAAAATAAATAAATAAATAAATAAATAAATAAAAGAAAAAAAAAGTTAAAAATTAGGGGCTTCCTGGGAGGTCAGTGGTTAAGACTCTGTGCTCCCAATGCAGGGGGCCTGGGTTCCATTCCTGGTCGGGGAACTATATTCTGCATGCCGCAACTAAGACCTGGTGCAGCCAAATAAATAAATAAATATTAAAAAAATTAAACTATGATATGATCCAGCAATTCCACTTCTGAAGAAAATGAAAACACTAACATGGAAAGATATATGCACCCCCATGTTTACAGCAGCATTTAAATAGCCAAGATATGGAAGCAAACTGAGTGTCCATTGATGGATGAATCAATAAAGAAAAATGTAACACACACGCACACGCACACACACACACACACGAATACTAGTCAGCCATAGAAAAGGAAATCTTGCCATTTGTGACAACATGGATGGACCTAGAGGGTATTATGCCAAGTAAAATAAGTCAGAGAAAGACAAACACCGTATGATCTCATATGCGGAATTAAAAAAAAAACAACACATGACAAAAACTAACCTCATGGTTACAGAAAACAGATTGATGGTTACCAGAGGAAGGATTAGGGGTGGGTGAAATGGGTGCGGGTCCAAAGCTACAAATTTCCAGTTATAAGTCCTGGGACGCACTATACTGCACGGTGAGCGTGGTCTCATTCCGAAGCAAAGGTGTCCAGTGATTTTGGTGAATCTCACCCAGCTCTGCAGGTCAGTGGTGGTTCCACACAAATGGGATGAGAGGGGAGATCATGCTTGTAACCCTAGCATTGCAAAGGGAGCCTCTGAACAGAAGGGTCAGCTGGTAAATGTGTAGTACAGGTTTTCTCTATTTAATAGGTCGTTTTAAGAGGGATGCGTTGATTCCATGACATGCTAGTTTAAAGCCATCCAGAACTATGTATTCCTTTATTTAAGACGTGCATTTTCCCACTTGGGGCGTGAGAAAAAGTACAGTGTTCACTCATCGTACTTTCCCTCTGGTTTCTATTTCCCTTGTTTTTAAAGACTCTTTATCAGCTCCAAAAGATGAAACATGCTCAAATACGAAAGGTCTGCTCTCTATTTGAAAAGACTAGCCCCAAGAAACACACCCACATTTCCACAGACTTCAAAACTGTTCATTAAAATGCATTGAAAGAGAAGAATGTTGAGGAGGGCTGGTGGGGGTCTTGGGGTGCCCGCTCTGGGGGACACACACTGGAGAAGGGCTGTGGGGTCTTGTAAAGTATCCAACAAGATTGTCTACGGAGAGATTTCTTAGAAACAGACGGTGTAATCAGGAGATGTGGGTAACCAAGGGCAGTTAACTGCAAGTTTTAACCAGGCGATCACAGGAGTCAGGTCGTCACATGCCTATGGTTAAGCACTGGGATATCTTGTTTAATTTTTTCAACTGGCAACCAATTTAAAAAATAGTTCTGTTCCCTGCTAATCAATCATGCATTAACAAGCAATAAATATTTGAACCCTCTGCTAGGTACTATAGGTGTTTAAAGAGACAGAAGGTGATTTTAACCTAGTCTGGAAATCAAGATGTGTGCACAGGATGACCTGACTGGAACCAGGAATATATTGAGAATCAACAGCACAGAGAAAAGCACAGGGACTGGGAAATGAGGTGGCAGAGGAAACGGGCTGTAACCTGGAAAATAAAACATGAGTGGTGGTCAATTCCCCGTTTGCTCGTCCAGAGCTCACTGATCCTTGAAACCCGACTTTCACGTAATTCAGTGGTTTGGTGCATGTTCCCCTCCCCAGCATTCTTGAAAATGTTTAATGTGTGGGACCAGCCAGCTTATTGAAAAGTTACAATTTAATGAACCAAAAGTATTGTGTAAGGCCTATATTCAACATTAAGCGGGCAGACTGCATAGAAAGACAGGATTTCACCTTCATCTACAAAACCCATTCACAGTCTGCACATGTGCAAAGCCCGGGGGTGTGTGATTTGGCCCTGCGGCTCCATGCTTCGACCTCGAAGCTTCCTGCACACGCAGGCCCCCAGCCTCCTGGGCTGTGCTGTCAGAACCAAGACGGGGCAGTGCCAGCCGGCACCGCGGGTCAGCATGGGCCGTGGGCGTGGTGGCTGCCGTGGAGCTCAGCAAGCCTTGTTGAGGGACTCATTGTCTCGGGCAGCACTCTCCATCCCCTTAGCTGTGCCAACCCTCAGGGGAATTTGGTGGGTGAGGACGTGTCGGACTAGAGGCCAACTCCAGCACCTGTGTGCGTGCGTTTGTGTGTGTTTATGTTTCCGTATGTGTATGTGCATAGTGTGGGTGCATGTGTGTGCACATGTGTAGTGTGTATGTGTATTTAAGTATGTGTGGGTGTATGTTGTGTATATACGTATGCACGTGTGTACTGTGTGCCTGTGTGTGTTTCCTCTGTGGGTGTTGCTTTGTGTGCACACGTGTCCTCTGCATGGACGTGCACACATGCGTATATATTTTGCACATGTGTGTGTGACTGTGCGCACGTTATGCATGTGTACGTGTGTTGTGTGCAAGCGATGGTATTATGAGGGGAGGTGGAGGCCGCTGAGCTGCCGCAGGGACAGATATCGCGAGAGAACCAGGATCCAGACGGAACAGTGAGCGCAGGGGAGGCTCCAGCCTCGGGGCAGACCTGCCAGGCTCCTCCCAGCACCTGGTGGAGCCGCTCGCTGGATTCCTGCCGTGGGCTTCTCCCATCCTGTTCCAGTCTGTTCCGGTCCTGCCCCTCTGAGGAGCGTCTACGCAGGGACACAACAGCTGACAGCGTTTCCCAATCCTCTTGGGTGGACTCAAGCTTTTACTGGCGGGACTGGTCAAAGGTCAAGGGTGCAACCCGTCGCCGAGGCGGGTGGTGGGGGCTCCTGACCCCCGTGTTGAGGAGGAACAAGCGGGCTGCGTGCACGCGTCCTGAGCGCAGAGACTCCACTCCTGTTCTTCCCGCAGGCCCTTCCTCCTCCTCCAGCCACTGCCCTGGAGTCTGATCCGGAGCTCTGCGCTCCAAAAGCGTTACAGCCCAGGGGCGGTTCCTTCCTCAGGGCCTCATTTCTGCTGAGCGAGAGGTTTCTTTGAACTGACCAAAGTCATATTTGCTTGATTCAGGTTCAACAGATTTCATGTCTGTCAGTACAACTTAAAAATACCCCCGAACATACATGCCCTATTACAGACTTTCTTCCAGGTACATCTCCCTCACATATGAGTTAGCCTAGTAATTTCTTCTCACTTCTGCAACAATAAACTTCTTTCCTGATCAGCTCTACCCAACAGTCACAATATCCCAAGTAGGCACTTGTAACGTAAAAGCTGATTACAGGAGGTGCCGAAGTTATGAGGCTCAGAAAATACGACCTATTCAGTGAAAATCAGGAACCAGGGCTTAGAGCTCTGCATACTTTCCTCAGACGCAAAGGAAATCCTAGGAGCCCAGGGGCCGCAGCTGTGGTCTCTCATTACGAGGAAGACGGAGCAAAAGGGGAACAAACCTTAAAGAACAGGGAGGTAATAAAATAGAATCATTTGTGGGCTGATGAGAATAACTACCAGGATAAGAGCCATGAAGCAAAGATTAATCGGCACGTCAGCGGTTTGCAAGTTTCGAGGAGTTTAACCACAGGAGGACGGCGCTCTAGTACACAGTCCTGCTGGGACCCGCGCGCAGACGGGGTGGGACGGCTGGCGCTTTTGAAGCCCTATCTCCCTCCGCCTCATGCCACCCGATTTTAGTTGTGACTGTGAGTGCCAGACTTGTGCCAAACTATGCATAAAAACGAAGGCAAGTTTAATTTTAAAACCCCAGCTGTTTTTCGAAACCTGTGTATCAAGGACAAGATATATGGTAAGATATATGTAACTTAGATATATATATAGTTGGCGTTTTGATGGATTCTTTTCTGATTTTTTTCCTCTATGCAATATTCATGTACATCTACAGAAAGCAACTACTCTCATTTGCAATAGCTAAAATATTTTATGGGGAGTCCCATATTCCCCTTTCACTTAAAAGTCCTTTACAGGGGGCTTCCCTGGTGGCGCAGTGGTTAAGGATCTGCCTGCTGATGCAGGGAACACGGGTTCGAGCCCTGGTCTGGGAAGATCCCACATGCCATGGAGCAACTGGGCCCGTGGGCCACAACACTGAGCCTGTGCTCTAGAGCCCGCGAACCACAACTACTGAAGCCCATGCACCTAGAGTCCGTGCTCCACAACAAGAGAAGCCACTGCAATGAGAAGCCCGCACACCACAACGAAGAGTAGCCCCCACTCGCTCCAACTAGAGAAAGCCCGCGCACAGCAACGAAGACCCAACGAAGCCACAAATAAGTAAAATTAAAAAAAAAAAAAAAGTTCTTTACAGGACTTCCCTGGCGGTCCAGCGGTTAAGAATCCACCTTCCAAAGCACGGGACGTGGGTTCAATCCCTGGTCAGGGGACTAAGATCCTACATGCCTCGGGGCAACTAAGCCCATGCGCCTCAACTAGAGAGCCCGCGCACCGCAACTAAGACCCGATGCAGCCAAAAATAAATATGTATTTTTAAAGTTCTTTACAAACATTTCACCATAGATAAAAAAAAATTCAGAACAATTTTAATGACTAATAACATTTCATTGCATTTATATTTAACCAGTTCATTTTGAACTCAGATACCTTCAATAATTTTTCTATGAAGTAACACAGTTATGAACATCTTCAGATGTGAATATTTGTATTTCTAATTATTTTCTTAGCCTAGTTTCCTAAAAACTAAAATTTCTAGGTCAAAGAGTCAACACACATCTTGACTGACAAGCTGATCTCCACAAAGTGGCTATCAGTCACCTCCCACTGTGTGGTATCTGCAATACCCTGTGGTCCACAGCTTCCACACATGTCTGTGTTCTCCCGTGAAACTGCATCCTTGGTTTATTGGACATGCCTCCTCAAGTCTTTGCAACTACCTAGCAATTGCCTTAGTTTTCTAATCAGTTCTGATTTCTAGGATTACAGGGCTTTGGAGAGAAACACGGAGCTAGTTAGTCGTCCATGACAATCAGAAAGGCTCCTTCACGTGGAGAAGAGCTGTGCTCCTCTGAGCCTTCTGAAATCTTTTGTCATTATAATGACTTGGGCTCTGACTCCCTCCAGCTCAGGCTGATTTCCTGGGCATTGTTTACTACGGAGGATTCAGAGTCTGGGAAGATGCATTCCTACCTACAGCATCCCCCATGAGGCTAGAACCAGGAATCTGAAGGAGCTGGGGAAGCGTGCTCAGAGCCCTCATCATCTCCTTTTCACTGGATGCTGAGTCAGGAAAAGGGCAGTGGGCCCTGAGGACGTGCCCACCTGCCCTGTCCCAGCCCGGGCCGCCTACCTAACTCTCCCCCAACTCCCTAATTCCCCTCCCACCATCTCTCCACTCACCCAGCCAGAGGCCCTTCCTGCTGACACTTCATGGTGACATATGCACTTCAGATGTAGTGCCTACTTCTCACTCCCTGAGCCCAGATTTCCACCGACATCCATCCCCACTTTGTTGTGTTTGTGGTCAGTTCCCTCCCCTCAGCAGTGCTGACTATACAGTCTAGTTGGAAGGAACTGGTGCCCTTGCCCGTGTGGGATGCACCAAACCCTAAACACGCAACCAGAAACCATCTCTGCAGCATAAGCTCACTTCCATATTCTTTAGAACACTCTTGAACTTGGATTTTTAAAGTCTTTTTTCTCATCCCTCTATAAGGGCTTCTAATCTTTCTCTAGCATGAAATTTAATTATTTCCACTTGGGGTATCAGCCCTGGCTGCTTTGATTTTAAAGTAATCTCTCATTTGCCAAGGAAAATTCATTAGAGCAAATAGAGGAAAATCTCTCTGTTACATCCCATTAAAACGTGGCAAGAATCAGGCAGAGGGGCCAGCAGACCTGTGTTGAGGTCGCCAAGCAGCCACGTGGGCAGCCGAGCCCCTAGCCAGGAGGAGATCCTGAGACAGGAAATTGCCTTTTGAGAGGCAGAGTCAGAGACGCAGGCTATGTATTACAATGTACACAAACATGTATACATGTACACATACGCATGTGTGTGATCCAGCTCTCAGCAATATTGTAACCTGGCGGCAGAAGACAAACACGCTGGCCTGGGAGTGGTCGCTGTTCTGGAAACTGCACCTTCCAGCAAGTTCAAGTTGAAGAGCCAGTCAGTCTGTGAGGCAAAAGCAGAAAAGGAGCAGCACCCTGGGGCCCGGGGTCCTCTGCCCGGCATGGGTGCAGGCAGGGGCTCGGCAAATGTTCTCCTGTGTTTGATACTGGGTGTTGTTCTCCCAGCCGTGGCTGGCCTGGAACGCTCTGACCACTGCTGCGTGCGGACATGCCCCTGCCTGGGTTATAGGACCACAGCCTTCGGGAAGCTTACAATGACCCTCGGCAGGAATTCCCCCTTCTCCTCCCTGCATAGCATCTGCCATCACTACATTGCCACTGAGTCGGTTCTTCTCTGACAGGGAGATTCATCAGGGAATGGCCAGGACATCGTATACTGCAATGGACTGAAGCCCAATTCAAAATGGCTTAGGGTATGTAGCCCAAGGCCCAGGTGTGATCATCAGGCATAGCTAGATCCAGGTGGTCATATTGGAAATTTGTCCCCATCTTTGGTCACTCCTTCTGAGTAGGCTTCATCGCTGGCTTGGTTTCTCCATGTGGCAGCGACAACGACTCCCAAAGCTTGGGGCTTTCATGTGCTTTGTGTCTAGTCATCAGAAAAAGGGGGGCTTTCCTTCAATAATCCCAGCAGACATGGGTATAATATGTATTGGTCTTGCTAGAGTCAGGTGCCCACCTTGAACCCATCTCAACAGTCGGGGATGGAAGACCCTCCCAGGAGAGGCCTAGCTTGTGGGCCTCCCCTAGAGACACAAGGTGGGGCGGCCCCACCCAGTCACACTCTCAAGAGTGTCACCCAAGTTACATGCCTTGGAGAGGAGTGAGTCCCCAAAGGAAAACAGGGTGCCCTTATGAAGAAGAGAAAGAGGGTGCTGGACAGACAAGCAGAGCAGGTGCCCCTACAGTTGTCAATTCTAATTAGGAAGCAGGGCAGGGGACCATCAGCCAGTTCACCAGAACAGTTGTGCTGGCTTTTACTAAAACATGACCTACTAAGAACATGGCACTCATTAGCGCTGTGCCTCCCTCATCCTTCTTTCCTTGGACAAAGAAGAGCATATTTAGTAACCCCACTTTGTGCTAGCACTGTGATATGCAACACCCAGGCATATCATAGCTAGTCCCTCTACTGAGGTGCTCACTACATAATGTTGAAGGCAAAGATGTTAACAAAAACGCCTAAAGTTATACACAAATATAATCAGTTCTACAGCAAAAGGCTGTGGAGCAACAACTCTGGTTTGGGGTGGAGTGGTTGAAGGTTTCAGAGCTGACAACATTTGAACTGGGCTTTGAAGTATGAATAGGAGCTCACCAGACAGTAATGAGGTATTCAGACGTTGTATGCAGAGGGAAACAAAATATGAGAGGGTGCAGAGTTGTAAATGACTCTGTCACAGAAACAAAACCTCATGCAAACAAGAATACTGTAAGCATAGGCTTTGCTGTTAGTGCAGAGCAATCTTTGTGAATAAGTTAAAAAATACTAACTTAGAACATAGGAAGTGTTTGGCAGGGATGTGGGGAGAGGAGAGAGCTGAAGGTGGAAAAACAGGACCAGATGATGGATGATGTGAAAGAGTCTTGGCCTCATCCCACAGGAAGTGAGGAACCATACATGGGAATCAGCCCACAAACACAGGTTCCCGTGAAGCACTATTAAGGCAAAGTCACTCCCTCTCTTTGCAGCGTGTGCTGCATTTTCGGTGGGTATGTGGCTGAACTTTGGCACAGCGCCCAAAGCTTATGGCATTAAAAGCCACACTGACTTAGACGTAGCTGGTCTGTCAGGGAAGATGGACAGAAGCCAATTCCTCTGAACACAGTCCCTTTTCAGACACTTTACGCAGATTGAAAGTCCAGGAGCAGCAGGCTCTCCCTGCGGTGGGGACGGGGACCCCAGGTCATGTCCACAGTCCTGTAAAGTGGGCTGGCCAATGTGTCACATGGGGGCGAGCAGGACCCCCCTCTTCTACTCATGCCCAGGGCACACGTGGCTCACAGCGGCCAGAAACCAAGGACGGGCCTCCCTTGGCCAAGGTTGTCGAAGAGGGAGGATAGTTCTGCAAGCTGAAGGGTTGGTGCATTGTACCCAGGTGAGATGCCCGTCTCCTAGATGCTCATTCTGGGATCTCAAGATCAGTTTCCCCGTTGACTGCACAATACAGGGAGCCCACTGATCCAGCTGAAAACATAAGAACATCTCACTTTTCTAGAACACTTCCCTCCTGCGTGGTCTGGGTCTCAGACACAAACACCTCGGACCAAAGAAATGTTGAGGCTGTGTGTGCCTTTCTGTTTCCTTTAAGCTTTAAGAAAAAAGGTATGAGGTGGCTGATTGCACCAAAAATACAGGCTATTTCTGGCATTCATTCTGGATGCCACCTGACACGGCCAATTTTGGGATCGTACATTTTCCTCTGAAGGACTCTTCGGTCTGGGTTCACAACCATGCAGCCCTGTGCTAGCAAAGTGCCCAGTACGTGGGGTGGCTGCCCCTATAGCACAGCTCCTGTGTCCCGCATTTGGACCAAGCAGAGAGGCACAGAGACCCATCTGAGAAAAACAAACCATAGACGATGGTTCCCACAACAGATCAAACGAGGAGTGAACCAGACAGGAAGCCCCGAGTGAAGGTGGGGCCTGCCCATTCCCATGAGAATCTCCACGCACATCCAGGCGGCCCTTCGTACCTGGGGCTTGTTTTTTTTTCCCTCCTTGAGTTAACTCATCAATATGCAAACATGCTGGTCTTCATCTAAAAGCAAAACAAAAATCAAGCAGAACCCCCTCTGACGAGCACACGTCAGCCTCCGGATTCCACTTCACTTCTCTGTCTTCCGTTACTGCATGGCTTCCCCCGCCCCCGCTCTGCTGACCAGGCTTCCAGCCCAGGGGTGGCGGCGGCGCCTCTGAAATGCTCTTGACAAAGTCCCTGTCAACTTCCTGTTGGCAGATGTCAGCCTCATCTGCCTGGTCCTTGCAACAGTATTTGGTCACTTTTGCTGACCTTTCAGAAACCAGGTTTTGAAGTGATTTTCTGGGAACTTGCAGTTTTTCTGCTGTGCCCTTGGCCACAAGGCTGGATCCTCTTCTCTTCCTAGAAATAATGGAAATCCTTTTGTCTGTCTCTGTACTCAGGGTGTCGCACCCTATCCCAAGAGTTTAAGCACGACCACAATGCTGACAGGTTCCCACATTTAGATGCTCAGCCCTGCTCTCCGGGCTCACATACCCAGCCTCTGCCTGGACGTCTCACCTGGATCTCTGGCCGGCAGCTCACACGGAAAGGTTCAGCGCAGGACCCCTGCCTGCCCTGCCCTGCTCTGCTCAGCGTGGCAGAGACCAGCACCGGCTCGGGCCCCAGGCTCAGGAACTTTCTATAAACCCGGTCTCCTTACGTCGCAAGCCCAGTCCGTTAGCAAGTCCCGAGTCTGGCCAATTCCCAGGGTCCGAGCCTCCACGTGCCTCTGGGAGCCTGGAGTCCCGTTCCCTGCACCCGGCCCCGCACAGCAGCCAGCGTTCACCCTCCAGTAACCCGCGTGGCCGAGCTCAGAGCCCCCACTGTGCCCAACAGGCCCAACTCCGTCCTTCCTGCCTTCTCCTGGCACCGTTTGCCCAGTCGTCAGCCTTTCCCCCCGGGACGAATATTCCAAGCTGGCGTACGCTCTTCTCCAGGCTCACTTCAGTCATCCACTCGAAGGCCGTGGATACTGGAGCTTTGGTGACCCTGAGCCCACCCTGTTACTTCATCCCCTTGCCCTCCTGGGAGTCCTCACGGCCTGAGGGGCCGCGTGTCTGATCCAACTCCGTCTTCTGACCAAAGGAGCTGCAGGTGCCGTGAGCTCGGGGCCTCGGCTGGTGCCGACTTCTTGCCCTTCATCCAGGCATCTGAGGCAGCAGTGGGTGCTAAGGACATTCTGTGCGTGAATTATGGTAAATTGAAGCTGGGATGGGTTAAGTAATGTAAGCAGTTTTAGTAAGTGGTCTGATGACAAAGCAGTGTAGAAGCTGTGCGCACATCGGGCAGGTAACCTTGCAGCGACCTTGAGGCACAGGCCCCATTTTAATTGTTGGAGAGAAAGGTTGGCATTCATGTTGGAGCAGCAAAAACAGATGCGCAGAGGCAGAAATAGACAAAATGTGTTGATGGAATTTAAAAGAGAGGAGTTTTATAGCATCAGAGAAGTTGGAAGAGAAATCGTGCGAAGTAAGTTGAGACTAATAAATGGAGGGCACCCAGCAATGGGCCACAGAGCCTGGGCTGCAGGGGGCGCGGCAGAGGCTGTGAAGGCATACGGGTGCTGAGGTCCTAGGACTCACTGTGTGTCCAGTCCGTAGGCTTAGTCCCGGGGATTCAACAGAAACAATGGGTCTGCTCTATAAAATCTGTTGACTGGGAAAAGAAAAAAACCCACGTTTTTGTGTCCATTAGCAAGAAAATATACTTCATTTCACATTTTAAATTGAAATGTGTGACATTTACCTTCTTTCTCTATAAAAAAAAATCTGCTTTCAAAAAAGTGATCATATTAAGAAGAAATGAGAAATTCTTGCTGACTCAACATTCAATCAGCCTGGATCATTAGACCATAGATTACACATGTCACCAAAAATCCTTCTAAACCAGCATTTGACACAAGAATTGAAATGCAGCATTGAACCAGTTTGAACAAATCTGGAGCAGTGGTGTCTGTGCTTTATATATATATATATATATATATATATATATATACATACACACACATAGATATTTTATATATAGATATAGATATTTATAATTTAAATATCTATATATATTTCTACTTGTCAAGAGATGATCGGTTAAAGAGAACATTTTATTCAATACTCCAGGTCCGTTGTGGACAGATCTTAGAGAAAGTCTCCTTTTGCATGAGGTTAAAACAACTGCACTCTATTCCTTTACACTAAAGGAGCCTCTCACTGTCAGCCAAAGTCAGAATACTTGAAGCTTAACGTGCTGCGTCTCCTTATGGAAATTCCTTCTGCAGACGTTTGTGGAGTTTTTGTATCAATGTTTCAGAGGTAAAACCGCTTGCCATATGTGTTACTTCGTCCATTTGCCAGAAAACTTTAACCAAAATCACCTTTTTTTCCCTCTATGAATTTTAGAAATTATATTAAAATTCATCAAGATGGCAGATGAGCGTATGAAAAGATGCTCCACGTTGTATGTCATTAGGGAAATAAAAATTAAAACAATGAGATCCCACCACACACATATCAGAACGGCCAAAATCCAGAGCACTGACACCAAATGCCGACAAGGACGTGGAGCAACAGGAACTCTTGTCACTGCCGGTGGGAACGCAAAAGGGTACAGACACTTTGGAAGACAGTCTGGTGATTACTTATAAAACTAAACATACCCTTACAATGTGTTCCGGCAATCATGCTCCTTGGTATTTACTCAAAGGGATTGAAAACTTATGCCCACACAAATGTCTATAGCAGCTTTATCCATAACTGCCAAAACCTGGAAGCAAATGAGATGTCCTTCAGCAGGTGAGTGGATAAATAAACTTGGCCTGTCCAGACAGTAGGATATTAGAATGTCAAGTCCCAACAATTTCTGAGGCAATGCAAAAGGGCAGCTGAGGAGAAAATCCTGCAGTCCTGGAAGGAAGCTCTTTGTTCAAGGAACAATCTTTCCAAGCCACTCTGTTTCTAGGGGCATCTAAACTCTGCCCTTCTGAATGGGGCAGAGTATCAGGAATTTTCCAATTTTCTAATCTCCAGCTCATCTCCAGAATTCACAGTGGAAAACAGTCTGCAGAGTTGCCTCCGTGGGTTCAATTCTTGGGGTCAAACCCAACATAAGACCCAATTTCTAATCAGCCCAGCCCAGAAGCTGGCGGCTTCCTGCTAAGGGCAGCCCACAGGCTGGTTCTTCTGTTCCCTTGGCCACCGCCAGGGAGCTGGGTCATGTCTCTTGTAGAACAACAAACCAGCCAAGGGCTACCTGTGAATCTCTACAAGCGGGAGATTCTGGAAAGTTAAAGTTAATGCATCATTGCACGTATGGTCTGGGGTCGTGGGGGTGGATTTACCCGATAGACCAACATTTTCTTTTTTAAAAAAATTAATTAATTTATTTATTTTGGCTGCATTGGGTCTTCGTTGCTGCACGCGGGCTTTCTCTAGTTGCAGCGAGCGGGTCCCACTCTTTGTTGTGGTGCATGGGCTTCTCATTGCGGTGGCTTCTCTTGTTGCAGAGCATGGGCTCTAGGCACGCGGGCTCAGTAGTTGTGGCGCACGAGCTCAGTTGCTCCGCGGCATGTGGGATCTTCCCGGACCAGGGCTCGAACCCGTGTCCCCTGCACTGGCAGGCGGATTCTTAACCACTGTGCCACCAGGGAAGCCCCAGACCAACATTTTCTGTAAAACTTTTCGACAAGTGAAAGACAGTGTGGTTGAAACGTAACAAGCAGGATTACCCAGAAATGACCCCAGGGGCAACTTCCATTCTGAGGGCCATGGCGCTCAGACCACCCCTCAGCAGGAGGACCCCAGGGACCTCCTGGAATGGAATTTAAAAGAGAGGGGTTTTATAGCTGGGAGCTGGGAGCTGCTGGCCCCACGTCCCGAGCAGGAGCTTGCCACCCAGAGCCCTCTCCTGAACACTCAGCCCATGGGAGGGGCTCAGAGGGACGCTCACCCCTCGCAGAGCGGCCCCAGCACGCCACGGCCCCACCGGGAACGGGCGCCCCTCGTCCCCCCAGGCTAAGTCTGCCCCCACCTGAGTGTGAACACACCTCAGCTGCCAGCGCTTCGATGGAAACAGTGGTTTCATTCTCTGTCTCTCAGTGATGGATCTTTCAAATGTCACACTCAGGTCCTGGGCCCTAGACTCAGAACTCACTGGAGGAGTGCGAGTGGCCGACGCAGGGGTGCGGGCTCGGGAGCAGCTGGCATGTGCTGACCCCTGGGCTCCTTTTCCCCACCCTCCTCCTGCACCAGAGCCCCCGCCGTGGCCAGAAGCTCTAGACCTCCTTCCTCTGCCCAGGCCCTTTCTTCAGGTCTGAATTTCACCCATAAACTCCCTGCTGGTGGCTGAGGAGAAGGCAGGAGGGTCAGAGTCAGAGGAAGAAGATGTGAGAAGAAGTTGCCCGGAGGCCTTGAAGCTGGAGGAGGGGGCAGGAGCCTCGAGGAGCTGGAAGAAGACAGGGAAGAGGTTCCCCCAGAAGCCTCCAGAAGGAACTGCCTGTGCATTCACTTCAGACTTCTGTCTCTACAACTGTAAGACCATAAATATGTGCTGTTCTAAGCCAGTGAATTTTTGGAAATGTTCTACAGCAGCAATGGGAACCCTAATTCATCACCATTTCCTTGTTTTCACTCTCCAGTTTTCTTACTGACTTCATGGTGTGTGGTGATCAGAACTGCATATACTACTCTGAGAGGGTAGGGGAATATCGGCCAGATTTGTTTGGTGGCCAGGAAAATTATTTCGTAACCTCAAGAGAAGAGTACAGACCAGAACCTTTGGAGACAGCCTTCTAGAGAATCCTGGGTACCAGGAAGCACACTGACTTTGAATTTTAGTGAATGATTATATTGTCCACAATAACAGTGATGTACTGTATTCTTTTCTACAATTGACCCTGTTCTAAGTCTCATTAGAAAGTTGAAAGCCCATTTAAGGAGTCTGGGAAGATGGTGGCAATTTAGTGTTTTTGTATTTTCCCCAAATTCTCCCAGAAACAGACATACTAGATCTGAAAGCAAAACTAAGAACCCAATACCCACGGATCCCACAGTTCTGGAACAGTCTGAACCCTATCAACTCAAAACTAACAGAGCTCCCCCAGCACCCAGATTCCTTCCCTCAGGAGAAACTCCTGAGGACTGAATCTGGCCAAATTGATCAGGACGCACAGTAGGGGCAGAGGAGAAGACACCTCGCAGGTGGTCGGGGAGGGGAGACAAGCGGGTTGATTTCTGAACCGCCCAGGCTAAATTGCTCATCGCTTTGTGAAAACAACAAAAGAGGAAGCACCAGGGCTTCAAAGTTAAAAAGCTATGCCAGCCCATTGCTATCTCCTGACGATTCAGGAAAAGTCTTTGTTTTGTTTTATTTTTAAAAATAAGCAGCATGAACAATCACAGGAAAATCTACCCGAGCATTGTCAATTCCCTGCCAACAATAAAGGCGTGCCAGGAAAATACAGGGCTTCCTGCATATTGAAACACACCCATAATAGCAATAACTATAACAATAACAGAAGGAAACCACTAAGTTAAAAGCGGGAGCAGGCATGGGCATTGTTATTCTGAGACTAACGTTTTTACGTTGAGGTCAGATTGAGTCATTACTTTGATATCATTGAGAATCAAAATAGTGTGAGTGAAAGGAGACGGTCATGCAATGGATGAGGTTAAGTAAAAACACTGTATTCCTAAATTCGAATGGGAATTATGGATATGAAATGACTAGTTTTGTACAGAAAAGGACTGAAAACAGTGACCAAACCCGATCAATAGTCACCCCCGGTGAGTAGATTTCTCACTAAAACCATCCATGGCTTCCGGGAGAAATGGAAGATTTCATGTCTGAGTCGGGAAATGCACCATCTAAAACATCGTGTCCACCAGAAAACAAGAAAGCCACCAAAGGTCTCCAGGTCCACGTCAAAAGGATTCACTGAAGAGGCCCCCACCGACTGAAGATGTGAGAATTACCGCATTGAAACACATCTAATGTTTAAATCCACGAGTTAACAGACATTAAAACAAACTAAAACAAAAAGCGCAAAATCTAAATTGAACCTCAAGGTACAAGTAGTTGATGAGGGAAAGCGTTTTTTGTTTTTTTAAAATAGAAGCTTGGAATTAAAATGCCATTGTTTCACAACTCAGCATACCTGAGTAAATCTAGGCAACCATTTTCAAAGGCTGGTAACATCACCAAGAGAGACAGCCAGGCACCGGGGTTCCCATTATGATGGGATCTGCTTTGGTGCCCGGAGGCCTCCAGCCGGCCCCAAAACACTCACCCTTCCACAGCTCTGCATTCTCCCAGCTAAATGAGGCCACAGATTAACAGATACCATGCTGGGTGTTTTGTTTTGCTAAGCAATTATTGTCAACTTTTTGCTTAATGATAGAAATGCAATTACCTCCCATCTTTCAGAGATCCTTAGGGTGGATGCAACAGTACCATATCTGGAATTGCCCCAACGCCCCTGGGGGAGAGTGGTAGGCAGGGCAAAGATGGAACCGGATCGCTCAGCTGTATAACCTTTTCTCTCTACTGACAAATTTCCACAATAAGAAAAAAAACAAGACAAACACGCACAAAGCCACACATACTCATTTAGATGAGAACCTCAATGGATTTGGTCCTACAGGGCTTGTGGAGCCACTGAGGGTGGAAATTAGAACCGGGAGACGTTTTTGTTCTATGGCACCTCCTGAGCAGTCTTGCAGCATTAAGAGCATTTTAAGTTGTACCCAAACTCTCACCAAAAAGAGATCTCCCTGATCCATTCTTATGCAAGGAGCTGTGATGTCAGCTTTGTTGATTTAAATTTTAAGCAAAGGGTAGATGGGGGTGACCAGGGGCCGGGAGGTGGGGGAGGTGGGCAGGAGCTGGTCAGAGAGACAAAGCTGCAGGGACGCAGGGTGAGCAGTCCCAAGACTACTGTCCAGCACGGTGACTGCAGGTGATAACGCTGGGTCAGGTCCTGGAAATTCGCTCAGGGAGTAGACCTCAGGTGCTCTGACCACACACAGTGGTCACTACGTGAGCCAGACGTGCTAATTAGCTTGACTGTAGTAACCGTTCCACTGTGTGTAAGTGTTTCAAACCAGCATGCTGGACACCCTAAAAATTTTAAATTCTTATTTAAATTTTAAAAATTTAAATGCTGAAGAGCTGTGAAAGTGCACTTCTGCTAAATGCCGCCTTCCTGTTGCTTCTGGTGTGAGTGGCACCCTCGAAGGCCGCGGCTGTTCCTCGTTCTCCTCTGCAGTCCTAGAAGTAGGTGGTACCATAACCAAACTGGAGTTGAGGTGCACGGGTCACACGGCCCTGGGAGCAGGTGCCCCAGAGAGCTGCCCTAACGTTCTTGCCCAGGCCTTCCTCTTCCCTCTGAGCTTCATGTTTACCCCAAGGGAGCCTCGCACCCTCCTCACAGCCCCACCTGCTCCTGGTACGTGCACTGCAGGCCTCTGCCCACATCGGCCCCTGGAGCCGCGCACAGAGGGGAGGGCTGGCAGGCGCCGTGCTCCTCCCACAAAGCTGGCTCCACTCGCCTCTGCAACTTCCTTTTTCTCTTTCCCGAATCTCCAGTCCTGGAGCATGTCCCGTGGTTAATGGGCACCTGTGCTGTCTGCCAGGGCCTCCTGATGGGGCTCCCCAGCTGCCCGCCACTCGACACCCTCCGTGTGAAGACAGGCTGGTCCTCTGGGGGTGAATCATGTGGTTACGTCCATGCTCAAAAAACTCCAAACTTGTTCTCAGCCTGTGAGGCTCTGCAAATCCAGCCCTGCCTTTTCTCTCCAAACTCAGGTCCCGAACCGGCCCCTCGATCTCGTGGCCCCAGCCCCTGTGGGCTTCTCTCTGAGCTGCAAGGGGAGAGTTCCATTCCCCTCGTAGGACCCTCACTCTCACTGTCCCGTGTGCTGATCTTCACATCTGTCTGTGCGGCTGTGATTCAGATCTGGTGAACTGACATGGCTTCCAGGGGATCTTTATCCCGCTGCTTTGATCACGGACCTAAGCCTCTGTGTTTTCTTGACTGTGTTTTAGTGAAGCCTCTTGCTCCCCGGCGGGTGCACGTTACCTGGGAACAGCCCCATCTTGCTGGCCCTGCTCACCCTCCACCTCTGGGTCCTGCCGCAGTGCTGGGCCCAGACTGAGTGCTCAGTGAAGGAATTTCTGCCCCTTGGTCTCCACTCCACTCCTGCTGTCTCCCCAGAGCAAGTTTTGTTAGTTCCCCTCCCAATGCGTTTTTCCATTTTCTTGGAAGGAAAAGGGTGCAGATCCTCCCTAAGCCAAGGTCAGCTCCCTCGCAGGGACTTCCTGCACATGCTGCCGTTGGAGCTGCACCTGGGGCCAGGCGCCTTCCCTGAGCGCTGGGTCCTCTGTCTGGAAGGGGCACGGTGGGCCGTGGGGGACGAAGTCAGACCAGAGATGAGGCCCCATGGCTCTGAGGAGCAGATGCCCAGGTTCCCAGGGGTCATTTCATTCCCATCTCCGCCCCCGACCCTGCTGTCCCCTCAGGAATCATGAGCGGCCCCGACTCCTGTCTCTCCTAGATCCTTGGATGCTGGACCCCAAGGGAGCCTCCCTCGGGAACGCGTTTGTCGTTGATGGGCTTCCGTTTGTTGGCCAGGCTCAGCAGCCGCAGGAATCAAGCTCTCCTCCTACAGAGACACCAAACCCCCAAAGGGGCCTTCAGTTACCCCTTCCAGTCGCTCCAAGTTAATTAAAAAAAAGTGCTCACTGCTTCAGGTGTCTGCTATTTGTTTTGACAAGGACCGGCTGTCTCTCTGGGAAGAGGCAGCTATGGACCAGCTCCCTGGCACGGCCAGCTGCGTCTCAGCTCAGATTGGGACTGAGGCCACTGGCAGAAACTTTGTTCTCCTGACCTTGAGAGGATGACAGCCAGGAGCCCCTTTGGACTGAATAATCCTATAAAGTGCTCAGTGGCCTGGAAAAAATGATTTTTTCAGCTTTAATCCGTTATGATATGTTATTTGAAAATGTAATCTTCCGTGCAAACAAGCAGCACACTGGCCTCCTTTGCTGGCCTGACGTCCCCGTCTGGGCTGACAGTGTCTCTTCAAAGCCGTCCTCTGGTCGTGTCTGCAGGCTGTGAACTACTTGCATATTGGGGAACCTCGAGCTGGCGTGAAAAGTGAATTCAGTCCTTAGTAACCAGGTGGCCTTGTCTCTGGGGCCCCGGCTAACAGATAGGAAGCACCAGGCTCTGCAAGGGAACTGAACACAAACGTCCACGTCCTCCAGGGACTGAGTACATCTAAACCCTCTAATCCTTTCTGAGAACCTGTCTCGCTTGTTTGGATTACACCAGTTCAAGGGGGGCTTCGGGGTCATGCACCTAACTGGACCTGGGAGGAGCTGGGGGCTGCCACGGCCGCCCCATGCCCCCTCTTCTCTGCCCAGCAGGGTCCTGCCCTCAGCCCCTGGACACAGGCCCAACCATGGGGAGGGAGTGTAAGGACGAACCCCTGGACACACGCTCTGGGGAACGCCAGGCACAGCCCAAGGGGACGTGTCTGATCAAGGGACCCCCACTGCATCTTCAGGATCCAGTCCCTGGGCTCCATGGGGCAGAGTAAAGGGATGTCAGGGTTGTGGAAGGAACATAGGTTTGGGTGAAAGAGGGTCTGGGTTTGATCCTGCCTCTGTCACTCAGGGCCTTTGGGAAGACATACTCAGTTCCCACACAGAGGTGCAGGATGATGCTGGCTTCCTCCCTCGGACAAGGAGGTGAGGGTACACCCAGCCTGGCCGGACAGCAGCTGCTCACATGCACTTCCACTCTCTGCCTTATTTATGCATTATACACTGATCTGTGCTGTGGAGGAAAGGCCCTCCTCCCTCCTGGGAGGGCATCAGGCACGGCACTCGTGAGAGAGGTGGGGTGCTGGGACCCTGCCTCACGGCCTGCCCCCACCATCTGCAGGAAGGACTGTGGTGCCCAGTCACATACGGACACACAGCAGGAGCGAGGGCACCCACCCCCGCAAGCTCCCTTCCCACCACACGGGGCTCCGCCCCACATCCTGCCCCGCAAACAAGACACGCAGGCCGGCCTGTCCTCAGGAGCAAGGATGGCCCACGCCCTTCGGGGCAGGAAGAGGCGGCAGCAAGCTTACCTGCAGCATATGGACAGATGGGGTTACTCCAAGCCCTTGGGGACTCTGGCAAAGTCGTGTTGGAGAGAGGGAAGCTACTGCCATCTGGTGGACGACGCTGGAGATGCTGCCCAAGGTCTCGCAGGCAGGACACCCCACACAGAGGACTCTGCTCCCAAAGCAGGAACTGACTCGGCTCTGGACTCACGCTGTCCAACAGAATCACGTGAAATGTTAAGTGTGCTAGTAGCTACAGGAAAAAGTAAAAAGAAATTCATTTTCATAACATTTTATTTAACCCAACAGATCCAAAATATGATTCTTTAACCATGTACTCAATCTAAACATTACTAGTGAGGTTATTTTACACTTTTCTTCCTCCCCAGCACGTGTCCGTTCCAGTGTGAATTTCACACCGACCGCACCTCTTGGTGCAGACCGGCCGATTTCCAGGTCCAGGAGCCTCTGTCATTTTGGACCAGTGGTGGCCTGCCGGAGTCTGGTGTCCCCTTTCTGAAAAGTGGAAGAGTCTCAACTACCCTGTAAATTGAGCCTCCAGTACTTACTGGCTGGTACTGTTCCCACCAGGGTCAAAGGTTTTCTAAGACAGGGTTTTGCACTTCATTTGTATCTGTGAAGCTCCTCAGCCACCTGGCAGAGTAGATGCTTAATTAACTTCTGAGTCCCTTTGGCTGAAGTACTGCAGATGAGCGTGAAACCAGACGTCTGTTCCTCAAGGTTGGAAGCTGGAGTCCAAGGTCAAGGTGCTGGGGACCTGGGGTCGGGTGAGGACCCGCTTCCTGGTCTGCAGATCCTGTTTTCCCTGAGTCCCCATGAGCACCGAGAAGCTGTTTAAAGCTTCGAGGATGCTGTAGTCACAGGCCTCAGGGGCTGGGGGAGGGAACAGACCTGTGAGCCTGGGCAGGAGGGCCAAGTCCACTGCCCTAACCTTGATATGTGTTGACCCCAGTCAAGGCATTGAAGAAGGGACATCCTGCACCAGATCCTCAGTCTTTAGTCTGCCTGGGGGTGGGGGAAGAATTCTCTCTCTCTGCCTCTTGACCTACCTACCATAAGGGACTTGGGTAGTCACCCAAAAAACAGAATAAAGCAGACTGAATTGTAATTAAGATGAAGGAAGAAAAAAAGGTGGGCACTAATTAACCAGGGAAAGGAATGACGCTTCAATGGAGACGATGACACAGATGAATGAGTTTGCTGCAAATTTGGTTCCCACCTTCCTAGAATGATCTGCCAAAAGGGAGGCATCCTCAGCCATGGTTTAGTCAACGTGCAGGAGGTAAAACTAACCATTATCCAGGGAATTTGTTGCTCTTCCTGGTATGAAGTCAGTGGGAAGGGATTTCTCCTGGGAGGTCTATGAAGTTCACCATCTCCAACTTTCTGTCCTTGGATGACATGAGAGAACTCACCCTGGAGGAAGACCATATGGATGCCACCTGTGCAGGGTCGCCGCTGTCAAAGCTCTCACTCTGGATGATATATGAGTGCTCGAATTATAAATGCGACGAGTGTGGAAGAGTCTTCACCACAGCTCTAACCTAACATACCAGAGAGCGCACACAGGCTGAAAATCAACGTCTCTGTAACCCCTAAGTTTTCTTTTTTAAAAATTTTATTTATTTATTTTTGGCTGTGTTGGATCTTCGTTGCTCTGCGCGGGCTTTCTCTAGTTGCGGCGAGCGGGGACTACTCTTTTGTTGTGGTGCGTGGGCTTCTCACTGCGGTGGCTTCTCTTGTTGCGGAGCACGGGCTCTAGGCACGTGGGCTGCAGTAGTTGTGGCACACGGGCTCAGTAGTTGTAGCGCACGGACTTAGTTGCTCCGCTGCATGTGGGATCTTACTGGACCAGGGCTCGAATCCATGTATTGGCAGGTGGATTCGTAACTACTGCGCCACCAGGGAAGCCCCCGTAACTTATCCTTAAACAACACGAGTGACCTCCATTTGGGAGGAAGCCTCTCTCTGTTCCCACTGCAGCAGGGACTTCATCTAAGCTTCAGCGTTAATGTGCACAAGAAAATTCAGGGTAGGAAGAACTATAAAAACCGGAAAATCTTTAGAAAAGTAGACAAGTCTTTACCAGGAGAAGCAAGTTGGAAGTGAAATAACACATAACTCATGCTGGAGAAGTTATTAAATGAAAGAAATGTAAAAAGCCCTTTACTTGTAGAATATGTGAGACTGCACACTGTATAAAACACTCAGTGTAATGAATTAAGGAAAGCCTTCAGTGATTTCCAACCCCTTAGGTAATATTAAAGTTCCCATACTGAGGAGATACCAATCTTAAAATCAAAGTGAAAAAGCCTTCAGCGGAAATTCATGTTAGAAGTCTCAGAATTGGAAAAACCTCCATCATAAATGTTTTACAACACAATTCATCCATAAATTCAAACTTCTGCCTAATGACTTATTATTGAATATAAAATAAAATAAAATGTAGGAACATGGAACAATTTGGGAATGTTGAGTGCAGAATTTTGTGAAAATTATTACATTACATTTTAAAATGTAATATATAAATATATAGATTAAAAGTTGCAGCTGAAAAGCTATTATGTTGGTCACTTTCCAGTTTTTTTACATAGCTCTAAATATAATTAAGATGACTGGGGTCAATTAGAAAATAAATTTCTGTGTTAACGGAAATATGTAGAATATGAGTGTTAACTATACTCTGCATAGCTATAGTCCAGCTTTCTTTGCTTATTTTTAACAAATGTACCTTCTCCATCCTTTTACTTCTAATATATCTGTATCTTTATATTTAATGTGGGTTTCTTTTACATAACGTATAGTTGAGTCTTTTTTTCTTTTTTTTAAAATCCCCTCTGACAGTCTTTTTTTTTGGCTGTGCCCCACAGGCTTGTGGGATCTTAGCTCCCTGACCAGGGATTGCACCAGGCCCTCAGCAGTGAGAGCGCACAGTCCTAAGCACTGGACTGCCAGGGAATTCCCAGTCTTTCTTTTAATTGATGTATTTAAACGTCTGATGTTTAAAGTGGTTACTGTTACTATTGGATTGGTATCTATCCTATTTGTAACTGTTTTCTATTCATTGCCCTTGTTCTTTATTATTTTTTTTGTCTTCCAATTTTTTCTCCCTTACCTGGTTTTAACTGAGCATTTTATATAATTTATATAATGCCATTCTTTGTTCTTACTGTATCAATTAATCAATCATACTTCTAGAAAATGTTTGTCACTGTCCTTGAGTTTGCAATATGCATTTACAACTAATCTAAGTCTACTTTAAAGTGACACCATGCCACTTGCAAGTACCTTACAACAGACTACAGGCTTCCCTGCTATCCACTTTCTTATATGTTAGCAATGAACAACTGGAATTTGAAATAAATTATTTATATTAGCACCCAAAAAATGAAATCCTTAGGCATAAATCTAATAAAAGATATATAAGACTTATATGAAGAAAAGTACAAAACTCAGTGAAATCAATAAATATGTAAATAAAAGTAAAGCTAGTCCATGTACATGGTGAGGAAGACACAATTCTGTCATGATATCAGATCTTCCTGATTTTGACCTGCACATTCAATAGAATGCCAGTCGAAACCCCAGCAAATTATTTTGGGGGTATCAGCAAATTGATTTTAAAGTTTATATGAAAAGACAGAAGACCAAAAACTAACCTAACATTGAAGGAGAAAAACAAAGTTGGAACACTGACACCACCCAACTTTAATACTTAAAGTTACCATAAAGCTACAGTGATCAAGACACTGTGGTATTAACAAAAGAACAGACAAACAGTTTAATAGAACAGAATAGAAAGCACAGAAAGAGAGTCATACAAATATACTGGACTGATCTCTGACAAAGGCACACAGGCAATTCAATGAGGAAACAACAGTCTTTTGAACAAATGGTGTTGGAACAACTGGACAGCCACAAGCAAAATAATGAATTTAGAGGCAGATATTACACCCTTCATAAAAATCAACTGAAAGTGCATCATAGACTTAAATGTAAAATATAAAACTCCTAGAAGAAAACATAAGAGAAAGTCTAGATGACTCTGGGTTTGGAGATGACATTTTAGGTGCAGTGCCAAAGCCATGATTCATGTCAGAAAAAAATGGATAAATTGGACTTCATTAAAATTTAAGGTACTTCCCTGGTGGTCCAGTGGTAAAGAATCCGCCTTACAATGCAGGGGACTCAGGTTCGATCCCTGGTCAGGGAACTAAGATCCCACATGCCACAACTAAGCCCCTCGGGCCACAACTACTGAGATTGCGTGCCTCAACTAGCGAGCCTGTGTGCTGTAAACTACACAGCCCACACGCCCTGGAGCTTGCACGCCACAACTAAAGAAGAGAAAACCTGCACGCCACAACTAGAGAGAAGCCCATGCACCACAACGAAGAGCCCGCACGCCGCAACAAAAGATCCTGCACGCCTCAACAAAGATCCCGCATGCCGCAACTAAGACCTGACACAGCCAAAAATAAATAATAATAAATCTTAAAAGAAATTTTAAAAGTTCAACCCAATTAAAAATGCACAAACTATCTGAGCAGACACTTGACCAAAGACATACAGATGGCAAAGATCCAACATGTCATAAGGGAACTGCAAATTAAAAGACCTGTTAGCACGGCTAAAACACAGAACGCTGACAACACCAAACGTAAACAAGGATATGGGACAACAGGTGCTCTCGCTCACTCCTGCTGGGAATGTAAAATGATACAGCCAGTTTGAGACACTGAAGCTACTTTTCTCCACTGGGGAGGTGAGGCTCAGTTCATTATCTTTCCAAAACGCAAGCCTGCTCAGGCACCCACAGCTGGTGCTGAAGTCCACTGGGGTCTCACTCTAGCAGAAAAACCATCACAATCACCACAGACACCATAACCTGCATGATGGTTTTGCTTCTGTGGCAACAGTGCTCACTCCTTCAGAGAAACTTGTCTGACTTAAAAGAGACTTTATGGGACTCTGGAATATGGGGACCGCCTGCTACATGAATGCAGCACTGCAAAATCTGACATATACGCCGTCTCTTGGCAACTCTACACCGACTCAGGGGTACTCTCAGATTTGTCGGCATTAAGGATTCTGCATCCTATGTACTAGGCAAGCCATCATCATTGTGATGTTATCAAGCCATCACACCCGTGAGTTGCTGGCTTCCATACACACAAGCAGGAAGATGTCCATGAATTTCTGATGTTCACTGTCAAAGCCATGCAGAAGGCACGTTTGCAAGGTGACAAGTAGTTACAGTGTCACTTCAAGGGCACCACCCTAACACGACCAATATTTGGAGGGTGCTGGAGACCTTAAATCAAGTGTCTCCATTGCAAGGGCATTTTAAACACCTTTGACCCTTACTTGAACATTAAGCTGGATATCAAGGTAGCTCAGAGTGAGAGCCAAGCTTTAGGATAGTCGATGAAGCCCAAAGAGCTGGACCACGAAAACTCCTGTCATTGTAGTGTTTGTCTAAAGAAGGTGCCTACTGCCAATGTTTACTTTGCACACTCCCTCTAAGGTCCTCATCCTTGTACTGAAACAGTTCACAGGTGACAAAATTGCTGGGTAACCATATCCCGAGTGTCTTGACGTGCAAATCTTCCTGTCTCAGCAGAACGCAGGACAACTTGTCTGTTTACTCTAGGCTGTGCGGGTCTATGCCACTTTGAGTTGTCTCAATGGACATTACTTCTGATATGTAAAAACTGGGAGAAAAAAAGAGTGGGATGATGGATGATCTAAGGTAGCCACCTGTGACATGACTTCTTTCCTGAGCCAAACTGCCTATGTCCTCTTTAACACTCAGAAGAGCGAACTGGAAAGAAAGAGTGGGAGTCTGGCAATAGGTAGGGAATCAACAGCCCTTGGGCTGATGACACAGCCATGGGAGCAGATTTAGGAAGCCCTGAAGGAGATGCCTACATCCAAGTTCCTGAGTCACAGGAGAATCTGGAAGAAACACCAACCAAAGGAGTCACCTTAGACCAGGGGAAATTTCTCCAAGAACAAAACTGACCGAAGCCTGAATTCAACCTCAGGAAAACAGAATTCACCCCGGGGCGCTGCAGTGCAGTTGTGATTCAGCAGTCAAAATAAAGAGGTGGGATGAGAAGAATCTCCAGAGCAGGAAAACTACCTGCTGAACGTTTCATTCAGGGACACCCCAGCTCAGACGGAGAACAGCAGCAAACTCCCTTGTCTGGGGCAGAGTGCCAGAGGTACCAAGAGAAAAAACAGGAAGGGTGAGGAGCCTGTGCATGTATTCCAGTTATCTTGGTACAAGTGTTGAGGGCGCACATGTGCAATGAGCACATACACATAGTCACTCTGGGGTGAAGAAACAAAGGTGAGGCTCAGTGACGTGTACACTGGTGCCACTGTGTAATAGTGACGGATCCAGAGCCGAGGCCTTAGAAGGGAAACTGTGCCTCGATGCCCTGAAACATGTGTGGGATACGTGTGAATCGTCTTAACAACTTTGCATATTTGATTTCGGAGGTTTTCTAGTGGGATTGGGTGTTGTACATATGCTGATAAGTTGTCAAAAGAGGTCTCAGGGTGAGTTCTCAGGGAATACCGGGCTGAGCAATTAAGTATTTGGAGGGATTCTTAGTATAGATTTTGTGGTTTGTGGGCGGCATAGATGGGATAAGCGTAT
This sequence comes from Delphinapterus leucas, assembly GCF_059928025.1. Classification (NCBI taxonomy): domain Eukaryota; kingdom Metazoa; phylum Chordata; class Mammalia; order Artiodactyla; family Monodontidae; genus Delphinapterus; species Delphinapterus leucas. The sequence goes on from NC_143149.1 coordinate 11,742,091, forward strand.
GAGAGCTAAGTATGAGAACTGAGGTATTTTTTGCACATCACCTTGCCTTCGTCAGATATGGGATTTTGTATTTGAGCTTATGTTTTGTAAAATTCAGAGATATGGGGAATGTGTGTTGGCGTTCTATGTGTGAAGATTCAAAAACTTTTGGGGTTATAGAGACAGCAGGGAAAGTTTTATTTGAAAATGGGGGTAGAAGGCACTTTGCCTTAATGGTGGAGCTTTTTATGGAGACATGTAAATGCTCTAGGAATAGTTTTTTTTTCCTGTATTTTGGCTGCATAGTATTAATATCTTACAGAGTTCTCCTGGTTGCCACCTCTATCTTTAAAATTTATGTATCCTCGGGCTTCCCTGGTGGCGCAGTGGTTGAGAGTCCGCCTGCCGATGCAGGGGACACGGGTTCATGCCCTGGTCCGGGAAGATCCCACATGCTGCGGAGCGGCTGGGCCCGTGAGCCATGGCCGCTGAGCCTGTGCGTCTTGGAGCCTGTGCTCCGTCCGCAACGGAAGAGGCCACAACAGTGAGAGGTTCGCGTACCGCAAAAAAAAAAAAAAAGTTATGTATCCTCTTTCCCTAAAACAATGATCTTTCCATGCAATAAATAGAAAGCTCGTATGAAACTGAAACTAAATTATAAATAGCAAATGTCCAAATCCATAAAGATATAAATACAGGGAAAACTAACTAAATGCTATATGCTATGTTTACTTGCTTCAGTTCATTAAAATAGAAGTTATATAAGAACTTCCTGAAAACTCAATTAATTTTTTTATATATAGTGGGGCACAGAGGAATTCAGAAACATTTACAGCACAAAATGACAATGTCACCAGTTTTCAACATTTCCTAACAGATACACTTACATGTTAGAACATGTTGGCTTGGGAAAACTGAGTATTTAAAACAATGGGGTATTGGAAAAACAGCGACAAACATCCAAAAGAGCAAAAAGGAACAGTAAAAATTACAAGCATACAAGCGATATATATAGAACAAAAAAGAGGATGTCACAGAAGCTGTTCTTGAAAAGATTTATAACCTGAATTCACATGGGGCACATCATGTAAAAGAGTAATACTAGAAACAAAACACAGACGAAAAAAGGGGCAAATAATTATGGACAAAGCAGATATGGGAATTACTTTCAATTATATGAATAATTCCAAGACAATGACACTAAAAAACACAAATTCTGAGCCTGTTCCCCAGTGTTTGTGGGAACTGACTTTATAAAGATAAGCCCGCTGTCACTGAAAGGCAGCATCTTCCCAAAGAAACCCTCCTAAACACACAGGCCCGGCCGTGTGCGTTAGTGTGCATGTGGGATGGGAGCCAAGGGTCAGATAGTAAACTTCCACATGGGGACTGTATTTGTTGGATGTACAGTGGCTTTTTTCTTATGGTTCATACTTGTACGCATTACTTGCATCTTATCTGAGAGTATCAAATAAACAATAAAAGTGATGTCATTTTGAGAAATCATTTTGAAAAAAATAGAAGATGTCACAAAGGACACTATATTAGTTTCCTAGGGTTCCCATAACAAATTACCACAAACTTGGGAGCTTAAAACAAGAGTAATTTATTCTCTCAAAGCCCCCAAAAATGTGCTGGCAGGGCCACATTCCCTCCACAGACTCTGGGGACCGCCCCCGCCCCCCGCCCTCCAGCTTCTGGCAGCTCCTGGCCTCTGCTGGCTCATCTCAGCCTCCGTCACCATGTGGCCTCTTTCCCTGCGGCTCACACTCCCTCTCATCTCTGACAAAGATACCACTCACTGGACTTAGGGTCCACAATAAATTAAGGAAACAACTTGAGATCTTTTTTTAACATCTTTATTGGAGTATAATTGCTTTACAAGGTTGTGTTAGTTTCTGCTGTATAACAAAGTGAATCAGCTATACGTATACACATATCTCCATATCCCCTCCCTCTTGCATCTCCCTCCCACCCTCCCTATCCTACCCCTCTAGGTGGTCACAAAGCACCAGGCTGATCGCCCTGTGCTATGCGGCTGCTTCCCACTAGCCATCTATTTTACATTTGGTAGTGTATATATGTCCATGCCACTCTCTCACTTTGTCCCAGCTTACCCTTCCCCCTCCCCGTGTCCTCAAGTCCATTCTCTACATCTGCGTCTTTATTCCTGTCCTGCCCCTAGGTTCTTCATAACCTTTTTTTTTTTTTTTTAGATTCCATATATATGTGTTAGCATACGGTTTTATTTTTCTCTTTCTGACTTACTTCACTCCGTAGGACAGACTCTAGGTCCATCCACCTCACTACAAATAACTCAATTTCATTTCTTTTTATGGCTGAGTAATATTCCATTGTATATATGTGCCACATCTTCTTTATCCATTCATCTGTTGATGGACACTTAGGTTGCTTCCATGTCCTGGCTATTGTAAACAGAGCTGCAATGAACATTGTGGTACATGACTCTTTTTGAATTATGGTTTTCTCAGGGTATATGCCCAGTAGTGGGATTGCTGGGTCATATGGTAATTCTATTTTTAGTTTTTAAGTAACGTCCATACTGTTCTCCATAGTGGCTGTATCAATTTACATTCCCACTAACAGTGCAAAAGGGTTCCCTTCTCTCCACACCCTCTCCAGCATCTATTGCTTGTAGATTTTTTGATGATGACCATTCTGACTGGTGTGAGGTGATACCGCATTGTTCAACTTGAGATCTTTAACTGTATCTGCAGACACTCTATTTCCAAATAAGTTCACATTCACAGATCCCTGGGGTTATGAGTTGGGCTTATCTTTTTGGGGTCACAGATTCAACCCATGACAGACGTCATTTCAGCCTCCGTTGCAGGTGAATGGTGAAACGGCTCAGAAGCACAGTCAGTGACTAAGGCATGGAGAATGTGAATGTATTTTTTGGCCTCTGTGTGTTCAGCACGATGGACAGAGATTTTAAGTTTTTCCTTCCTAAACTTTATGTGCTTCCAGGAACCTTATTCACTACAAATTGCAGTGCTACCAACATGCCTCTTTCTCTAATATGGAATAAAAATCACATCAAGTATAAAATAATTTCCAGCTTCCTTCAAAAATGTTACTTCAGAGCCTGCCTGTTTTGAAACTTGGTCTCTGAATACTGGCCCCTTAAGCCATGAACAGGATTTCAGGTTAAATGTGGATTTCCACAATCCAGGCTAGTGCTGTGCATAAATGGCATGCTTGTGAAGAAAACACTCCCTGAAGCAAGAGAAACTGAATGTTCGTCTATATTGTGGCATAATTTAGTCATCTCTTACCTGGGTGGGATCTTAAGAAAAAAAAAAGTTTTACAAAGAAACGTGAGACCTCCCACATTTACATGGTTTACAATGTAAATTGTGCAGTTTAAACTGTTACAGTGTATGAACCACATTTTGGTAGATGTACACACATCTAATTAACACCTCCACATGGATTCAGAAAATTACAGAGGCTCTGGGGTTCAGGGGCTACCCCTCCAGCCTTTCTTGCCAGGCACAAGCAGTTGCTGTTCCTCACTTAGGACATGTTCAGGGTCTCAGGCAGAACGAGCATGTCCTCCCACCGCCATCCCTGCTCACGTGGACTGTTTCCAGCCTCTGACAATTCCCACATGCTCTTCCCTAGAAGTTACTGGGAGGTACTGTGGGGACCCTCTGTCAGCCTCTTTAGTAAATCAGAAGCTCTCTGGGGGGCAGAGAATTTCATGCAATGTTTTATAACAAGAATGATAAATAATAACAGTGGTAATAACTTCAATACTGATGATTAACAAGAACAATGACAATGAGGTTGAGGATGATAATAAGCCCAAGGAGATGGTAGAAAAGATAAAGACTTCTAAGAGTCGCTGACCACGTGACCATATCAGCACTCATGGGTGGAGTGGAGCCACACCAAGGTCTGTACGGTGAGGCATGTTCCCTGAGGACAAGAACAAGTAGGAGGATGGAAAAGAAAACTACCGGGAAGAGGTCCTGGATACACACGGGGCTCCCGCGTGCTGACTGGGACTGGAGGACTCTGGGGTGGAGGGAAGGAGACCTAGCTCCTTCTGTGGGCCTCACAGCCTCCTCTCCTCTGAGCCTGGACATGTACTCCACTCACCCAACATACCATCCACCTTCCGGTCCTCCTAGAAGCCTAGACAGGGAAATTCCAAGCCTGTACCTTGTAGCTTGCATTTCCAAACCTTAATCTCTCCAGGCTTTTATGGGGATCTGGAGCTGATGACAGTCAAGCAGCCCCTATTCCCACCATACAGTGTACCCCAGAATTCACTGAGGTGAAACACACTTCTCTTCAGCCAGGACACTGGTTACGGGATTCTCCGACTGCTAAACAGAGGAAACCAAGGGGTGGCTTGGAGAGGGCTTCATGGCCATCTTTATGCCCAATGCACAGCACACTAAGAAAGCACAGCGTGCCTGCTCCGCACAGAGTCAACGCACCCTCCCGCACCCCGCCGACTACATGCCACAGCGCAGCCCCTTCTCCATTCCTCGTCCCTATTCCTGTTCATCTCTCAATTGTGAGCAATTCTGAACCTCTTCTGGGGTATAGGGACCAGAGGGTCAAGGAACAGTTATCCTTCAGGAACGACATCTGAGGCGCAGGCCCTCTCTCTCCGTCGCTCCAGATTGTGCTGGGTCTGGGACGTCCAGAAGAGCTCACATGACCAGGCACCACTTCCCCAGGCTTGGAAATGATTTCATCTGAAACATGCCTGCCTGAGCTGTCTCATAACAAGTGCTCAACCAGTGTCGGCAGTTGTTCTTCCTACTGGATCCACACAACCTCCATGGGCATCTTCATCATTCACGTGACCACCATCATCCTGGAGGGCAGGGGCCCCCAAGGCCAGAAGAATACTGAACCCAGATGGCTCAGGAGTCAAGGGCCCAGAGTCTGGACTCAGCCTGCCTGGATTCCAGCCAGGATCCCCACATGCTGGGCGATGCACAAACGGAGATGGCCCTTGTCCTCACAGGGTTGTTAAGGGGTGGAAATGGTTTCGTGAGTGTAAAGTGCTGAAACCTGGAAGATTATGAGTCATGGCTGTTCTTATTTACATATGGGGTGACAAGGGCAGTTTGCAGGTGATAAGTGAGCAGAAGGGCAAGAGTTCAAGGTGAACCCATCTCCACAGATCCCTAAGACCATTTCGTTACCCCTGTTGCCTTCTGTGGGGGTGGGTCTCTCCATTTGAACCTGTCTTAAGTTGCCTGACTAGATGTATCACCTAGAGAAGCAGTGTCAGAAAATAACACCAAACTGTTAAGATAAAGAAAGCAAAGCAAATAAAAAATTGCCTTACATTTTACAAAAAATGTGCTGAGAATTCCATGCTACAATCTCTTGGGCACAATTAAAGTAGCCAGAACACAATCGAAAGGGAGACAAGAAGATCCCAACAATAGCCCCAGACTTCGGGGCTCTTGACTCACACCAACCATAATCCCCACAGGTTAGGAATCCTTGGGAAATGTGGAAATGAGAAATATCACCCAGCAGTCACTCCCCTCTGGTCTGGGGTGGATACCAGCAGCCTGCATATTTTCAAGAAGTTGCTTTAGGCCAAAACTGCCCCCAGGATACCACCCCTCATGTTACTCTCATGATTATGGTATGTTACAAGGCAAAAGAGATCTGGCAGATGTGATTAAGGTCACTGTCGGTTGAACTTGAAAGATTATGCAGTTAGATCTAATCTAATTACAAGAACCCTTAAAAGCAGCTTTCTCTGGGCTTCCCTGGTGGTGCAGTGGTTAAGAATCTGCCTGCCAATGCAGGGGACACGGGTTCGAGCCCTGGTCCGGGAAGAACCCACATGCTGCGGACCAACCAAGCCCGTGCGCCACAACTACTGAGCCTGTGCTCTAGAGCCTGCGAGTCACAACTACTGAAGCCTGTGCGCCTAGAGCCCGTGCTCCGCAACAAGAGAAGCCACTGCAATGAGAAGCCCGTGCACCGCAACTAGAGAAAGCCCACGCGCAGCAACAAAGACCCAACACAGCCATAAATAAAATTAATTAATTAAAAAAAAAAGAAGCTTTCTCTGGATGGAAGTAGAAGGGGAAGAAAGGGAGATTCCAAATGAGAGATGGACATGTCCTTAGATGGAATGTTAAACCAAGACATACCCAGGTGAAAAGTCTGGGCAAGTAAAAGCAACTTTCTCAGCTTGGAATGGTCAAGGAAGACTCTTGTAAGGGTATATTTTTTATTATAACATGATGGAAGGAGTAAAGGAAGTTAGGAACACAAAGGTTTTTTTGTTTTTGTTCTTTTTTGCAACAATTAGTGTATTTTACTGTATTTAAATTATACCTCAATAAAGTGCTACTAGCATAAAACCAAAAACCTGTACTTATTTATAATTTTTATTTAAAAAAAATTTTACTGGAGTATAGTTGATTTACAATGTTGTGTTAGTTTCAGGTGTACAGCAAAGTGAATCAGTTATACAGATACATATATCCACTCTTTTTTAGACTCTTTTTCCATATAAGCCATTACAGAGTATTGAGTTCCCTGTGCTATATAGTAGGGCCTTATTAGTTACCTATTTTATATATAGTAGTGTGTATATGTCAATCCCAGTCTCCCAATTTATCCCTCCCTCCCTTACCCGCTGGTAACCAGAAGTTTGTTTTCTATATCTGTGACTCTATTTCTGTTTTGTAGATAAATTCATTTGTACCATTTTTAGATTCCACATATAAGCAATATCATATGGTATTTGTCTTTCTCTGTCTGACTTACTTCACTCAGTATGACAATCTCTAGGTCCATCCATGTTGCTGCAAATGACATTATTTCATTCTTTTTTATGGCTGAGTAAATATTCCATTGAATAGATGTACCACAAGGGATTTTTTTTTAAGATTTGGTGAAGAAAACTTCCAAAGAGATGGACTTTAATTTCTTTATGAAGTGGGGTCCAGCACATTTATTGAGTGAGTTAGGACAGAAGGTGGGTGAAGTGGAGAATATTTGAAATAACGTTGTTAGGCATGAAAGAGTTGGATATGCAAACAATGATGCAAGTCAGGGGTCCTAGAACTACAGACCGTGTGCAAATCTTACTTGCTGCACCGTAACAGTTCTAGGTTAAGAGGTGTCTTCAGGTTCTTCGATTTTGAAAAATACCAAAAGAAGAACATTCATGATGTGTAAAAATTATATATGAAATTCTAATCCTTTTCCCATGTCCTTGTCCACTGGAATACAACCACACTCATTTGTTTATGTTTGGTTGATGGCTGCTTTTGTACAGCTATGGAAAAAACGAGAACTTGTCACAAAGACACCTGCAAAGCATAAAATATTTAATATCTGACCACTTACAGAAAAAGTTTGACTACAGAAAAGATCTGGGTGTTAGCTCCAAAAAGCAAGGAACTCTATTTTTCACACTGATGTATTCTAACAGTACAAAGAAGACACTTAGGGCTTCCCTGGTGGCACAGTGGTTAAGAATCCACCTGCCAATGCAGAGGACACAGGTTTGAGCCCTGGTCCAGGAAGATCCCACGTGCCGCGGAGCAACTAAGCCCGCATGCCACAACTACTGAGCCTGTGCTCTAGAGCCCACAAGCCACAACTACTGAGCCCACATGCCACAACTACTGAAGCTCACGTGCCTAGAGCCCGTGCACCGCACACAACTACTGAAGCCCACGTGCAGAGAAGCCTGCGCACCGCAATGAACAGTAGCCCCTGCTCACTGCAACTAGAGAAAGCCTGCGCACAGCAACGAAGACCCGACGCAGCCAAATAAAATAAATAAATTAAACAAACAAACAAAAAACAAAGAAGACACTTAGCATGTTTATGTGGAATTAGTGAATGACTTCTATGCAGTTTGGGGGATGACCATTAGTAGTAGTTACGTTACTAGTTTCAAGCTTATGGTATCATAATACAATATGTGGTGTTATTTTATCCAGTAGAGCTCAATCACTTACTAGAAAGGTCTCAGAGACAGAAAGTAACGATTTCTCCAGGAAGAGCTGATGAAAGGTGAATGGGGTACAGATATATGAGGGTGGTTAAGTGATGGCATAGGAAGACATTAAGTCCAGAGTTTGCTAACAGACAAAGACCAGCCCGTGTCTCACCTGCTGGCTTTGGATCACCGAGATCAAAGCCCTCCAATGGCCCAGGGCTTGGGGATTTGCACACAGAGATGTCTGGACCTCCTGGGCCTAGCAAGAGCAGAGGGCAGAGGGCAGTGTGGTGGTAAGGATCACATGCTGCTGGGGGCTTAATGTTCACGTAGGCAGGGCTGCTACGCTGCAGGAATGTGGGCGTGGCTCAGGAGTCCTGCCTTCCTGGCAGGGAGCTGCGCCCCATCAGCTAGCTGGCTGCTTTCCAGAAAGCAGGTGGGTTTAGGGCAGTGGGTGAGTGCCTATCGCCCCCACTAGTGTCCCCCAGAAATCCCCCAATTACACCTCTGCCTGACTTCTGATGGTTTGCTTTTCCCTTCTGGCGTGGTCTTCCACCTTCAGGGAACACGTTTCAAGGTAGAGAACTACGTACGACTGCGACTCAAACCACCCCATAAGTACTGATTTGGGCGCTCTGTCACTCATTCAGGGTAGGCTATACTCTATTCTCCCATTTCCTGACATTATTATTTATCATTGTTGCTGTTGTTGTTATAAGACATTAAATAACATTTCTCTATCCAGTCACGGTCTGATTTACCGGCTAGGATGACTATTTCCAACATATACACACACACACAGGTTTCCTGCTCTACCACAGTACCTCCTGATGGCATTTTCCCCGACGAGTGCCTGGAAATTTTCAAGTCCCCTTCCAGGTGCTCAGACCTGCAATTTCTACAGGGGAGTTTGAAAAGGGCATCCTGTCCTGCCTGAGCCCCTGGAAAATATTCTAAGTTATCTGGGGCCCAGCAAGGGCCCGTGGCTGCCCGAAGTTACTTGGAGGCCATCTTTGGGTCACAAGAGTCACTTCAAATTTCCTGAGACCTCTCAGGGCCAACAAACCACCAAGGCAAGTTCAGAAGTCTTGAAAGAAGTCCTCACCTGTGCAGAAATTTCTAAGTACACCCTAGAACCAGGGAACCATTAATACCACACCAGGTCACAGCCTCACAGCCAGGAAACTCTGAGGATGCCGAGGGAACAATCTGATGGCCCATGAACGCTCTAAACAAAAAGTACAAGCCCAAATGTCTGACCTGAAGGTGGCCAGCAGAAAGTGCAGCAAGGCGGTCAGCAATGAGAGAGTGCTGCGGCCTTAATATTTGGTGTAGGTGGAGCTTTGGAGGGAAGTAAAGATGGATCCTGAGTCCAGCTTCCCTGGAGGAAACATACACACAAACATATTTAAATGAACGAAAAATAAGAGTTGTCTCTGAATGACAAATTGTTTTCCAAATGAATTTTCATGCCCTATAATTTTTGCTAATTTCTATTTCAGCATTTTTTTAAAAGAAAGAAGAAAAATGAGTATTCCTCCTATGAGTTGGATTACACAAAAAAATCAATATGACCATCTATTCTAGAACATCCTTCATATAAGCAAAACTTATAATAAATATATAACGTACCATTTGGAAACCATATCGCAATTAAATAAAATCCATACAAGTAGTTTTCTACATTTAATTTGATAGTTTCCATGTATCACTTGGCCTAGTTGACAGAAACCATGAGCTCTATGAAAGTGAGTTCCTGCTGCCCCTAAATGCGTCTCTTTCTAAGGCTGCTGCCAAATAAGGTATGACTACTGTCTAACAAGGTGTGCAGGACTCCTTACACAGTATGAACTTAGATTGTTTAGGCCAACTGTTGCTCTTTTGTAATTTCAAACAAAATATTACACAATTCATAGATACCATTTCTTGAAGAGAAGCCTTATAAATTTCACATTTTAATTTTCATTCTAAAAATATCGAAACAAGCTCAGTGAAACTGTACCATATGAAAAACATTTGAAGAGGAAAAATGGACACTGCATATCTCTAGCAAAAATTAAACACCAAACTATGATATTTACTCACTCTCTTTCACTCTGTCTTTCCAAGTGCATCAGACCACCTCCCTCCTCTATTTAAACCTCTTTTTCCAGTGGGACACGGGAAAAGTAAAAACACCAGGCAGGGCATTTTGGCCCGTAAGAGCCACCGGAAAAAAAAAAAGTTTGTCAAGCCAGGAACTGCTTTTGTTAACATGGAACATCAGTGAACTTCATCTATCTCCTGCCTGGCACTCTTAAGATTTTCTAAGTGGCCCTGAGGACCCAAGAGCCACTAGTGTCTGCCTGGAAAGAATGGAGAGGGTGCCTATGCCAGTTAACCTTGCTGCAGAATTTTCTAGGTCAGTTCAGGAGCCTGGGAAATGCCACTACCCAAATGCAGTCTCATGGAAAGCATTCTAGGCCTGCTTGGAAATGTTCTAAGTCCCCTCAGATACCCAGGAAAGGCTGGTGCTGGACTGGAAGGCACTAAGGGGGGCACACACTGAGAAATGACAAATTCTTTAAGTTCTCAGGGGACCCAGGGAAAGACTTGTACCTGTCCCCCTTGGTGGCTAGGAGCGGCAAGGATGACTGGATCCTTGAACATTTGTAGAGGAAAGACAAAAGGAACCTGAAGAGAACATTCACTTAGTTGGAAACCTTAGCTCAAGACCAACTAAGTCAAAAGATCATATAAGCAAAGAAAGGAAGCTGTTATATACTAGAATGATTAACTAGGTTTGACTGTTAATAAAAACATTACCAACATCCTTACCAAGAACAGGTTAAAATAGTGTAAAGTACCAAATAATATTTTCAATATGTAATAAAGACTGGAAAAGCATTGAGGCCGCTAACCAAACCTGAGACCATACATTTCAAAAGGAAAATAATGTGGAAACTAGAAAGCCATCTAATGAATGGGATGGGACCCACCCTCCTGTTGCCCCTACTGTTGCTATTGATCAGGGCCCTCTCCTCCTACTCTGCCCTCCTCCATCTCTCTGATTCCACTGTTGTCTATTTTCATTGATCGCACTGCTTCTTGCTTAGCTCACTCTCTCCCACTCTTACTGTTTTGCCAAGTCCACAGGATCCACCCACTCTCCATCCTCTACTTTGCAGTCTTTTTCCTCACTCTCCCTTGCTAGCTGTCTCCCTGGCTCTCCCTCTTTGTCCCTTTTTCCTCAACCCCCCGCCCACTCGACATCCACAGGGGTGGAACAAAGATGCTCTAACCAGAAAAGCACACTTTCCCGTGAGACATCAGGAATGTGGACACACGTTGGTCGGTATCGCCAGCGGATAGGATTTGGGACAGAAAGACACGGGGTGTCACTTCACAGGACTGATCCCCTGCCCCCAGCCCGGCGCTCTAGGGCCTTTCTGAGGCGGTGACCGCGAAGGGCAGAGAGCGGCACGGCCAGGCCGCAGGAGGCCCAGGATGGGCAGGTGGTCTCAGGAGAACACTGGGGTCTGTGGAGTCCCAGGGCCGCGGGAGGGCGCGGCGTCCCGGGCTGCCCCGAGGGGCCAAGAGGGGCGATGCGGGGCGCGAAGGGCGAGAGTCCACGTCGCGAGTGGGGACCTGACACAGCGCGGGTCGGGCCGGGAAAAGGTGAAGAGACCGAAGGCAGAAAGGCCTGACGGGGACGGCCTCGGAGCGATTTTGACCGGAAACGGACGCGGACTCGGACCCGGCAGCCGAACGCCCGGCATCCCGAGTCTCAGGGCGACGCGGGCCGGAGGGGCGAGAACGGGGACCCCCAGAACCTGCGTGTGAAGGATGCGGTCTGGAGGGGGCTGTGGAGCGCGGTTCTGATTCTCAGAGCCAAGGGGCTCACTCACCCGAGGCGACATTCGGTCCCGAAATCCGCTTCCGCGTCGGCAGGAAATTACGCAAGTGGGGCGGGGCCTTAGTCAGGGAGAGGCGGGGCGGAGCAGCGTGGGCGTGGGCGAGGCCTGAGCTTTCCCGCCCAGCTCCCGGCCGTTTCCGGGTCAGCCCCTACCCCGGCCGGACACACCTCCATCCTCAGCGTTTGTGTGCGGTTGATTCGGCTGGTGTCCCGGGAGCCGGGCTGCGTCCTCGGGGCTTCAAGTTAAGTGTTTCGGACAACTCTAGGAACGAGCTTAGAGCTGTGAGCCCTTTCGTGGTAAATGCTGGGATGTTTCCCTGTTAACATGTTGAAAACGGTTTAGGTCGACATCCCTTTTCGCGCCTGGAGACTCGTGTCCTGCGAGTGCCCGGGGCGCGACTCGGCCTCGGGCGGGGACCTCGCTGGGTCCAAGTGGGCCGTGGTGGGATCCCGAACAACGTCTGTGGTTCCTGCTCTTGGAATGGGTTATTCAGTTTAGTAAGGGCTGGAATTGTCTGTGCTGGCGATGGAAACCAGAGCGACCATGATTTCCATTTCTGCTCCCGGTTCACCAGAGACGCCGCCCTGGGCTCAGTATCGGGGACTTCATGGGGCTAGGACCTGGGCTGCGAGGCTGAGGGGCTGAGGCATTGCTTTACAAGAATAAAATATACTGCGTGTGTAGATGTAAATTCTTTTCTCCTTACATTTCACTTGTTCAGTTTCACTCATCTTGAGGTGATTTATGAATGCAAGACCTTTGGGACAAGCGTGGATGCTTATCATTAATTTCTAAATATATTGTAATTTCACATTTTTCTTTTTCTATATCACAGAGCTATGTGAAAGTTTTTAATTTAAAAAATGTGAGATATTTTAATTTCTTTGTTTTCTATTTCTCAATGTTTTATGTCAAGTTAGGATGAGGCTTACAAAAGAGTCAAGTGATATATATCTGCATGTGTAACTCATCCAGCCTCCCAATCACCTTCTCCACCAAGTCTTCTGCATTTAGGTTTATACATAATATGTGCTTGGGAGTCTCCATATCAACTGTAGTGATTCCTCTTGGGTCCATATGGGGTACATATCTCCCTAGGAGAAGCTGAGTCCATGAGATGAGTACCTTATGAGTAAACCAGTCTTTACACCACATATCTGAGTCTCTGTTTCCTTGGCTGGGGATTAGATCTAATGAAAGCTGAGAAGTTAAAAGAAGTGACATTGCACTGAAGAATAATTTCTTCAGTTTATGTTTTCATTGTCATTATTACTATTTAAAGAAGAGTTTCCAGGGATTCCTTAGAAAAACTACCTCACTAAAGAACTAGTCCCTTTTTTCAGGAGGAAATATAGTCCTATGTAAGCAGTGTATATTTTAATGGAGATTATTCCTAAACTACTCTCCTCGAGTTTATACACTATTTCAACATAATCATGTGAATTTTTATTTGTACATGGGCTGTTTTTGTGGGTGAATCTTTGAACATCACCTAAAAGATTGTATGAGTGATACATTATTTTTGCCCACCACCTCCAATGGTCCTCAAACTTTGCTGCACATTAACATTATCTGGAGAGTGTTAAGCCTTATGCCAGCCTCACCAAAATATGTATCTATGGGAGTAGGACTCAGGCATCAGAAAAGCAGCCTTGGAGCATGCATGGCACAGACTTCTTCCTCTCCCCCTGATAATCATCAGTCTAACCAACTTATCAATAAGGGTTGTTCCTTCTATGGAGAGCGTTCTCTGTCTCCCTCCTCTATTACCCAGCACCGGTTTCCAGGCTAATTCCTACTCTTCATCAATCTGGTAATTTTTAGATAATTCTTCCTCAGACAGGCTTTTTTATGCCGTCCTCACCAAAATATAAAGTATCATCTAGTAACTTATACTTTAAGGTATATTTCATATACTAACGCAGTTTATAATTTAATAGTAATTTATTTAGGCTTTAAATATAATTTTCCAAAACAATTATATCTATTGGAACTTCTACTACATTTGTTAATCAACACACCAATCCTGGTGACTCCAAATTCCTCACTACTCAGTGGCTGCATCTGACAAACACATGACTAGGATATTGATACTGGTTTAAATACAGCCAACTCCCAGAAACTTTCATATATATCTGGAAATCCTGCCAACAAAAGTATCCTTCCAGCTCCATAAGCACTTCAAACCTTATTCATCACACACACACTGAGACGCACATGCACACACACACACACACCACACACACACACACACACACACTTTTACTAGTCTCCACAGAAGGGATTGACCTCTACTACACTGATAAATTAGATCGTTTGAGAAACTGTAAGTCATACCTCAGATGACTGCCTGGAAGTCTACAGTTATCCCTGCGTTCATACCCATCCATTACTACTGCTCTCCTGTAAATTGAAGTGTCCTCTCTACCCTGGGACATTCCAATTTCTCCAATTAAGTCCTTGTCTTTCTTGCTATCTTAGGAACTTTATGCTATTGCTTCTATATTAAATCTACTTTACCAGACATATGTCCTGTTCTCCTTGATCTCTCTACTCAATATTAAACTAAGAGTCTTCCACTTTGGAACAAAATCTTCATCTGAACCTATCTTCTCTCTAGTTTCTGCTCTGCTGTTCCTTCCCAATCAAACTGAAAGCTGAAAGTGTTGTTACCATTTCCTTACATTTCCTCATGCTTTGACTTACTAAAATCACCAACGATAAACCAATAAATTTATTGCTGGCACCATGCATGTTATTCCCATCTAACAGATGTGTCTCGAGCTTTCTGAAACCATGTTCATGTCATTTGATAGATAGGTAAATGTCTTGGTCATCCCAGGCTGCTATAACAAAATACCACAGACTTGGTAGCTTAAACAACACACATTTATTTCTCATAGTTCTGGAGGCTGAAAAGTACAAGGTCAAGGTGTCAGCAGATTTGGTTCCTGGTGATGGACCTGTTCTTGGTTTGCAGAAGGCTGCCTTCTCACTGTGTCTTGACATGGTAAAAAGAAAGAGCTGTGGTCCATTACGGAAAATCCCAAAGAAACTTTTTGGCCAACCCAATATTTGAAAGTATTGGTGAACTTGAAATTTTCACCAAAATTAAATGTGTTTCATGGAAAAATGATATATCACAAAAAAGTAGATTTAACACACCTCCTTGTACCTAAAGTTCAGAAAATAAGGAAAACAGAAATTGTATTAAACATTACTTTCTGCTTAAGAGATTTAAACATATTTGCTTAATTAATCCTCATAAAAACCCTGCTGATTTTGGTTTATTTACTATTATCGACTGAACATCTGTTTCCCCCCCCCACCCTCCCCCAAGCAAATTCATATGTTGAAGCCCTAATCCCCCATATAATGGTATTTGGAGGTGGGGCCTATAGGAGGTAATTAGGTTTAGATGAGGTCATGAGAGTGGGTCTCCCACGAAGGGATTGGTGTCATTGTAAGAAAAAAGGAACAATGAAGTTTTCACTCACAGATGCACACTGACCCAAGATGTCTTAATTCATGCTGAAGAGAAACCTTTTAAATGTAATGAATGTGGGAAACACTTTAGCCAAAACTCTCATCTTCATTTCCACAAAATAACTCACACAGGAGAGAATCCATATGTCTGTAATCAGTGTGGAAGGGCCTTCAGTCATTCTTCATCTTTAAATAGATATAGGAGAATTCATACTGGAGAGAAGCCATATGAATATCATCTATGTGGGAAAGCCTTTGTTCAGAGCACTTGCCTTAGGCGACATGAGAGAATTCACTGTAGAGAGAAGCCATTTGGATGCCATCTCTGTGGGAAAGTCTTTATTCAAAGCTGTTGTCTTAGAGAATATGAGAGAACTCATACTGGAGAAAAATCATTTGGATGTCATTTGTATGAGAAAGCCTTTGTTACAAGCTCTTGCTTTAGAAGACATGAGAGAACTCACTCTGTAAATGTTATGAACGTTGAAGAGTCTTCAGCCACAGCTCTAAACTGAAACAAATCAGAACGCTACATGGGAGAAATTCTAAGACTATATTCATTATGGAAATACCTTCATTTATAATTTATCCTTAAACAACATGAGTGAAATCCACTTGGAGGAGCCCTATATTTATAATCAAGGTGGAAGAGACTTAAGCTGATTTCTAGTTGTGGGGTGCACAAAACTCACTATGAATATTATTCTAATTTCCCTAAAATGGGAAATTAGACAGGAAACTCTTTACCTGGAGAAGTGCATGCTAGGGTAATAACAGAAAATTAGTGCTGGAGAGCATATTCAGTGTAATATGCCTGGAAGAAACTTTTACTTGAAGAGATACTATTGTAGATGTAAGATTCCACACTATGTACAAAACACTTTCACTGTAATGAATTAAAGGATGTCTTCAATGATTTTTAATTCCTTAGTTAACATTCAATTTCAAACACTGTATATACCAGTGCTAAAAATCAAATGAAAGATTGGAGTTTGCATCAGAAATCCCTGACTGGGAAAAACACCTATCAATATTTTTGCCATACAATTTAGACATTAATTTATAATATTGCCCAATGGCCTATTATTACAAAAATGTAGGATAAATATCCAGGATTGTGACATCATCTGGGAATTCCGAATGCAGAATTTTGTAACAATAAGCAATAATTTTTTTAATGAATTAAAGTTGTTGCTGAAAAAACTACCATGTTGGTCAGTTTCAACTTTTCATGCAGCAATAATCATAATCATGATGAATAAATTCAACCAGAAAGTAACTTTGAATATTAACTGGAAAACGTAGAACACAGGATGATGTGTTATTACTATACTGTTAATATATACATACATCACAATGATGAATTAAAGGTCAATAAATAATTTGTGAATGAAGTCTGCTGGTGCATAACATTTCTTTTAAAAATACCGTTATTGAGACAAAGAAAGGCATAACATTATGATAAAGGGGTCAATTCAAAAAGAGGATAGAATGGCTGTACATATTTATGCACCCAACACAGGAGCACCTCAGTAAAATAAAGCAAATATTAAGAGACCTAAAGAGTGAAATACACATCAATATAATAACAGTAGCCGACTTTAATGCCCCACTTTCATCAATGGATAAAACATGTAGACAGAGTCAAAAAGAAAATCGTGGCCTTAAATGAAACATTAGGCCAGGTGGATTTGATAGATTTGTACAGAACATTTCATCCAAATGCAACAGAATACACATTCTTCTAAAGGGCATGTGGAACTTTCTCAAGAATAAACCATATTTTGGTACACAAGTTTCAATAAATTTAAGAAGACTGGAAAAGATGCTTGTTATAATTTCAATCACAATGGTATGAAACTAGAAATAAACTACCAGAAGAAAGCTGGAAAAGTTACAAATGTGTGGAAACTGAACAATATGATACTGAACAGCTACTGGGTCAATGAAGAAACCAAAGGAGAAATCAAAAATTACTGGAAGACACAAATGAAAATATGACATATTAAAATCTATGCAATGCAGCAAAAGCTATAGTAAGAGGGAAGTTTATAGCAATACAAACTAGAAAGGAATTAGGAAAAGAACAAATGAAACCCAAGGTTAGTAGAAGAAAAGAGATAAACATCAGTGGGAAAATAAATGAAATAGAGACTAAAAAGACAATAGAAAAGATCAATGAAACCAAAAGCTGGTTCTTTGAATAATATAAATAGTATAATAATGTAAATAGTATTGACAAACCTGTAGCTAGATTCACCAAGAAAAAACGAGGTCTCAGTTGATACCACAGAAAAGACCGTGAGATTGCTTTGAACAATTATACTCCATCAAATTGGACACCCTAGAAGAAATGGGCAAATTTCTAGCAACATACAACCTACCATCACTAACTCGAAGAAACAAAATCTGAACAGATTGATTACTAGTAAGGAGATTGAATCAGTAATCAAAAACCTCCCAACAAACAAAAGTCCAGGACCAGAAGGTCCTAATGAAGTCTACAACACATTTAAAGGAGAATTAATACGAATCCTCAAACTCTACAAAAAAATAGAAGAGGAGGGAACACTTCTAAACTCATTTTACCCGCTAGCGCTACCCTGATAGCAAAAACCAGACAAGTACTGATTAATATAGATGCAAAAATCTTCAACAAAATATTAGCAAGTCAATTTCATCAATACATTAAAAAGACATATACCATGATCAAGTGGGATTTATTCCAGTGATGCAAGGATGTTTCAACATCCACAAAATCAATGTGATAGGCCACATTAACAAACTGAAGAACAAAACCCATATGATTAGTAGATGCAGAAAAGCATTTAAAAAGATTGAACACCAATTTATGATAAAAACTCAATATGGGTACAGAAAGAATACACCTCAACATAATAAAGGCCATATATAACAAGCCCACAGTTAATATCATACTCAATGGTGAAAAGCTGAAAGCTTTTAAGATCAGGAACAGACAAGAGTGCCCACTCTCACCACTTTTATTCAGTGTAGTATTGGAAGTCCTAGCCAGAGCAATTAAGCAAGAAAAAAGGCATCCAACATGGAAAAGAAGTCAAATGTGACTATTTGCAGATGACATATTATATACAGAAAACCCTGAGGACTCAATAAAACTGTTAGAATAAATATATTCAGTAAAGTTGCAGGATACAAAAATCCTTATACAAATATCTGTTCCATTTCTACACATTAACAAACAATAAAAAATAATCCCATTTACAACTAAATCAAAAAGAATGTCTAGAAATAAATTTAACCAAGGTGGTAAAGGACCTAGACAGTGAAAAACTAAGACATTGATGAAAGAAATTGAAAACAAATAAATGGAAATTATTCTGTGCTCAGGGATTGAGAGAATATTTTTCAAAAATGTCCATACAACCCAAAGTAATATGCAAATTCAATTGATTCCTATCAAAACCCCAATGGCTTTCTTTATAAAAACAGAAACAGAACAAACAATCCTAAAATTTGTATGGAACCACAGAAGATCCTGAATAGCCGTAGTAATCTTAAGCTGGAGGCTTGGAACTTGGAACTAGAAGTTTGTACCTTTTCTCCATTTTCCCACCCCATCCCCCGGCAACCACCATTCTATCTCTGCTTCTGTGAGTTTGTCGTTTTCCGTTTAGAACACTATATGAAGGTTAAATTGTGCAACTAGTAGCAGGCCACGAAGAGGAAAAGGCCATAAAATGCAGACTTAGTTGAGCCACAAACACTTTCCAGTAGGAAGTCTGTGTCTGGAGGGGGCTGTGCATGCCTGTCTCACAGGCCTTCATAACAACGGACGGTCTGCAGGTGACTTGGAGGAGTGCTGACAACTGCCCAGGACAACAGGATTTCCACCCTTCCATCCCTCACGATGCCCTGCAGTGCCCAAGGACAACCTACCTTGCACAGGACTCACTCCTCAGGCACCTGGAACAGGTGTTGAGGAGCTGATTCTTCCCTCAGCCTCCTCCCATCTTCCTCTCCTGTTTCTCCCTGGTCTCCTGGTTCTGCCCAGCAGTATTTCAGGCCCAGAAAGGCTGCCCTGGTGTGGGTGTCCACGTGGACATGGGCCCAAGTGGACCCAATGACACCCAGTCCTTTTCAGCTCATGGTAAATTTAGAGCCATGTGTTTACACACTAACTCGTCAGCAACATATATTATTTTATGTTTCCAATTTATTTTAGGGGACACTATGGGTCAAAATACAAAGAGAGTTAAGTCCTACTTATTATGATTGTTTCATTAAGGGAAAAAGTCAAACATTTTTGGAGCCAATTCAAATAAGCAACACGGTAAAAATGTTCTGCGTTTCCTGACCAACTGCTTCCTTGCTTTAATTCAGCCATAAGAAAGAAGGAAGCCTCACCATTTGTGACCACATGGATGGTTCTTTAGTGCATTATTCTAAGTGAAATAAGTCAGACAGAGGAAGATCTCACTTACATGAGGAATCTTTTAAAAATTTAGCTCATAGGGACTTCCCTGGTGGTGCAGTGGTTGGGAATCTGCCTGCCAGTGCAGGGGACGTGGGTTCAAGCCCTGGTCCGGGAGGATCCCACATGCCACGGAGCAACTAAGCCCGTGTGCCACAACTAATGAGCCTGTGCTCTACAGCCCTCGAGCCACAACTACTGAGCCCGAGTGCCACAACTACTGAAGCCCGTGCACCTAGAGCCTGTACTCTGCAACGAGAAGCCACCGCAATAAGCCCGTGCACCGCAAGGAAGAGTAGCCCCCGCTCGCCGCAACTAGAGAAAGCCTGCGTGCAGCAACGAAGACCCAACGCAGCCAAAAATAAATAAATAAATTTAGCTCACAGATAACCAAGAACAGCTGCAGTTGCCAGAGGTGGGGGGTGTGGGGTGCACAAAATGGGTGAAGGGGTTCAAAAGCTACAAACTGTCTGTTATAAAGTAAATAAGTCATGGGGATGTCATGCACAGCATGGTGACTATAGTTATTAAAACTGTGCTGCATCTTTGAAAGTTGCTAAGAGAGTAAGTCTTACAAGTTCTCATCACAAGAAACAAATCTGTGTAACTGTGTGTGGTGATGGATGTTAACTAGATTTATAGTGATCAGTTCACAAAATATACAAACACTGAACCATTATGTTGTACACCTGAAACTAATATCGTGTTCTATGTTAGTTATACCTCAACGAAAAACAAAAAGTAAAGTTGTGGCAGCATCCTCTGAAGTCTGCTCCTTAGTTTTAACTCTAGGCAGATGTGAGGCCTGCATATGCTAAGGGCCCCGCAGGGGGCCTGACACCCCCCGGTCACCTAAGGTAGATAGCTAGCGGGAAGCAGCCGCATAGCACAGGGAGATCTGCTCGGTGCTTTGTGATCGCCTGGAGGGGTGGGATAGGGAGGGTGGGAGGGAGGGAGACGCAAGAGGGAAGAGATATGGGGACATATGTATATGTATAACTGATTCATTTTGTTGTAAAGCAGAAACTAACACACCATTGTAAAGCAATTATACTCCAATAAAGATGTTAAAAAAAAAAGATCTAGTAAGGAAGAAAAAAAAAAGTGCCATTATTGCCCTCAAAACTTAAAATCAAATTAAAGTTCACTGTATCTTAATATTAAAATGATGTGGTCAGTCCTGAAGGTTTTGGTTACCTGGAGAGTAAACAACCCCAGAATCGTGGGTCAGGCAAAGGGTCATATTAAAAATCTTCTCCCACTGGTCTTTGCCACAAAATGCAGAGCTCCCTCAGAGAATGAGGTGGAAGATCACCGCAGATGTGAAGAGGGCCCAACTTTCAGAAAGCCTTGAATCATACGAGAGGGGTATGCGTATTCTAATTCTCGCTGTCACAAAGCACTACCCCTTTCTGATCCATTTTAAAAGATTTCTCCCGAAATTTCCACTCTTTGTATCAAATTACGTCTTCTCATAAACACCTAGGAGAAAGACAGCTGACAGTAGTCTCATTTCAAAGTGTGATAAGTTATGGTTTTGGTATAAATAATGTATGGACTTAAAATAACGTGAGCGTTAGAAGACATACACTCTGCAACCGTCTGATATTGTTCAAGTACGTTACAGTTGTGGGGGAACTAACCACTGAAAATTAACAGAAGCCCGGGGGTGGACGCCCCACTTCCCTTTCTCTCACGGCCAGACCCGCACTGCCCGCACTCTCGTCCTCCCAGAAGGGCCCGACAGTTCGCGTATTCCCGTCACGAGTGTCCACGTGTTTCCCTCTCTCCGAATCTGCGTAGGGGTTCCTCCCTCAAAACAAGCCTGAATCCATAGCAAACACCACAGCATTCTATGATTATCCATCCAAACTCTCAACGACGGTTGTTCTTGGGTTTTGTTTTTGAAGAGTCAGTCCTGCTTAAATACTACCTGGGAAAGTAGAGAATAAACCACGCGGGACCGTCCAGGAAATCAAGGGGCTCTGCTGCAGTTTAAGGAAGTCGTCAGGGAGACGCGCCCACAGCCCCTTTAGCCCTTGGCGTGGACAGGGAGCGTTCTCCTCAGGGCGACGCGGTCCCACGTCGTCCGGAAGTTGGCGGCGCGCTCTGGTGAGTCATCGGAGAAGGAAAAGCTTTCCTCACCGAGGACGCCGTGACGTCAGCAGGCGGAATGCGCACGCGCGCCCGGAGGGTCCCCGCAGGAGGATTCGCGCCGCCTGCAGGCTGAGGGGCCGTGGGGCAGTAGAAGACGCGCGCAGCTCGCCGTTCGGTGCTTCCTGGCGCCCTCTCCTAGTCTCTGTCTGAGTAACTGAAATCCAGTGTTGGATTTTTCAAGGCCACGATTTTGAAAGTTAACACCAAATGGAGCCTACCACACCGTCCTTTGATTGGAATGGACGGAGATAACAAGAAGCAAAGCATGTCAACTGCATTCCCATACACTAACACTTAATGATTGGAATTGGAAAGAAAAACAATGCAATTTTCAATGCATCCCACCAAATAATCCTCAAGTATAACTCCAACAAAATATGTACGAGTCTGTGTGTAGAAAAAAAAACATTGTTGAAAAAAAACATAAAGAAAATGTAAATCAGGGGAGAGGTATCCCTTGATCATGATTGAAGACACAATATTGTTATGATGTTAATTATTCCCAACTTGATCTATAAATTCGGTGCAATCCCAGTACAAATCAAGCTATTTTGAAGCTATCAGCTAACTCTATTAAAACTTGGAGTAGACTAGGTAATATTGAAGAACAAAGTTGATGAACCATACTTCCTAATCCAAACTTTATTATAAATCTTCAGTAAACAAGAGTGCCTGACATTGGAGAAATAATAGACAGATAGATAAAAAGAACAGAACAGAGAATATACAAACAGACCCAGGAAAATACAGTCAAATGATCGTAGTAAAAGAAGAAAAGGCAACTCAATGGGAAATACAGTCTCTCAACAAAAGATGATGGCACAAATGGATGACCATATGCAATGAAATGAACAAAGACACAAAACTTATATGTATGTTCACTCAAAATAGTTCATATACTTAAACGTAAAATTTAAAACAAAAAGTGACATAAGAAAACAGAAAATATACATGAATTTTAATATACATTAATTAGCTTAATGTACAAAATCAAAAGTCTATGAGAAAAAAATTGATAATATGGACCTTATTAAGTTAAAATTTTTCATTCTACAAAAGAAACAATTCAAGCAATTAAAACACAAGTCCCAGACTGGGAGAAAATATTTGCAAAACATAAATGTTTAGGACTTGTACCCAAAATATAGAAGGAACTTGTAAAATTCAACATAGAGAAAACAAACTACCCAATTAAAAAATGGTTGAGTATCTGAACAGAAAGGTCATCATGCAAGATATACAGATAGGAAACAAACATACAAAATCATGCTCAATATTACTTGTCGTTAGGAAACAGCCAATTAAAAGAGCAACAAGATACCCTGCACACTTACTACAATAGCTAACACTGAAAAAACTGATAATGTGAGTCACAAAGGAGGACAGGGAGCACCAGGAAATTTGATTCATTGCTGGTGGGAATGCATAATGTACAGCCACTTTGGAATACATTTTGGTAGGTTCCTAGAAACGTAAGCATGGTCTCAGCATACGATGCATCATTTGTGTCCCTGTATATTTGCCCAACTGGTTTGAAAATTTGTGTCCACAGAATAAACAGCATGCAATATATTCAGCAGCTTCATGCACAATGACCAAAATCTATGAGGAGCCAAGATGCCCTTCAGTAGGCAAACTTATAACCAAACTACGGCACAGTGGGTAGAGATACTTGAGGACAGACATGGAAAGCAAGCAGAGGGGGTTGGAGACATGGGAAGCCTGGATAGATGGGCTATGGCAAGACATATTTCCCTCCACACCACACTGGTCACGCAGTTGGCTTAAGCTCCGCCTAGTGCCCAACTTCCCCTTACCACTTACCCCCTTTACCATGTGAAAGAAAATCTTTTTTTGGTTTGACTTTGAGATGCTTGCTGATCTCTGCAATTAGATAGTTCTCCCTGTTGCAATAGCTTTTCTTTCTTTCTTCCCTTTTTTGGGCCGTGCAGCACAGCTTGCGAGATCTTAGTTCCCCGACCAGGGATTGAACCTGAGGAGCCATGGCAGTGAAAGTGAGGGGTCCTAACCACTGGACCACCAGGGAATTCCTGCAATAACCTTTCTTTCTATTTAAAGTCTCTCCCTATAGAACTCTGGATTTGATTTTACTTGACAATAATCAGAATGGTATAAATATAAATAATTATAATACTGATAATAAATAATAGGTATATGATATCAGTCTATATATATTCGTATTGTTTTAAGTTGCTGATCTCTTAATTCCAAATGCATTTTTAAAATCCTTATATATACTCTCCTCCCCTCACAATTACAGTTTTTGATATCATATCATACCTCCTAAAACAAAGGAAACAAAAGCAAAAGTAAACAAATGGGATCTAAGTAAACTTAAAAGCTTTTGCAAGCAAAGGAAACCATCGACAAAATGAAAGACAACCTACTGAGTGAGAAAAATCATTTGCAAATAATATGTCTGATAAGGGGTTAATATTCAACATATATGAACAGCTCATGGAACTCAACATCAAAAAAAATACCCAACTTGATTAAAAAGTGGGCAGAAGACCTGAATAGACATTTTTCCAAAGAAGACATACAGATAGCCATCAGGCACAAGAAAAGCTGCTCAACATCGCTAATCATCAGGGAAATGCAAATCAAACCCACAATGAGATGTCACCTCACACCTATCAAAATGGTTTTCATCTAAAGGAACACAAATAACAAATGTTGGCGAGGATGTGGAGAAAAGGGAACCCTAGTACACTGTTGGTAGGAATGTGAATTTGTGCAGCCACTGTGGAAAACAGTATGGCAGTTTCTCAAAAAACTAAAAATATCACTACCATATGACCCGGCAATTCCACTCTAGTGTATATGTCCAAAAAGCCCCAAACCACTAATTTGAAAAGATACATGCACACTAATGTTCATAGCAGCGCTATTTACAATAGCCAAGATATGGAAGCAACCTCAGTGTCCATCAACAGATGAATGGATAAATAAGATGTGGTACATATATGCAATGGAATAAAACTCAGCCATAAAAAAGAATGAAATAGTGAAGTTTGCAGCTACATGGATGGACCTAGAGATTATCACACTAAGTGAAGTAAGTCAGGTAGAAAAAGACAAATATTATATGATATCACTTATATGTGGAATCTAAAAAATAATACAGATCAATTTATTTACAAAACAGAAACACCCTCAGACATAGAAAACAAACTTATGGTTACCAAAGGGGAAAGGGGAGGGGGAGTGATAAGTTAGGAGTATGGGATAAAATTAGGAGTAGGGGACCCACACCACTACAGTATATGTAAAATAGATAAACAACAAGGATTTACTGTATAGCACAGGGAACTATATTCAATATCTTGTAATGACCTATAATGGAAAAGAATGTGAAGCTGTACACCTGAAACTAACACAATATTGTAAATCAAGTATAGTTAAATTAAGAAAAAAGAAAGTTTAAAGAAGAGAAAAGAGAAGACACTCCGTACACAGTCATCAGAGATTTATCCCCAAAGATTGGGTAGGGAGTTGTAAAGTTTGTGCGGATCCTGGGAGGATTGCTATGGGAAATCAAACCTAAAGTGCCTTTGTCTGGGTGTATTTGGAACAGGAGATCACAAATGGCTTATAGTCCTAGGAGGTCTGAGAAAGTCGTGCAATTATCCCCTGGAGCCGGATTCCTCTTGTTCACTGTCAGCACTGGTTGGACAGCCTCAGTGGAGAGAATGTCCCACATATACGGCTCAGGGTGGACTAGAGGGTTCTGTGTGCCCAGTGGGTGTCCAGTCACCTAACCTCCCTCTGCTTCCACAGGGTCGGGGTCCAAGAGTGAGGAGCAAGAGAATCGAGGGGACCAGTTTGCACAAGATGGAGCACTGAGAGCTGTGGCAGGCATTTACCCAGGGTCTGGGTGGTTTGGGTGGGACTCACAAGTTCTTCTGAACTAGGAGAGAGGGTGAAAGGGGAGGGGTCGCCAGTACAAGCATCAAGAAGGCAAAGCTGAGGAAGGACAAAGAAGCCATGGGACCCCAGTTTTCCAATTTCCAGACCCACATCTCATAAACATCAGTCCTTCATGAGGGTGTGGCCCTAATCACTGGGAACATGCAGTATGCTCTAAGAGAAAGAAGGCGAGGGCTTTCCTTGCCTATGGTCACAAGGAAGACGACTATGACTATTATTGCTAATTAATAATATATGAACACCTCCATTTGAGAGATAAAAATGTGGAAAACACGGAGGTGTGTATGCTTATTAGCCCACAGTGATCAGAAGCTCAGTTCCCTCCATGATTCCAAATCATGATTGCAAATCCAAGTCAAACCTCTGCATACACTCATCCTGAATCATTCTAACGCCCTCCTCCACGTGGGGTCTTCAGCAATATCACTCCCTCAACTCTGACTTTTAGATGGAAAACTATTTTATTATCCGTTTACACAAACACAGCTAAATTACATGAACGCACCGTAATTACACAGCTAATAAACCTACTCAGGACTGTTCTTCCCTGGGACACTGTTCCCCTTGATTGGACTTACAAGACAAAAAGTTAAATGTCTCAAAATGATGGAGAAAAAAAAGATAAGACCATTTAGGAGGGTTATTTGAAAGTAAGATTCTTCATTTATTCACTCATATATAATTGGATTTCATTTTAGTTCAGTTGTATAAATTGTAGTTTTTCATAAAACCTTGGTCCAAATGCCAGTTTGGATTGGGGAGAAGAAAGTTATATCACTTAGGAAAAGTAACCATTTTCTTTTCCCTAATCTTCAACAGACACAATACAACATGTATAGCTGCTGCAACATGGCACACATCCCATGTACTGGAAAAATGCTAAGATATAATTACACTTCTGAACACTTGGTCAAGGCTCTACGTGCTATTATCTCCCTAAGTTTCTAAAACATTATAAATTGTTTGCCGTCATCTGCAACATGACAGGAATGTTTAGGAAATCTTTGTGCATGATTTTAATTCCTAATCCCTGGCTACTTAGACACGATGACAAAATATCAAAATCACTAAAAATGATGGGACACTTGAAATCAAACAAGGGATCCTGGCTCAATTAATGTCCTGGGATGAAGGCTGTGTGACATCCACGGGCCTGCGACAGTAGGGGCAGCTGAAGGACCTGGTCAACCACTCATTGATGCAGTTCAGGTGATAGAAGTGAGCACAGGGCAGAGATCTGATGGCGTCCCCACGCACAAACTCCAACCAACAAATCACACACTCCTCCTGGATCTTTTCTTCAAATCCATCTGTTCCGTACACTCCTTGAGGCAGGTGCTCTTTATGGCTGATTCTTTGAGCTAACCTCACTTGTTCCTCTTCCATCAGCTGTGCTGCTTGGTGAAGCGAGCTGGGTGTTGGAAGATGGATGGGATTTGGAACTTGTTCCGGATGTGGTTCCTGATCCCAGCGTCTCCTCCCGCCTGGGCCCACCCAGCGGGATGGAGACTCAGGAACAGAGCTGTCATCCAAGATGCTGGATTTGAGGCAGTTCCCCATCTTTCAGGCCTGGGTGTGAGATCTGTGCACCCTTCTCATGGTCCTCTCTGCAGGAGCTTCAACACACCTCCTTGTTCCTAGGTCTAGAGAAAAAGAAAAAGAAAAGTTTTATTAAATGAGATCCCTGCTTGCAGAGTTCCATAGAGAGGCTTCATTGAGCCTCACGATAACCCTGCTGATTTTGAATCCTTTACTGAGGGAACCAGTGTTGTGAACAGGGGTTTACAGAGCTTTAGTAACGTGACAAAATTGCACGGCTTGGAAATGGGTCATCTGGCCTTACAATTTTGGTCTGTTTCCAAACTCAAATTTCTCAGCAGGATTGTCGTGAGGGGTACATGCCATACCTAGGTTTCACCAGGAATCATCACCTCTCAGGGAAGGACTCAGAGGCCCCACCCTGGAATCCCAGCCTCTCCCCTTACAGCTCATCTCACAGAATCACTCCCCACCTAGGTTCTCCTACCACCTGGGAACCTGCCGTCCACCTATCCACTTTGTATTCAGCCCCACCTTCCTCGCTATACCTGCCTGTTTAATCCACATTTACTCACTTCAGTAGAGAGACCAGGGATTCTCATGTCTGTCTAAACTTTTACTACCTCTGCTGATCAAGACACTGATCCAGGGATTATGGAATCCTGACCTACCAACTCTAATTGCATAGTCATGGGCTACTAAAATTAAATATGTCTTAGGACATTGCCTCCCCTACCAAAACGAAGATGTAAATCAGACTCCTCTATTTGGCATTGTTAATTAATGGTTCTACCAGACATTTAGGGGGTTATCTTTTTTCTTTACATGGGCCTCTCACTGTTGGGGCCTCTCCCGTTGCGGAGCACAGGCTCCGGATGCGCAGGCTCAGCGGCCATGGCTCACGGTCCTAGCCGCTCTGCGGCATGTGGGATTTTCCCGGACCAGGGCACGAACCCGTGTCCCCTGCATCGGCAGGTGGACTCTCAACCACTGCACCACCAGGGAAGCCCAAGGGGTTGATCTTTTACATGCCCTCAGAGAACCACACAAATACAATTAGGTATTGCTCTCATCCCTACACGGAGACCCATTAGCATTCTTCATCCACACATACACCCTCACACCATACACAGTTTCTTTCGGTCTTGGTTTAAATGTTAACTCCCCAAAGATCCCTTTTCTAAATCTCAACCGCAGTTAGCCTTCCTCTTTCCCTCCCCTTTGTGTTAAATATAATTCTACTATTCATTTAGGCAACTTGTTTGTTTATTTACTGTGCTCTCCACTGGTATAACTACAAAAAAATATTACCTGAATTCTAAGGTTAGGTACAATTCCCTGTGACCACGACGTAGAAATGATTAATCTAGAAAATTTCCATGTCCATAACAACCGAACCAACCCTCAAGGGGCCTACCCCAAATTCTTGTAGACAGATTATGTGATCATTTTTCAATTAAAATTCATTTTTAAAGTAAATGACATTTGCAACTTCTTGTGAAAATTATCTTCATTATTTACCAGAAATCAAATGGATGGAAAATCCAATGAAGCCAGGTCTTTCCTGAGGTTGCTGTCACCACACTCCAGAGCTCAGAACTTCTTTCTCTACACAAAACACTGCTCTGATGTGAGTTCTCTTTTTATGCAGTTGATAACCTCATCAATCATATAACCTCATAAACTATAATCCCATCAACCATCTAACCTCTCTCACCATGTAACCCAAAGGACACACCCTAAATAACTTGAGTGTCTGTCAAGATAAATCCAATCAAGCATTCCCAGTAACAAAATATATCCCCCTGTTTAGGTAAATCATGTAGATACAACTTTTAAAAACTGACCAAGTCCTTTACTTCTGCACGTCTTCTAAAGGTCTCAGAAGCAAACTTCCTGCTCTTTCCCAGAGGTTTCACTGTTTTTGAGGTTTTTCATTGTTATTATTACTACAGCACAGAATCTGCAGCAAGAGGATCCATACTGTTCTCTATTTCCTTTTTTCCTTTTTTCAAACTATTTGTTCCAGCTTATTGAGGTGTGATTGACAAACACTGTATATACTAAAAGTGTACAATGTGATGTTCTGATATACATACACATTGTGAAATGATTCCCTCAATCAAGCTAATTAACCTATCCATCACCTCACAGATTTACTGTTTTGTGTGTGTTGAGATCTACTCATTTAGCAAATTTCACGTATACAGTATTTTAAACTATAATCACTATGCTCTACATTAGACCTCCAAAAGTTATTCATCTTACAACTAAAAAAGCCCCACATTTCCTCCACCTCAAGCCCATGAAAACCATCATTTTACTCTGTGTCTTTGTAAGTTCCACTTTCTTAAATTCCACATGTAAGTGATATTATGCAGTATTTGTCTTTCTGTGTCTGGCTTATTTCACTCAGCATAACATCAGCTATATTCATCCACATTGTTGAAATGGCAATATTTCCTTCTTTTGAAAGGCTGAATACTATTGTGAATGTATGTATACATGTACACAACATCTTAATGTATACATCTCTAAATGAATGTTAACTCATTAGAAGACGAAACCACACTGAAACTCAACAAATTCATTTTACTGGATCTATTAAATCCAGTGGTAACTGGTCAAATGAAATACCTAGCTGACCTTAAATTGTGTTAAAAAATCATCCCTTCCAAATAGAAATCTCCTTAAAATGTATTTATGTTTGACACAAATTACATTTTGGTAAATCAGTGAGGTTGGTGAGTGGGAAATTTGCTATATTTGGTAAATTGAGTTTTGACAAATTCATTTTCTGTGAACTTGTACACAATATAACATACAGCAATTCTGATGGAAGATGTCTGCACCAATACACTTTTTAAAATAGAACCAAGTTATTAAAGGACTGCTTTATTTATTCTTATCAAAATCATAATCTGTAACAATCAGAAACAAATAAACATAAAGATAGCAATGTATGTGATTTGATTTGTTTATGCTCTTCCCAATTCTGCTTGTAGCTCCCTAACCCGTTTTAAAGCAAGGCACCTTGCTCATGGTCATACTGTATTCCATCTAAATGTTGATTGTATTGATATTCTTCCATGGATAATGTCCTACTGTTACTCTAAAATGACCACAGACTCGGTGACTTAAAGTAACACAAAATTAGTCTCTTACAACTCTGTACCCGGAAGTCCTAAATCACTTATGCTACATCAAAACCAAGGTGTAAGTAGGCCCATGCTACATCTGGAGGTTCTATGACAGAAAGAGATCACTGGGGAGCAGCAGAACCCACTTTCATTGAGCTAATAGTTTCTGTCAAACAGGAGAAATAATGTAAGGAAACTATCACATTTAATGTAGATATTCGTTAATTGAGGTTTAAATTAAATTAAATTAATGGTTTGCCAATGGTGTATTTTTTGTTTATTGTAAATATTGCTTACTTCAAGAATGATGTTTTAGACTAGCTAGTCATGTTGATTTCTTGTGTAATCCAACTAAGTCATAGTAACAATATTAATTTTTCTTATTTAAAAAATGAAATGCACTGTTATTTATATGTAGTCATTATTCTGAAATGCTGGTTTTGAAATAAGTAAAAGCAAGATAGGGCATAAATATTCATCTGGAAAACAATCTGTCATTTGAGACAACTCTTATTTTTGTTCATTTAAATGTCTGTAATGTATATTGTGACAGTTGGTTTTTCTTTTTTGTAATAAAAGTGCCTGAGTTAAGCTTTGATTGTTGAGGCATCCACTTCAAATAGGCAACCACTTCAAAGCTGGACCTATGGTGACTTAGAATATTTTCCAGGGGCTCAGACAGGCAAGATGCCCTCCCTGAGTTTCTCCTGAGGAAAAAAAAAAAAAAAAGGCCAGTCCAGGCATCTGGCAGTGTATTTGGAAAGTTTCTGGAAGTTCCCTGGGGGAAGTGACTGTGGAGCTAACCTGGGAGCCAGAGAGCAGCGGTGTGTGCTTTGGGAACCCTCTGTCATCTTCAGGAAATGAGACAGTTCTTCACGGATCAAGAAACTTTATTCAATGTTTTATAACAACAACAACAATAATGATAAGGAATTATTGTAATAATATTCAGGACATGGGCAATCTTGGGAACTCCCATGCCAACCCCAGGAAGAGATCCCTATAGGGCAGACATAGAGAGACCCTGTTTTAGAACCAACCAGCTACAGGAACCTCATGGAATTTCAGGGGTTGAGCCAATTTTCTGATGGCCTGGGTCCCTGCAAAGAAGGCAGGGCTCAGATCCACCTGCTGCTCAAAGGCCCCCTCTACTAGGCACTTTAAGTCATGATGGCCTGGTTGCCTTTCTTGTTCTTTACCTAGCTTCTTCAGGTCCAGAAATTTCAGTTCACATATCTCAGCCAGTGCTCCTCAACCAGCAGGGGCGACAGTAGCAGCCTGAGCTGTTACTGAGTTCATTGAGTAATTTAGAAAATTTGATGGTAGGTCGCATGACAGGTTGTCCCCTCCTTGCCATCCAGTCCAGCACCAGCCTTTCTTGGACACCGAAGGGGATGTAGAACATTCCCAGAGGTTCAGGGGGGCCTAGGATGCCTCCCTTGAGCCTCAATTGTTTTTAAAGCCAGATTTCCAGCCTCTGTGCTGACTTTTAGAATTCTGAGGAGGCTCATGTGGGCAAGGATGCCCTCTGCAGCTTTTCCAGGAAGGTAACAGCACCTCCTGTGCCTTTGAATTGTCTTAGAAAATTATGTGAAGGCTCTGGCTAGTCTAAGACAGCCTTCTGGGTCCTTAAGGCCAGCAAAGCAGTTTGGGGGCCCTCAATAAGACTTGTAAAATTTTCCAGATGTCCAGGCGGGGTTTGCCTCTGGAAGGAGACTTCTAATATTTCAAAAGGCTCATCTGACAAACAGCCTCAAGGGCTACTGCAGGGGGACTTCTCTGCCTGCACAGTGGTTGGGAGTCCGCCTGCCAATGCAGGGGACATGTGTTCAATCCCTGGTCCAGGAAGATCCCACATGCCGTGGAACAACTAAGCCCTTGCGCTGAGCCTGCGTTTTGGAGCCCGTGATCCACAACTACTGAGCCCGTGTGCCACAACTACTGAAGCTCATGCACCTGGAGCCCCTGCTCTGCAACAAGAGAAGCCACCGCAGTGAGAGGCCCGTGTACCGTGACGAAGAGTAGCCCCCACTCAGTGCAACTAGAGAGAGCCCATGCACAGCAATGAAGACCCAATGCAACCAAAAATAATTAATTTAAAAATACTATTAAAAAAAAACTGATGAAGGTGTTTCACTTAAAAAAAAAAAAGGCTACTGCAGGAACCTGGGAGAACTGTGACTGTGTAGGTATGTAGGTATGTTGAGGGACCTTCCCTTATCTTCAGTCAACCTGACACCTAGGTGAAAAGAGAAACTCTGCTCAGTGCTGTATAACTACCACCACAAAAATAATGCATAATAAAAAACATAATAGTAAAAATCATAATGAGTAACAACATTGATAATGATGATTATCCTAATTATAATAAAAGTAGTAACTATAAAAATGATAATAATTAGAAACCTAGGGAGATTGTAGACTAGAATACAGACTCTCCTACCTAAGTGACCAGATACTGTTATTGGACATCACGGAATATTTTGGAGTTTGAACCCTAGGTCTGCACAATAAAATGTGTTTTGAAAGTCATGGATGAGAACAGGAGGGAAGTAAAAACCAAAGAAGGGGAATATGGGCCAATGAGGGATCTCCTGTACCAACCCTGGGAAGAGGGATCTCCCCAGCAGAGGTGGAGGACACAGGTCTGGAGCCTACCAGTCATAGGATTCCCACCAGAGGGACTTCCCTGGTGGTCCATGGGCTAAAACTCCACACTCCCAATGCAGGGGGCCCGGGTTCGATCCCTGGGCAGGGAACTAGATCCCACATGCCGCAACTAAGTGTCTGCATGCCGCAACTAAAGATCCTGCATGCTGCAACTAAAAGATCCCGCATGTCGCAACAAGGATCCTGTGTGCTGCAACTAAGACCCAGCACAGCCAAATATATAAATAAATAAATACTTTAAAGAAAAGTATTCCCACCAGATATCAGGATTCAGGTCAATGGGCTGACAAAACTTGACCCCAGATTTACATCCAGGATACAGTAACCCCACCAGTAACATACATTAAGCTCCCAGTGCTATCTCAGTTCTCAGTGCCTAGCTTTCTTTCTGCCATCTGATCAACCCAGGCCCCTTGAGGTCCAGACATCTGTGTTCATATATATCATTCTGGGGCTCTTGGAGGATGTTACTATTGGAGCTCCCAGCTGGCAAGGTGTGACACGAGCAGGCACTAGAGGTTCCTTGTAGCCACATAGAACTTATAAAGTTCTTCAATTGATTGTTCTGGTGTGTTTCACTCTCCCTGCCTTCCATTTCAGCCCCTGGCTTTTCTGGGCACCCAAGGGGACTTAGAATATTTACAGAGGCTCTGGCAGGTGTGGCTCATCCTCTGTGCTCTTCAGTTTTCAGCAATGGTACTTTGGACCTCCTGAAGTGACACAGAAAATTCTGACAATGCTCTGTCAGGTTGAGATACCTTCTACAACATTTTCAGGAAGATAAGAATGGTTTCTGCATCCCTGAGTTGGCTTACAAATCTTTGTGGTTTCTCTAGCAGGTCAAGGAATACTTCCCTGGGTCTCTTCAGATGGAAAAAGAGATTCCTGGTCCCTGAAGAGCTGTTGTAAAGTGAGCAGGGCCTCACTAAGATCAATGGAATCCTCATCTGGAACTCACCTACTCACAGGTTTGTCCCTGCTTCTGGAGCTGGAATTGAAAAATAAGGGTTTTGCTTATTGAAAAGATACTAAGTGGTATGGCAAGGAGCATGGGAGACTGTGAATGTGTGTCTGTTTGAGAACCCTTGGCAATCATCTTCTGAAAATCAGACATCTTTCTTAAGTAGAGAATCACTAGTCAATGCTGTGTAGCTATAACCACACACGAAAATCCATAATAAGAAACTTAATAATAATAAATAACTATAGTGATTATTATCCTTATGACATTAATATGAGGAAGTATAATAATAATACACCTAAGGAGATAAAAGAATACAGACATCTCTAACTGAATAACAAGATAATGACGTTGGGCCCATTGGGTAGTTTGAAGTCTTAGTTCTAGGTTTGTGCTAGGAAACTTGCTCTGCAAGGCAAAGATGAACATCAGGAGGGAAAAGAAAACCAACCTGAGGAGAGCATGGGAGAACTTGGGAACTTGTGAGACACTTAGGAGAAGAGAACTACCAGAGAGAGGAAAAGAGGCCTTGGTCCAGGGTTTGCCCATCCCTGGACACTGGAGTTACGCCAACCCCTACAAAGACAGGAACCAGATCCGTGCCCAGCAAGGAGAAGCCTCACCTACAACATACCTTATATGTCCAGCACAGTCTCAGCCCTTGCCATCTAGGTGCCCTTCTACCTTCTGTTCTGATCAGCTCCTTTGAAGTCTGACATCTTGGTTTTCATATCTCAGAGGGGCTGTTGGTAGATCCCATTTTCAATGTGCCCAGGCCAGCAGAGGGTAACACATGCCTACACGAACCTTGCAGGGCTTCCTGGAGGACTTAGAAAATTTTACGTTTGTT
Organism: Delphinapterus leucas; assembly: GCF_059928025.1. Lineage (NCBI taxonomy): Eukaryota > Metazoa > Chordata > Mammalia > Artiodactyla > Monodontidae > Delphinapterus > Delphinapterus leucas. Next base: position 11,777,145 of record NC_143149.1, read on the forward strand.
CCTGCTGGTGTGTTGAGAAAATTTTACGTTTGTTCCTGCTGGTGTGTTGCTGTCTTCCTGCTTTCCATTCTAGCACCACCTTTTCCGGGACATCCTTGGGGATTTAGCTTAGAGTCAGGGGCTCAGAGCAGCCTAAGACAACCTTTTTGCATCTTCATTTCCAGCAGTGGCGATAGCGGTACTCCTGCCTCATCACTGTGTCATGAATTTTGAAACAACAACAACAGAAACAGAGTGTCGTGGGTCTTAATTTCTGGCAGTTGAAAGTCTAGAGAAGCACAGAAAAACTTCTCCTTTCTGGAATCCTCTGATGACCACAAGAGTCAAAGAATTTTAAGATCTAATATAGATAGCAACCTGATATTTGAATCACCTGAGGGTTAATAAATGTTCTTTGATCTGCAAATAAAGTGGTCGTGAAGGTTTTGTTAAAGTAGTATTGATGCTAGGCTCATCCTCAGAACAACTGAAATAATTTCTGGAGTGATGGTATTTCTTACAATTACCTAAGGTTTCCCAATGGGAAAGCAGTGTTGAGAATTATTTAAGTAAATATTGCTTTTTAAGCTGTAATATACATGCAAATCTCTTGGAGATCAGGGGTTCAACATTAGGAAATTATGATTCAGGAAGTTTGGGAGGGACCGATGAAATTTTATTTTATTTTATAAATTTATTTATTTATTTTTGGCTGCGTTGGGTCTTCGTTGCTGCATGAGGGCTTTCTCTAGTTGTGGCGAGCGGGGGCTACTCTTCGTTGCGGTGCCGGCTTCTCATTGCAGTGGCTTCTCTTGTTGCGGAGCATGGGCTCTAGGTGCGCGGGCTTAAGTAGTTGTGGCACGCAGGCTCAGCAGTTGTGGCTGGTGGGCTCTAGAGCACAGGCTCAGTAGTTCTGGCACATGGGCTTGGTTGCTCTGCGGCATTTGGGATCTTCCCGGACCTGGGCTCGAACCCGTGTCCCCTGCATTGGCAGGCGGATTCTTAACCACTGCGCCACCAGGGAAGCCCCCAAAATTTTATTTTTAACTTAAAAATGGAAATGCTGGGACACAACATCATTTCTAAGCACAAATAGATTTGGTTCCAGCAATATCACCCATTACCTCCCCCTCCCCCAAATTATATTATTTGTTGACCTTATCAAATTGAGAGAAGAATAGAGAAATCAGCAGTGTCTGAGCAAGACAGTGTTTGAGAAACAACATGCATCAATTCACTAAAACAAGCTTTACTGAGCATCTCCTGTGTGCTCTCAGGTTTGTTAGGCTCCAATGTGTACAAGGCGCTGTGCTGGGGACCTCAATACATTATGTAATTTAATCCTCAACATCCTGGCAGTTAGTAATATTCATTGCATGCAAGGAAGGAAGAAGTGGAAATGGGGGGTGGAAGGCAAGCAAGGACATCTAGGGGAAATTTCAGAGTTGGTGGAAGAATGATACTGTGCTACAAATTCTGCTGTGTTCTGAGACCTTGTCACTGGTCCAGGGGTCTAGAGTCTAGAGTCAGTGAAAGAACCAGGTTGCTGCTGCAGGTACTGAACCTGTGAGGGGAGAGTGCTAATTGGAGATCCTCCCCACGTGTGCAGCCTGTTGAGCAGGAACCGCAGTCAGACAGGTGCTGTGGGCAGCCTGTCTCTGGGGTAGTGTCTGGTTCTGTGGAGGCAAGTTGGTACCCTGTGCACAGGAGTGGGCGCTGCAGGGACCTTGAGTAAAGGTGAGGTTACTAAAGACTCGGCTCTCAGGGCCTGTTGATCCCCACACCCCCAGCTGCCCTTAGTCCTCAGTACTCATTCTGACAGGAAGGCATCTTATGAGAAACAGTGGCCTAACATCCACAACAGGAAAGACTCAGAACCCAGTACATGCTTTTTGGAATTATGACACTTAAGATGACTCAAAAGCCATCTACCATTCTTTCCTTCATCTGGAAAACTCATTCTTCCTCTATGAATAGTAGAAGGAAAGGGCTCCTGATTGAGTATGAAGGAGCCAACTTCAAATATTGACTGTGAACTTCCCTCACAAAGAACTAGACATTCTGATCCTTTCTCAGAGACCCCTGGAGAGATGTGGTGGTGGAGAACCACAGCAATATGGGGTATGTGGGTATTTCTGTGTTGCCCTGTTCATGAAGGTCTGTCTTTGGAAATGACTTGGGATTCCCTATGATGGGAGCTCTGAAACCTCTAAAGTGTGTATCTGAGGCTGGATGTGAAGGTTATCAGCCAACACTCATTGTGTTTATGTTCTTCATTCCCCACTTTCCACTCCTGGATGGCTGTGTTTTCTTCACTTCCAACATGGCATTGTTAGAATATTAAAATAAACATACAATTCATCATGAAAAAAATGAGACAAGAGTTGCTGCATAAGCATCCTGATGATCTCAGCAGAATCTCAGTAGGACAAAAGTCTTGCAAACATTTTCAACACTGGGAAACACCCTATTCACTAACTCCCCTAATGTGCTCATGTCCCCATGAAGGGGAACTGGAATCTCCCTTATTGTATCTGTCTAAACCAAACATATGAACTGCTTCATTTCACCAGGGTTCTGTACTTTAACTCACAGCAAACATCTCAAGCTGAGGGTCCCTAACATGTGAGTACCCTCAGGTCACTTGATGGTCACATGTACTAGGACCAGGGGTACCTTGAGGAGGAAAGTTCCCCCGCCACCCCAGGAATGTGGAAATAGGTTCCCTTATGTGCACTGAATTATGTTTTAGAGAGGCCATATCTTTTTCAGGCTACCCGACTGACTCTCACCAAGATGTGTTAGGTATGGCTGAATCTCTCCCTACAAAGGAGTAGTTCTTTAATGAGGGGGCTTTGCAAAGGAATACCTGGAAAAAAAATTTAATTCTAGTAACAGTAAAGAAAACCAATCAAATTATACTTCAAAGCACTGTCACTTCCTTTTACCCTTCAGCTTTCATTGGACTTAATTCCCACATAAGGAAATAGAGTCTCAGAGATGTGGTGGGGAGACACTGTCGTCACTCAGACACCCACTGCATGTAAACATGAACACAGGAGCTTTGACATGGCAGGCGGGTTGGGGGAATGGACAATTTGTAGAGGCAGAAGTATACTGCTTGACTCCTATGACAAGAGGCGTGTCTGAAGTGTCTAACCCCTGGGTCTGTGGGTCCCTGCAGTTGTCACAGGCACTGCACCCCCTTGTCCCGCCCTCAGGGAGAATGCCTCATCCTGAAACGCCCGGAGGCCAGGCAGCAGAGTTTGGGTCATTTCCTTTCCTGCTTAAAAGCACTCAAAGGTCCCTGCCAACCTTTCCGCATTTGGTCTCTTTACCGTCTCCTGCCTCGTGCTGTGCCAGGTCCCCACTCAGGACGTGGACTCTCACCCTTCACCTCCCATCACCCATCCTGGCCCTCAACGCAGCCCCAGGATGCCATGCCCTCCCTGGCCCTGGGATTCTGCAGACCTCAGTCCTTGGGAGAGGACTAACCTCATCCTCCTTGTCTTCATGGAGCTCGGCCCTGTACCTCCACAGGTCTCCCCTTCGCGGTCACTGCCTCTGGGTAGCCCCTGTCGACTGAAAAAAAATGCACAAGGTGAGAGTTGTGAGCTGTGTTATTTGGGGCAAAATTAGGACAATAGCCCGGGAGACAGCACTTCAGATAGCTCTGAGAAACCGCTCCAGAGAAGTAGGGGAAGGTCAGTGTTATAAAGGACTGCAGTGAAGGCGGTATGTGCAGTCAAGCACACCTTCTGGCAGCGGCTTGCTGCTCATCACGAGGAGCGGAACAGCTATCTGAAGACCTGTTCTGCCAGTTTTCCCCAGAACACAGAGTGCCTCCTTCCTCATCTCCATCCTGATCTCCTTTCAGGGGGTGTTGAAGGTCAGCAGCTGTAGAGGTCTGTGACTTAGTCCTTATAGAAGCAGGTGACATGTGCCGATTTTTAGTTGGCACTCCTGAGCCCTGGCTAGGAAAGGTGACTGACCCTGTCCTGTGACACCCGTGTCCTCTGTCCCAGATCCCATCTCACTGGCGGTGCCTGCCAGGGTATGTTTACATTCCTGATGTGAACTCTTCCTGCACAGGTGGCATCTTTATTCCATCCTTGTGAATGTGGAGGTGAAGGGCAGGGGAGGGGGAAGGGGGAAGAGAGACAAAGGGAGAACCAGGGAGACAGTGAGTCAGGGAGGGAGAAAATGAGAGGGTAACATAGAAGATGGAGGAACAGGTTGGTCCGATGGACTTTCTAGATACGAGAAGAGTCAGACGGTGACCTGGGCAAGGAGCAGTGTGTTAAATGAAAACAGACAAAAAGGGTATCAGCAGAGAGATGGAGTAAGACAGAATAGGAAGAGAGTAAAAGAATGACAGATCTCAAATTCATTACAGTGTTTTAAAAATTATTTCTCTTAAATTTGTGTCACTTTCAGATTATGGCAATCATTTTCCACTCTTTATTGTATGCTGAAAATATTCTTTTGAGCTTACTAAATATTATTCTATTTCAATATGCACTTGGTAAGCATATCGACAAAACTTTTTTTGTATTAACAGTCAAAATCTTGTTTAACCAATTTGTCTAATAATAATTTTCATCAATTCCCTTATGTGATCTTTTAACTTAGTGGTCTGTAAACTAAAGTTTCCCACTAAAAGTCTGTAAGCGCCCTTTATCCTTTCTTTGTAAATGTTCAAAGACTGACTGAATTGTACCTGAATTTTGTTCCAACAACGCCCATCTGTTCAGGATGAATACACTGCATAGAGGTGTTTACATAGCTGGCTTTCCTTCTTGATTTCCAGTGATGGTAGTTTGTTCTTAATTGTATATTTTCTGATAGTTTAATGTAATGTTCTAGAAAAGAGATGTTAAATACTTGAGATAATTATGATTAAAACCATAGAAGAGAAGTTACTCTTGTTTGAGAGTATGAAATATCGTCTATAATCTTTAGATGTAGGAGTGATAAAGTAAACCTTGCCCTATTCCGTTCAGGCTACATTATTCCTCTGAGGCTAGTGGTTTCTACATTCTACTGGCTTCTCCCACTGACTTGCTTGCCTGTCCAACACATGCACAGAGTTCCTGGTCAGTTGGGTAGGGGAGGACCAAGACTTTTAAAACTAAGCATAGAACATAAATACCTCTCCCATTTGGAAGGGACACGTGGCTATGTGAACTGAGCTTGGAGAATGAAAAGAATGCTATAGGGGATGAAGGAGCTAGGAATGGGTGGGACACTGGGAAGCTTAGAATTAGGATAAATGAAAATCTTTGCCCATCCTTTCCTGGAAATCTTATGGTCATCAGGTACTAGAAGTGTCTTCGATGTCTCCAGCTTCAAGGGTAGGTCAGTCCCTCCCACACACCCACTGCTGCCAAGAAATACGTGGGTCTCATCAGGATAGGACTTTCTGAAGGACGGGAAAACCAAACTGCAGGCTCCACATAGTTTACTGACCCTGAATTCCCAGTGTTTTAGTGGACAGCAGACGACTGTCATATCCACAAGTGAATTCCTCCTTATCTGTATGGTTGTGTCACAGGAAGGGGGTATGCTGAAAGGGATATTTTCAAACACCCAGGAGTGACTTAGATCTTGCCTTAGAAAGCTCGTTTGAAATGAGGAGTCAGGAATGCTTCTTAGGAATCATCCTCTCTGTTGGTTGTTACTTTCTCTTCCTAAAACACTTTTTTTTTCTCCAGGACCTGCTAATCTCTCTCATGTATCTTACCAACACATTTGCTCAGTCACTCATGGCCTTCCCTGAGCCCTCTTCCATCTCAGGATAGATTCCATCTTACCGTGACTTGTGAACTGGCTCCATTTGGGGAATAATCATAAGAAGGACTTCACACTCAGATGTGACCTGAATGGGGAATGAGCACTATAGTTTAAATGACATAGCACAGCAGGGGTCACATCTGGATGCACTGTCAATTCTCTATGGATAAGGTATTAAAGGAACTGCAAACTTTTTATTAATCTGCAGGAATAGCTGGAAAACAAGATTGATAATGGAAAACTTGACCTACCTAAATTTATAACACATCCCACCCTTAACAACGTGAATCAGTGTGAATTTGGCCACAAAATATTGTTTAGAATAAAATGGAGAATTCAGAAACTGGTAACAGTGAAAATTAAGACTGCATTTTAGCCACATGATGGGGTGGGTTTTATTCCCTGCTTTTTAAAAATTCAATCAACCTAAATGTCTAAAATAGCTCACACTACATCTATCCTAAGGAGACCTTCATGTTCCTTGATTTGTAAAGAATTTTTTTGTGGCTGTTTCTGAGCATAATGACTTATCTGCACATGTCAGAGTGTTCCCTGATTTGGGCAAGTTGGAGTTTGGTTGCTGGTTCAAGTTATGGTGCATTCATATTTTGACAGATTTTGGCAAGCTACCCTCTACCTAAAGCTGCAATATCCTCACCCACAACCTTTTCACTCAGCTTTAAATAGGACTTGATACTACATTATTTTTTTATGTATGTGGAAAAATGAGTATTGTTTGTCTCTTTCCACATCACTGATTACTGAATAAAATTTATCAATGCATTTTATTTCATAGACACGTACATGTAAGTTAAATTTCTTACTTGGCCAATTTTTCATGTAATTTTACATACTGTTTTATATTCTGTAGTTTTATTGTGCACACACAGACTTATACATGTACACATGCCTGCACTTTGATCCATTTTAGTTATAATTTTTATATGATAAAATATAAATCTTTCCTTCATGTTGTCTTTTATTTTGGAAGACCTCCTCTATTCCATCGTTATAAAATATTTTGTGCACTTAGTCTTGGTATTATATTGTATAACATATTTACAAATGTTACATTCTCTTCGTGAACTCAGTTTTTGAATTAGTCCATTCTGTCTGATAAAAGTGTAGCTAGCTCTGCTTTTATGATTTCCATTTATGTGGAATATGCTTTCCCATCCCTTCACTTTGAGTCCATATGTATCCCCCAGCAAAACATGGGATAAATGAATTATAAGCATCTGTGTTCTCAGTTTTGCCACCTGTGAAACACGGATATTAGTCATGTTCAAATGAGTACCAAGAACCAGCCCTTCTGTTACCCTGGCAGCAAAAAAGCTCCAACTTTTTCTCTCTTAGCCTTCTGTATTTGTATATGGGAGGGGCTGGGACTCATGGGTATCATTCCCAGTTGGTGATTTGTGGATTCATGGCTGTTGTGATGGGAATATGGGCAAGATCAGATTATCTTGGCTTCTTTCTGCTCTCCCAGCTTTCTGTTTTATGAATCACTAGGAGGGGCAGTACTTTGTCATTACATCAATAAGTGTAAACATATTAGGCATTCCAGAAATGGGATATTCCAAATGTCTTCAATCTCCTTCATGTACTAATTTATTTCCACTTATTTCTTTTCTTAGCAGTTACCCGACACTGAATCTTCTCATGAATGCTAAGGGTGGTGCTAAGTTAAACGAGAGTGCACAGTGATTACAGGTCTAGAATTTCTCTCTTGTGCAGTTTACTTATTTATTTAAAGGATAATTTATAACTCAAGGCATTTCCACACTGATTACAGACATAGAATTTCTCTGACATGTGATTTATCCATTTAGTTTAACAGTTACAGCTGAGGATGAAGATTCTCCCACATTCATTCCATTTGCAGTTTCAGTTCTCCCACCTGAGTCCACTGCTAAATGTTTTGTTACATAGGTAACATACATATGGGTTCTCTCCACTTTGTATTAACTTTGAGTGGAGTAATAAGGACGAATAAAGGCTCTTATACACTGAATATAAACATAGTATTTCTTCACTGTGGGAGTCCACAATAGTGTTTATACTTTGAAGCTATGGGTGGTGAATCTTCCACATTTACTACCTTTACAGCATGAGTTCTCTCGTGTTGTCTAAGGTTAAAATATTTACTGAAGGCTTTCCCACATAGATAACATTTATGCGGTTTCTCTCCAGTGTGAATTCTCTTATGCAATCTAAAGTTATAACTTCTATTGAAGGCTTTACCACATATATTGCATTCATATGGCTTCTCACCAGTGTGAGTTCTTTCATGTCGTCTAAGGACAGAAGAGTGATTGAAGGCTTTCCCACATAAGTGACATTCATATGGTTTTTCTCCAGTGTGAGTTCTCTCATGTCGCTTAAGGACAGAGGAATCAGTGAAGGCTTTCCAACACAGATGACATTCATATGGTTTCTCTCCAGTGTGAGTTCTCTCATGTCGTCTAAGGACAGAAGACTCAGTGAAGGCTTTTCCACATAGATGACATTCATATGGTTTCTCTCCAGTGTGAGTTCTCTCATGTTTTCTAAGGTGAGAACAATGAGTGAAGGCCTTCCCACACAGATGACATTCATATGGTTTCTCTCCATTGTGAGTTCTCTCATGTTGTCTAAGGTAAGAAGTTTTACTGAATGTCTTCCCACATAGATGGCATCCATATGGTTTCTCTCCAAAGTGAGTTCTCTCATGTTTTCTAAGGTCAGAACAATGAGTGAAGGCTTTCCCACACAGATGACATTCATTTGGTTTCTCTCTAGTGTGAATCATCTCATGTCGCCTAAGGTTATAACTTTTACTGAAGGCTTTCCCACACAGATGACATCCATATAATTTCTCTCCAGTGTGAATTCTTTCATGTTTTCTAAGGTCAGAACAATGAGTAAAGGATTTCCCACACAGATGACATCCATGTGGTTTCACTCCAGTATGAATCATCTCATGTCGTCTAAGGTTAGAACTTTTACTGAAGGCTTTCCTACATACATGACATTCAAATGTTTTCTCTCCAGTTTGAGTATTATCGTGCTGCCTAAGGGCAGAACTTTGAATAAAGGCATTCGTACGTTGATGACATTCATATGATTTACTTCTAGCATGAATTTGCTTATGTATATTAAAGAATGACAAGTAACTAATGGCTTTTCCAAAATCTTGGCTGATAAAGGGTTTCTTTCCCACTTGAGGTATCACATATTGAGTCAATGTTAAGATTTCAGTAAATTTTTCTCTGAAATCATTGCATTCCAAAAGATCCTCTTGACTGTGAGATCTCTGCTTTTTGAAAGGAAATGAGAGACTGTTACAGGTTTGCCCACATTTATTCATTCCTTCATTCATTCCTCTACATATAAATTCTAGAGTAATCATTCAGTGACAGACTCCAGTTAAAATTGTCCCTATGTTATTTACATAAACATGGGATATTACTCTCTTGCAAGCATAGATTTTATCTTTTGTAGTAACCCAACTGCAGAGACATCTGTTTATACAGATGTTAAAGACATTATTATGTTTCAGTGATTAGGAATATAAGCCATGATTATATAATTGTCTGTTTATATAAGACCTCAAGTTATGGTTTTGACTACAGGTTAATGTTTCTTCCCTAAAACCAAACTAACTAAAATTTTCTCCTGTGGGAGCCCATGATCCCAACTTTAATTAAATCAGGTTCCCTAAGTGTGCCAAATTCCCAACTTATTCAATTCCTAGGTCTTCATTTGGAAGAACACGTTTACACCCGTGAAGCTTACCATTGCACTGATTACAGATGTGCCTTTCTTGTAGATATGTTGCATGGATATCATTTCCTGTTTTCTCAGATCATCTTCTCTACCTGAAATGACTGGAAAATTAAAATCTCTATAGTGGTATTAGGAATTAAAATGGTGAAGAGACCCAATGCCCATTTGTGTATGTTTCAAATACTGACACGCAGATGGCAAAGAATGTCAAATTAAGGAATAGTCTGAAAAGAAAAAAACGAAAGCACATCAAATTATGGAATATTCTAAAGACAAGAAACACATTATAGGACTATAACAATTGTCATTCTCAGGACTGAAATATGAGAAAAATAAAATGAAGATGGTGGGGACTTCCCTCGTGGTCCAGTGGTTAAGAATCTGCCTTCCAATGCAGGGGATGCAGGTTTGATCCCTGGTTGGGGAACTAAGATCTCACATGCCACAGGGCAACTAAGCCTGTGTGCTGCAACTACTCAGCCCATGCACTCTAGAGCCCACACCACAACTAGAGAGCCTGGGAGCCACAACTACTGAGCCCACGTGCCACAACTAGAGAAGCCCACACACCACAATGAAGAGCTCATGTGCCACAACAAAGACTCAGGGCAGCCAATAAATAAACAAACACTTAAGAGGAAGGAAAAAAAAGAAGATGGCAAGTTGAGGAGGAAAAGAGAAGATCCTATTCATAAAACAGGACCATGAAAAGGGACTTTCTGTGAATGTTTATTAGCTCCAGTGAGTATATAAATTTCACCTTGCCTAAAGCCAAAGACAAAGGCAGAAAAACACGTGAATAGAAAATTGATACCTGCAAGGTATGACATCATCTGAAAAGTTTTTCTATGATATTGTCTAAATTTTTAAAATATCACTAAACTTAGATATCTTCACGTGATATTTCTTAGGGCCTATTCACTCACTGACCAGGCTCCTCCTCCTATTGAAGCACAGCTTCTTGGATCTCACCTGGACTCTGGCCTTGCAGAAAACCTAACTCTTCTCTTGAAAGTTGCTCTCCTTGCTCCAAATGGGAAATCACATCTGATTTGTAGAGCTGATTGCCTGTTTGTAGGAGAAAGATATGTGGATTTTGAGTTCTGTGCTTATTAACAGTGCATCAGTACAGGGCAGACTAATGAGGAAGAATACAATAACCTCTGAGGGTCAGCACAGAGAAGAGTACGTTGAAAACAACATGTATACTCTTTGACCAGCAAAATGATAGCTCTTGAACTTGTTCCCAAGTACATTAAGAACCTATCACAGCTAATGCCCATGCCCAAGTTCAAAGACAGATTGTGGAATCTGCAATATTTTCATTCTACGGTGTTTTTATATCCAAAAAGAATTCAAAAAATACAGCCTCCAAAAACAATCCAATAAATACAACTTCCAATAAATGCACCACAAAAATCTAAGTTCTGTGTGGAAAACAATATATCTGTTATTTTTAACACTGTGATCTGATCAAACCAGTCCTTGCTGTGAAATACATTTTAAAAAATCAATACATTTACTCACCCATACAAAAATAATTCCCACCACTGTTTGAGCATCAGAGATTGAGTAGCAAGAAAGACACAAAATTATGTTAGGAAGATTATACTGTAGTGGGACTGACAAACTAAGTGTAAGTAAGAAGTAAAGAAAACTGTGATAAGGTAGTTGTGAGAGTTATGAAAGGATCAAGACAGAGTTTAGAGTAAGAAATGGGAAAGCTTTTCTGCATACTTGTTGAATGAATGAATACATACATAATAAAGAGTAAGAGACTCACCAACTGAGACCAGATGACTGATGTTCTCTAGCATCACATCTCTGAATAGTTTCCTCTGGGATGTGTCCAGTAGGGCCCACTCTTCCTGGGTGAAGTCTACAGCTACATCCTTGAAGGTCACTGATTCCTAAAATATTATGGACATTGTTTCAGATAGGGCCATCTCTGCCAGGGGAGGATGGTACAGGTGTCAAGCACTAAGGAGGTGGGGGTCGAGTGTACAGAAATCTCAAACAGTATTTTGGGTCCAATCACATCATTCTCAGTGTTGACATGAACATCTGACTTTCGGATATACCTACAGATACATACACACTCTAGATACATAAAACTTCATTATAAAGAGATAACACATGATGTGTGGTGTAATATACCCTGGAGATTTCCCAATAAATTTGTGATTACGGCTTCCAGATCATGATTATAACATTTCCACTTGAAAACTTATATCGAAAACAGTCTTCTCAACCAATTTCAAGTAAATCTTTTAAAGGCTTCTCACAAGGGACGAAGTATCCACGATATGCCACTTTTAAAGCACAACTATGGTGGGATTTCCCTGGTGGTGCAGTGGTTAAGAATCTGCTTGCCAATGCAGGGGACACAGGTTTGATTCCTGGTCTGGGAAGATCCCACATGCTGCGGAGCAACCTAGCCCGTGCACCACAACTACTGAGCCTGTGCTCTAGATCCCGTGTGCCACAACTACTGAGCCTGCATGCCACAACTACTGAAGCCTGTGCACCTAGAACCCATGCTCTACAACAAGAGTAGCCACTGCAATGAGAAGCCCGCGCACCGCAATGAAGAGTGGCCCCTGCTCGCTGCAACTAGAGAAAGCCCATGTGCAGCAACGAAGATCCAACACAGCCAAAAATATATTAAAAAAAAAAAAAAAAAAGCATGGCTATGGTTAGATTATTCCCCTTTATGGTCTCAGTTTCTTCATCAGTGAAATGGTTTAATAATCTTCATGAGTTCTGAAAGATCTAATGAGCTAATGTGTAAAGTACTAACTATCTAGCAAATATTTCTTAAATATAACTTTTAAGTTTATTATTTATGAAACGGCAGAGAATACTGAAGCAACATCCAGGATTCTGCACAACTGACTAGAATTCATACAGGTCTTGGGATCAGCAGGTGTAGGCTTTTATCTCTACAAAACTTAGGTGTTCATTATAAAGGATAACTGATTCAGCAGCTCAAGCCAGAGGCTCTGAGACTCCCCCCAGCACCTGTAACACTGGATTGACTGACCTCACCTGTGGAAACATCTGACTCTCTATTGGTTTGTAATGTTTTCCTCCTCACTCATCTTTATCACCAGTATTCACTTCAATCCTAAGTTCATTACAGTTAATAAAGTGGTTAATGACTAATTTTTGTTTTTTTTGCCAACTAGGCCATGGTCTTGATGAGAAAAAGAAAACCTCTCTCATCTCTTCTATGAATACACAGCATTAGTAGAGACTGGAATATCTTAGTGTGATGTTGGGAAGGAGTTACCACTTGATGAGTCCTTGATCCAACATGACCATTCCAGAATTCTGGGGAAACTTAACTGAAGCTCAGATCCTTGAAAAATCTCTTGAGTGTGCTTAGAACATGTGTGCCTGTAGGAGAAATATGTCCATATACTGAAAATAGAGATGCAATTTCAGTAGAAAGAGTAATTTCCTACTTACCTGTGATTCCATCGTAACTAGCTCAGCTGCCAGCTGACTTCTGGGTTTTCACTTACACACAGTCCAAGCAACAGGAGGCAAGGCTGAGGAAGAAGAAAAAAGTCATTAGACTCTAGCTGTTCACAACCTCCATATTCACTTATCATGAAGCCCCAATGCTTCACCTGGAAGTAGCCCCCTGGACAACCACAAGAAACATGCAATGTGCTCTAAGAGAAATAGGGCTAGAGCTCTCCTCTACCAGGATCAAACGCAAGAAGGCTATGACTATTGTTGCTAGTAAAGAAGATATAAATACCTTCAATTTAGAGAGCAGAATGTGAAAAACCATTGAGTTTTGTATGCTAATTAAACCCTGGTGTTCAGAACTGTCCAATCCCCTCCGAATTCCGAACCATAGGGATCCCTGATTCATGTCACATGTGTCCCCACCTCTAGTAACCACTGTGGAACTTCTTAGGTTGAATCATTCTTACTCTGTGCACTAGCAGTTTCTCCAGCTCCGTTCCAGCCCCCTGGTGCCTCAATCCATCCCTACTTTTCCCTTCTTGCCTTTACAATCAAACTGAAAGATGAAGGTGCAGTTGCCAAATCCTCACATCCCAGTCACCACTTGACTTATCGTACCGATAATATCTGCATAAATAAATCCAACGTATGTGCCTCAGGCTTTTACCTAGAGCTTAATAAAAAGTATAACATGACCTCTTTTTAGGAATATACTTTTTCCTAGGTTTCTCTAACATCTCAGTCTACAGTCTTCAAAGGAATCTTGTCATTCTAACTCCTTATCACTTGCCAAGAACTTCTCAAACAATATTGTTGAAAGACCTCAAGACTCCATCCTACTCCTTCATCCTTCTCTACTTACGTACACTGCCCAGGTATGCCCACATATTTATTCAATTGCTTCAATTTCTTCCATTATTTTTCTAAATTGAAAGTGACAAAACTCGTATCTGAATTCTATTTCTGAGTTTGCTTTTTTTTTTTTTTTGAAACTAACATACACTAGAAAGGAAATAGATCTCAGGACATTATCTCCCACTTTCCCCAAATATTACTCTTTATCTAGTCTCTAAACTTCAATGTCTCCACCAGACATCCAAGGGTTGACTTTTTTTTTTTTGCGGTACGTGGGCCTCTTACTGTTGTGGCCTCTCCTGTTGTGGAGCACAGGCTCCGGACGCATAGGCTCAGCGGCCATGGCTCACAGGCCCAGCTGCTCCTCGGCATGTGGAATCTTCCCAGACTGGGGCGCGAACCTGTGTCCCCTGCATCGGCAGGCAGACTCTCAACCACTGCGCCACCAGGGAAGCCCTGCGCCACTGGGGAAGCCTGGGTTGACATTTTATATGCTCTCTCAGAACATCACAAATACAATTTAGCATTGCTACTACTTCTACACTGTTCACTATTATCCTTCATTTCTACTCAGATCCACAAACACAATTTCCTACCCCATACTTACTTCCTTCAATCTGTTTGAATGTCAATTCCTCAGAGATCCTGTCACTGAATTCTTACCAAAATGAACACCTCTCTTCACAAAAAATCATTTACAAAATAAAGGACTATCCCTCCTGGTGAAAATGATCGCCAGTACTCACCAGAACCCAAACAGATGGAAAATCCAGTGAAACCAAATATTTATCGAGGATGCTGACACAACATTCCAGAGTTCAGGGCTTCTTTCTCTTTCTAGAAAATGCATCATTTTGATGGTGAACTCTCTTTTAATGCAGTTGGCAACCTCATCAGTGTTGTAATCCAAAGGACAAATCTGATTAACTTGGGTCCCAATCAAGATAAATGTATCAAGAAATGCCTCTTTTGATAAACCCTGTAGATGAAATTAAGGACAATAAATTATATCCTTTAATTCTGCTTCTTCTAAAAGTCTCAAAAGCAAACTTCCTGCCTTTTCTCAGAGACTTCAGGGTTTTATGGATTTTGGTTGTTCTGGGCAGTACTGAGAATCTGCAGCCAAGAGACCCCTTCCTGCTCTTTATTTTTATTTGTAGGAGGATTTGTAATCTACCATCATTTTCTCAGGCTGTGGACATAAGTGTGACTCTACAGAAGTGTAAGTGTTTGTGCTGAATAAATATCTACCGAAGGAAAATATCTTTCGTTTTTACTACCAAGTGAGAAAAAGCTCATCCAGTGATAGGTCTCTTCAAGTCAGATCTAGCTCATGTCCTAAAAACTGTAAAACCCTACAATCCTCATAATATTAAGGATTTCCAGAATAAATGATCAATTTCAGGACTGATTTTATTATAGACAGAATTTAATTATTTTTATTGTGGTAAAATACACATAACATTTACCATCTTAGTCATTTTTAAGTGTATAGTTCAGTGGTGTTAAATACATTCATAATATTGTGCAACCATCACTGCCATCCATCTCCAACACCCTCTTCATCTTGTAAAACAGAAACTCTGTACCCATTAAACAACTACTCCCTATTCCCCCCTCCTCCTAATGCCTGGAAACCACCATTCTACTTTCTGTCTCTAAAGAGGATTTGTTTTGGGGGGTGGGGCTGTGCTGTGGGACTTGCAGGATCTCAGTTCCCCGACCAGGGATTGAACCCGGACCATGGCAGTGACAGCCTGAATTCTAACCACTAGACCACCAAGGAATTCTCATCTAAGTAGCATATTTTAAAAAACTGATATTAAAAAGGAAATTAAACACTTAAAAATCTTAAGACATTACTTTATAGAAGGATATTATTTCTGAAGGAAAATCAAGCAATATATTTTCATTTTAGATATAGGCATAAGAAATACTCGATCCCATAAGAAATTCTTTGTAATTTTCTTTTTTAAAATTATACTCTTCTGACAGTAAAAAAAAGGATTTAGTATGTATTACTTTTTATCAACTATTTGATTTTCATGTATTTCTGAGATGGTCTATGTCTTTTCAGCCCATTTACTGCAACATATTTGAGGTAAGTGATGATCTCCCTTTGCCACAAATCAATGTTTCATGTCAACTCAGAGCCAAGACCATAGCAGGGAGTGAAATCATACTGATGAATAAAGCAGAGAGATCACTTGTCCTTATGGAGTTAAAATACTAGCTTAGAACAGATTAAAGAAATAAGGAAAAAAAAGAAATAATGACAAGGATACTCTGTGAACATATACTAAAGTGTTTCATTTGTGGAGGTGGGGAAGCTCTCTAGAAATACACACATTATTTATGACACCTTAAAAATTCAGTTGGGCAAAAAGTTTGAGGCAGTTTTGCAGAAATGGAAATAGGTTCAGAAGTTTGTTTTTTCTTTCTGATTTAGGAACAAGTATAAAATCATGGACACATCATAGAATGTGTTGTACCCCAGGAAATGAGAACACATTGGAAGGCAGGTGAGTGACAGGAAGACCTGGAGAGGGTGTCAGGCAAGTAGATTTCAGGGCCCAAAGGCCACTGTAATTGGATTGGTCCTTCTTCTAAAGCTAATGGGAATTCACTGGAGAACTGAAAGCAAGAAAGTGACAGGAAAACTTGTGTTTGTAAATGAGCCTTTTGTTGAAGAATGGAGTTAAGTAATTCAGAAAGGTTTAATGAGTTTTAAGAACTGGATGATGTTTGTCTGGCACAGGGTGTGGGTAATGAAATTATGGTGGGGGAGGTGGAAGGATATGAAAGAAAAAGAAAAGGAAACATAAACAAAACAATTTTTTGTTGTTTCTCAGATATTGTTGGGCACCAATTACAAGTCAGACTTAGTGCTACGGGCTGGGCATACAGTAAAGCAAAACAATGACATGATTATTGCCTCCACTTAATGCATTTACAATTTAATAAACATAAATATTAAGTTACAATATGGTGTTTCTATATAAACCTAAAGACAGGTTACCAGAGAACTAAACTTATTATCAGAAGGAAATAGAAGTAGGAAGTATCCTAGAAATCAGTGCACTGGGTGCTTGAATCAGAGCCAAGAAAAGAGAGAAAAGGAGAGGAAATTCAAAAATAGCATCAAAGAGCTGAAACTGTGTTGATTCTCAGAAGATACGATTTTAAACAAAAAAAGGAATTGGGGAATCCATTTTAACTATCATACCTAATATTTTTTAAAGAGAACAAATCCAATCTTAATATACTGAAATCAATATTTCCTGTTTAGTAACAATAATTTAAAAACTAAGTAAACACACAAAAGCTAGTCTCTATGTACAACAGCAAAATATTATGACTCTCACTTGAGATAAATTTGCAAACCCATGTAAAGAAATTTTAAAACTTTTTGAGGACATAAATACGACATGAATAAAGCCTGCCAAACCAAATTCTTAGACTAGAGGACATGGTGACAAAAAAACTCTCAATAACTGCAGAAATTTGGTACAACTCAGATTTAGAAGTCATAATCAGAATCTAAAAAAGAATGTATATATGTACATGTATAACTGAACCACTTTGCTGTACATCTGAAACACAACATTGTAAAACAAGTATACACCACCCCCAAATTCATATGTGATATTTCACATAAAAAATGAGAATTATCCTAAAAGTCAATTTTGTCTCAATTTTGATTTGGGATGAGGATACAGCCAAAATAATTGTGAAAAGGGAAAAAAAAAATAGAGACAGGTCAAATTACACCTGAACCTATATTATGTGAAACTTTAAAATAATTCAAATTAAATAGTTGAAACAAACAATATATTATGACTAAATGAACATAATATTTTATACTATGAAATAGGTGACACCTTGCAAAGGAAAGAAAAAAAAGCAAAGGACATGAAGGAAGGATTCTGGTTTCACTTCATCAATGTTATCAGACCAGAGTGTGCACATATGTGTGTGTGTATAATTAAACTATAAACTATAAAATATAAGCAGAAAATAAGTAGAAAAATTCATTTTACATATACATGTCTATAAAAAGCAACAATCATTCAGTCTCTTAATTAGTAAAATGGAAATTAAAAAGAGTTGTCATTTTATCCAAATCTATAACCATATATATATGTATATATAAAAAATATATATATATATATATATAAAATGAAGAGCTTAACTGGTGGTGCAGTGGTTAAGAATCCGCCTGCCAATGCAGGGGACACGGGTTTGAGCCCTGGTCCGGGAAGATCCCACATGCCGCGGAGCAACTAAGCCCGTGCACTACAACTACTGAGCCTGCGTCTAGAGCCCATAAGCCACAACTACTGAGCCTCCGTGCCGCAACTACTGAAGCCCGTGCTCCTAGAGCCTGTGCTCCGCAATAAGAGAAGCCACCGCAATGAGAAGCCCGCTCAGTGCAACAAAGAGTAACCCCCGCTCGCCGCAACTAGAGAAAGCCCGCACACAGCAATGAAGACCCAACGCAGCCAAAAATAAATTAAAAAATAAATACATTTAAAATGAATCCTGGTTAACTCCTGGTTAACCTCAGGAGTTGATGATGGATGTGGATTTCTTGTTGTGTATTATGTGTGTACGGGGAATCGTGCCAGGATCTATTACAAAATGAAACGTACCATCTCTTGGCCCAGCAATGAAACCCCAAATACCCAAAGAGAAGGAACCCTCAAATATCTGTAGAAAAGTCAATTCTTTACAAATCCATGAACACCAAAGTCTCCCTGGAACGGATGTGATGTGAACAGTGTTAAAATCCTCTATTAAACATTTGGGTTGATTCTATTTTTAAACAATTACGGAATAAAATATACTACATTATGTGGATGAAATGCCACCTTAATTTGTCATGGCTAAGTTTCTAATCTCTCCCTTCTATTGCAAATCATTAATATTTTGAGGCCAAATACACAGATTCACTTTGTTAAGCTTCAGATATATTACAAAATCAGGTAGAACAAATTTCCTCTTCTCCATGATTTTTTAGGTATTCCTAACATTAATTCAGTACTAATGTGTGCAGTTTCTTTAATCTTGGTCTATAGTACATCCAGATCTGGTCACTATGCAATCCCTACTGGCAAATCTTACTGACACTATGGTGCCCAGTCCTTGTCTCTAATCAATGTCTGGGCATGCAGCATTTCTCATAACGATCCCCCAAATGGAGCCACTTCACAAGTTCCATGTCACTGGTTGACAGTGAGATAGAATTGGTCTGGAGATAGGAGAGGCCATCAGTGAGTGAGGAAATGTGTTAGGCAGGATATCTGAGAGTCAAATTTTAGCACATCCTAAAAGCAGCACTTCAGGAAGGAGAGGACAGAACAATCAACAGATAATATGACCTTTTCCAGATAAAGATTTATTCCTGACTCATCTTTTTTTTTTTTTTTTTTGCGGTACGCGGGCCTCTCACTGTTGTGGCCTCTCCCGTTGCGGAGCACAGGCTCCGGACGCGCAGGCTCAGCGGCCATGGCTCACGGGCCCAGCCGCTCCGCGGCATGTGGGATCTTCCCGGACCAGGGCACGAGCCCGTGTCCCCTGCATCGGCAGGCGGACTCTCAACCACTGCGCCACCAGGGAAGCCCTTGACTCATCTTCTTCCTCCTCCGAGTGTCTCTCTCAGGCAAGATGTCACTCCTGAGTGTTGAGAATGTGCCATTCAGGTCTTCAAATAACTTATCCCCTTCCTGGCCACAACCACATATGTAGGGAGAAATTCAACATTTGGAAAAAATAGTCCTCTGCTGTCTGCTGAACTATCAGGGAGCAGGGACGATAAACTCCTACATGGAGACCAACAGCTAAGTTTCTCTGCCCTTTACTCTATACACCCTTCTACGCTGTAAAGCCCACACATCACATGGCAGATATGGGAATGTGAGTTGGTGTGACCCTACCTTTCAAGTCACCATCCTCACAGTGTCTTCTAGTACCTGCTGAGCACAGGATCCCCAAGTAAGGATGGGCAGAGGTCTCCTTTTCTCCTGTTCCTGAGCTTCCCAGGCTCTCTTCCATTCCTTAACATCCAAACTGCATTGCCCTTTCTCCTCCAGCCCCTTTCCCAGAGCCAAGTGTCATCTCCTCATTGGAGAAATAACTTTGCTCTGTGCTTAGTTTAAAAACTCTTGGTCTTTCCCTACCAGCTGCCTTTGTACTATGTGTGTGTGTTTGGGGGCAGGAAGAGATGTGAACAGGAGAGAGTAACCATTACTGGCCTCACAGGCATGGGGTGGTCTGGACTGGATAGTGGCAAGGCTTACCATTCTCACCCCTGCCCCTAAAGATTCCAGATCATATTTAATTCTCCCGAGCAAGAGCAAGTTCTCTGTCATGTTTTTAATCATACTGATTAAAATCATTTAATTTCTCTTTTCCATAATAAATATCAAAATATACATTTCCATGAATATATCAAAAAATATAACATTAAGAACACTTAATTATCGGCATTGGAAAACACAAAAGTTCAGCTGTGGAAATAGCTCTGAATAATGTATTCAACATGAACAAATGAGGTCTGTGAGAACAAAGTTCTAGAACCATCCAGCCTATCATTCAATATTTGCAAAACAAACAAAAAAACAAAGGGCATTTGAAAAGAGCATATACTTAGCTGGAAACTAGCTCACAGACCAATAAATTAAAAAGTGGTCTCCTTGTTCTGTCTCATCTTCCCCCGCCCTCTCGACATAAACAGGGGTGGAACAAAGATGCTCTAACCAGAAGGGCACACTTTCCCGTGAGACATCGGGAATGTGGACACACGTTGGTCGGTATCGCCAGCGGATAGGATTTGGGACAGAAGGACACGGGGTGTCACTTCACAGGACTGATCCCCTGCCCCCAGCCCGGCGCTCTAGGGCCTTTCTGAAGCGGTGACCGCGAAGGGCAGAGAGCGGCACGGCCAGGCCGCAGGAGGCCCAGGATGGGCAGGTGGTCTCAGGAGAACACTGGGGTCTGTGGAGTCCCAGGGCCGCGGGAGGGCGCGGCGTCCTGGGCTGCCCCGAGGGGCCGATGCGGGGCGCGAAGGGCGAGAGTCCACGTCGCGAGTGGGGACCTGACACGGCGCGGGTCGGGCCGGGAAAAGGTGAAGAGACCGAAGGCAGAAAGGCCTGACGGGGACGGCCTCGGAGCGATTTTGACCGGAAACGGACGCGGACTCGGACCCGGCAGCCGAGCGCCCGGCATCCCGAGTCTCAGGGCGACGCGGGCCGGAGGGGCGAGAACGGGGACCCCCAGAACCTGCGTGTGAAGGATGCGGTCGGGAAGGGGGCTGTGGAGCGCGGCTCCGATTCTCAGAGCCGAGGGGCCCACTCACCCGAGGGGACCTTCGCTCCCGAAATCCGCTTCCGCGTCGGCAGGAAATTACGCAAGTGGGGCGGGGCCTTAGTCAGGGAGAGGCGGGGCGGAGCAGCGTGGGCGTGGGCGAGGCCTGAGCCTTCCCGCCCAGCTCCCGGCCGTTTCCGGGTCAGCCCCTACCCCGGCCGGACACACCTCCATCCTCAGCGTTTGTGTGCGTTTGGTTCGGCTGGTGTCCGGCGAGGCGGGCTGCTTCCTCGGGGCTTCAAGTTAAGTGTTTCGGACAACTCTAGGTACGAGCTTAGAGCTGTGAGCCCTTTCGTGGTAAATGCTGGGATGTTTCCCTGTTAACATGTTGAAAACGGTTTAGGTCGACATCCCTTTTCGCGCCTGGAGACTCGTGTCCTGCGAGTGCCCGGGGCGCGACTCGGCCTCGGGCGGGGACCTCGCTGGGTCCAAGTGGGCCGTGGTGGGATCCCGAACAACGTCTGTGGTTCCTGCTCTTGGAATGGGTTATTCAGTTTAGCAAGGGCTGGAATTGTCTGTGCTGGCGATGGAAACCAGAGCGACCATGATTTCCATTTCTGCTCCCGGTTCACCAGAGACGCCGCCCTGGGCTCAGTATCGGGGACTTCATGGGGCCAAGCGTGGATGGCATCACATAATTTGTTGTTAATTTCTAAATATTTTCCCATTTTCCTTATCTATATTCCCACAGCTATGCGAAAGAATGTTAGTGTTAAAGAAAAAACTTCAGTAATACTTGTTAAAGCTGATGAAATAAATTTATATTTTAAGGCGGGACAAGAAAAAAATTAAACATAAAATTTTCTGTGTTTGGACCTCCTCCCTCCATAACGTGCTGTGTGCATATGCATTACGTGTTAACCAGAGCTCCTCAAAGATGGGGGTGCCTGCTCAATCATAAAGATCAATTTTTTTTTTCTTTCTTCTTAAGCTAGCAATGTAACTTCTTAAAACAATAATGTTCTTTCCCAGCCCTTTAGGGGGTAATGACTTGCAGCTCGCTTTGTATGGGCTTACCTGGATTATGTATCCTTGGTGAACTTTCTGTAAAATATCAGTATGTCATTTTGATGTATGATCGTTTGTCTCAAAAATGTACTTGACTATGTCCTAGAGTTCTAACAGTCAGAGCTTTCTGAGAATCTGCTTCCCGACTTATAATCCTCAGTTTGGTTCAAATAAAAATTCCCTTTTTTCTTCCTAATTCAATTAACTATCAAGTTTTCTTCTTAACTTGACAGTTAATTGAATGTTCCTCGACAAAGCATCATAAGGAAGATTTTATTCTGGGGGTGGGCTATCTCCCCAATTGGTATAGGAACCACTGCAGTGGGATTTTGTATTGGGTGAGAGAGATTGGGCTGAACTCCAAATACAGGATGAAGTGGGAATTTATAGCCAATGAGCAGGGTGGGGGGGGGTCAGTGGATAGAAAATTACTAAGAGGAAGCATCATGGGTAAGGGAAATTCTGGCTAAACTGATGAGCAGGTTTCTTTCAGAAGACACTCCATGGTGATCAGACATCACCTGTGGAATAGTAGAGAATGAGGAACCTGAGCAGGTATCGAGGGTGGTGGATTCTCGTTGAACTGAGTTAGCAGCATTCTTGCTAAAACTGGATTTTACAAGGAAGTGCATAGATGGGCATAAGAGAAGCTTTAGGAGCCTAAAGTTTGGTCAAGCAAAGAATGTTTGTCTTCAACCCAATCAAAAAATGACAGAAGACCTAAATAGATATTTCTCCAAAGAAGACATACAGATGGCCAAGAGGCACATGAAAAGCTGCTCAACATCACTAATCATTAGAGAAATGCAAATCAAAGCTACAATGAGGTATCACCTCACACCAGTTAGAATGGGCATCATCAGAAAATCTACAGACAACAAATGCTGGAGAGGGTGTGGAGAAAAGGGAACCTTCTTGTACTGTTGGTGGGAATGTAAATTGATACAGCCACTATGGAGAACAGCATGGAGGTTCCTTAACAATCTAAAAATAGAATTACCATACGACTCTGCAATCCCACCACTGGGCATATATCCAGAGAAAACAATAATTCAAAAAGACACATGCACCCCAATGTTCATTGCAGCACTATTTACAATAGCCAGGTCATGGAAGCAACCTAAATGCCCATCAACAGACAAATGGATAAAGAAGATGTGGTACATATATACAATGGAATATTAGCCATAAAAAGGAACGAAATTGGGTCATTTGTAGAGACGTGGATGGACCTAGTGACTGTCATACAGAGTGAAGTAAGTCAGAAAGAGAAAAACAAATATCGTATATTAACACATATATGTGGAATCGAGAAGAATGGTACAGAACTGGTTTGCAAAGCAGAAATTGAGACACAGATGTAGAGAACAAATGTATGGATACCAAGGGGCGAAAGCGACTGGGGTGGTGGGTGGGATGAATTGGGAGATTGGGATTGACATATATACACTAATACATATAAAATAAATAATAGAAAAAGAATGTTTTAAGTTAATATCTATTTATTTTGGAAAATTTGAAGTTCACGCTGGCTAGAATTTGGCAAGATCAGATCCCAACTATTCACGCTACAGAGATTTTTCCAAAAGAAGACACGCTTCTGATTTTCCCAGAACTGTGAAAGGAAAATCAAAATGGAGTCAGTATTGCTGAGAGAGTTCTCTAAAATGCAGCCAGGAGACCATTAAGGAAGTGTGACCTAATGCATCTCTCAGCCTGGATGGAATCTGACTTTTTGACCTGATGAAGTCATCCAGAACATCTGCCAGAAACTCATGACAGCCTATCTACGTATTGCACCCTTACCCTAAAACAACTTGTGATTCCCAAGGACAAATAATTTCTGACTCTCATCAGCATTAATTACAATTCTCACCAGGCAAGTTTTAACAACTTTGTGGCTTTTTGTCTTTATAAGCCCCTGACTCTTGCTGTTCTCCTGAACACTCCTCTGGGGTTACCAAGTCTGTGTCTCCTGAATTGCAATTCTTAAGACCCCCCAAAATAAACTCTTTTGTTGTTTGCAGCCTCCTGCATTATTTTTTGGTTGATAGAACAAATACCGTCTTCTCCAAGTTTAACATTTATTTCATATTAACATGTGAACCAAAATCAATTTAAATTTTGGAAGATATCTTTTTCTTAGGCAGTAGAACTGGAACTACCCTGGGTTTCATATAGAGGAGGGGGAGCAGCTCTGCTCACTGCTCCTCCAGGTCTCTAGGGCTGAGTTCATGTCCCCCGAGCTCAGCTTACCCCTCTAATTGCATTGAAGAGCTCTTTCTGTAAATGCCTCTGTACCTAAAACTAGAGCTCAAGAATTCCCAGGTTTAAGCAGTCATGAGCAGTTTCTCTTTTTCTCAGCATTCCCTCTTCTGCTGCCCGGGTAGTCTTTTCCCATAATATGCACAGATGCATGTCCCCAAACCTAGGAGGTGGGAATCTCAGGCTATATAATATGGGAAAGGGGAGATACAGGGAGCTTGGAGGACTGGTAGTTAATCCCTGGACCCTAAGTGAGACACCTCTACGCATCCCCTGATCACTTTCTGAGTGTCACTTAGTTGGACAGAGGTCTTGGGACAGTTCTGTGGATCCCAGGTAGCCTCATGCCCTTAAGTCTCTTAGGGTATTTCCCATAGAGGTTGGTGCTTACTTCACTTTACAAGCCATACATTGAATTTAGAAAAAAAAAAGTCTTTTCTTCAGAAGGAGACTGCCTAAGTAAGCAGATTCCTATAGAATGAGATAAAGTCCAGGAGGGCAAAGTTAGGAATGAAAAGGTTCCAGTAAAAAGGCTATGTGTGGACAAGACAGTAAAGCAGACCAGCATGTGTCCCATAAAGGAAATGCTGGTGCGTCTCTTCAAGGAAAGTATGAGTAACACTGAAATGACCCCGCTGGCCATACCTGATGAGATTTGAGCCATGTTAAGAACTGGTCCTTATCTTGTCAGCCATGCTTTCACAGTTTCACTCATAAGGATCCCTGGTGCACTTGTCAAACATGCAGAGTCCTGGTGTCCATCACTGACTAGAGAGGAAGGGCCACTGATTAATTCTCATTTCCACATTCTGCAGGGGATTAATAACCTTTGAGAACTGTGGCTGGTGTTTCTCAAGCCTCACAAATGCACGTGTGGTGTGCATGCAGTTTTTCCCACACCAATGACCGATACTCTGACACCAACTGGATGTCCTACCTTATTCTTTGGGCTGGAAAAAAATCTCTGGGTTTTGGCAAACGCATAGTGGTGTGTGTCAGTAAAGAACTGCATGGAATACTTCTACCCCAACCCCACCCCATGAACTGATTACCATCTGTGTAGTTTTGCCTTTTCCAGAATGTTGTGTAAATTGGTCGCACTGTGTAGGCTCTTCAGAGTGGATTCTTTCACTTGGCAATGCATACATAAAATTCATCCATGTCTTTGCGTGGGTTGATGGTCCATTCCTTGCTATTGCTGCATAGTACTCAACTGCATGGATAAGGATGAAAAATAATTTTCCCTATACCTTTCTAGGTTCTTGGCTTAGGCCCTCCTGTAATAAGTGAGAAAAAACAGAAGTTTAATAGCATGTATACTTCTTGTATACTTGGAGATGCCCAGGAAAACTGAGTCACTCTCTGAAATGGCCCAAGCCATCACCTTAAGTGCCATCTTCAGCTAAAAACAGAAGAAAGATGTTGGGGGAAGGGGGTACCCAGTTAAGGAAGGTTATTAGGCAAAGCACAAGGTGAGGCCCCAAAGTGGGGTCTGAACCCACCACCCACCCAGGGTGACTGCCCACACTCAACAGGTTCCACATGTCCCCTCTGAGGGGACCAGCTCACAGAGCCTCCTCTTAGGGGGATTCACTTTGCAAAACCTTCCCTTCAGCAGATTCACATTACAAAACCTTTTAACAGGATTCGTCTCACAATCCTTTTTTTTTGGCAGGGCAGTCACGTGGGAGGCTTGTCACCCTGAAGTGGGTTCAGTCTCACGTCACCAGGCCAGCTTTCCTGGGTCACACTCACCACCTGCTTGTCCACTCCCAGCTTAGGCCCAGAAATGCCCCCTCTGTCCCCACCCCACGGCTCCACCTGGGCACCCACTCCTATCCTGCCTGGTCCTTCCCTTCCGTGTCCCCTGCAGGGTCACCAGGAGCTTCCACCTGCCCCAGGCAGGCTGTCTGTTCTGTCCTGGGGAGGCCTCTGTGGTGTCAGGTGGAAGAAACAAGAGGTACCCGTGGGGCTTCCCTCATGCAGCACAGTGGCCAGCACCCGTCTACTGACCTCATCGCTCTGATGGGCCCAGGCAGGGGCTCAGGGGGTCCGCAGTAGCTCTTTGTTCTCATCTCACCCCAGCACCACCCACGCGGGAGTTGCTAAGCAGCTGTGCTGCCTGCAAAGAGAGGACGCTCATTCACATGCCCCTCCCAGCCCATGGGGCTTTCGTGGGCAGGCCCTTCCCAGAATATGGAGCTCACCTGGGCAGGCACGCTGGCAGGGCTCAGCGCACAGAAACCGTGCCCATAGCCCTTGTTGCAGAGCACCCCCAGCCTGAGCACCTCAGAGCAGGATCTGAACTAACAAACAGCAGCTCCTGGACAGGTCTGTGATCCTGGGCTTCACTCTGCGGCCTCCCTCTACCGGGTCTTCCAGAGGCTTCCACTGCAGCCGGGGCACCAGGCCTCTGTCTCCACCCACCACCCCTCCTCTCCCTGACTTCCAGATTCCTCTTGTGTGGAGAGGGTCTTCTTGAAGTTGTTTCCTACTCATGGGCCAGTTAAAATGATTAGAAAACAAGCCAGAGCTGCAGCCCCTTGTGTATCCTGACTCTCAGGACCCTACACCTGTTACTCGGACCTGGCTGGTACAGCAAGGCCAATTTTCTGTAACTATGAGCCCCTGATGGGCGAGGATTGGTTGGCCTGGGAAGCCTGACCCCGCCAGCCAGCCAGCCCTTCCCAGGTGTGCCTGGGTTGAGGTCAATATAACCACCCCGCCCACCCCTCCAGGCAGCAAGATTTCCTGTACCTGTGCCTGACACCATACTTCCTGCTCCATCAGCAGCCGCGGGACTGGGCTGGTGGGAGGGAGTGAGCGGCCACGGCCTTGTGGGTGTCCCGGCCTAAGTGGGGCTCTGCTGGACTGTCTATAGGAGTTGCCAGGCTGCCACCTGCTAAGGTAGAAGGTGTGTCACCCATACATGCTGTTGAAAGTTCTCCCCAGGCAGAGGTGAGGAAGCAAGAAAAAAAGAAGTAGGAGCCAGGACAGGAGGGATAACTCAGGTAGGTAAATGGAAAGCTTTCCGAAGAGCATCTGGGCCAGGACCATCCCACATGGCCTGCAGGAGCCAATTCAGCAAGCGTGCTGTCCCTGGTGTGGCTCCAAGCCCTTTCCTCCAGCCTGTAAGGTCCTTGCACGTATTTAGGTTTGCTTCCCTGGGAAGGGTGGATATAGCTCAGGAGCAGCTGGCCTGGGGTTCAGCTAATGTTTACTCAGAGACGCCTCCGCAGGGCCCACGAGCTTTCCAATGAGGACCCTCCTTGTGGGGACTGCTGGCTGCATGTGAGAAAATTCCCCACCTCCGACCATCTTCAGAATTATTCATCGGTGTAGTAAGTGTCCTGATTGGGTTTTATCTGTGTAACTGGCGGGTTCTTAATTAGCAACGTGAATGGTGACATTAAATAGCCTCAATCAGGGTTGAGATACCTTCCCCATTTACAGGTGTAAGGACATGGGCAGGCCGTGGGCAGCCGGCACCCTTAGGGATGGACTTCCGACTGACCCCTCAACATTCTGGTGTCCAGCCACTGCTTTAGAATTTCTGGGGGCCCAATGCTGACTCTAAGGGTTCTGCAATCCAGCCTCTGTCTGCCTTTAGTGAGACCCACACTTCCAGAATCCTACCGAGCAGGGTCTGTGTGACTGTTCTGTGGCTTCTGTAACAAATGACCACAAGCTGGGTGGTTTAAATCAATGGGAATTCATCCTCCCCCAGTCCTGGAGACGAGACATCTGAGATCAAGGTGTTGTAGGGATGAAGTCCCTCCAGAGGCTCCAGGATAGGGTTCTTCCTGCCTTTTCCAGTCTGTGGGTTCCAGGCGTCCCCAGGCTTGCAGCTGCATCCCTCCCATCACTGCCTCCATCTTCACGTGGCTTCTCCTCTGTGTCTGTCTCTCCTCTTTTGTCTCTTATAAGGACTTTGTCAATTGGATTGAGGGCTACCCTAACCCAAGATGACCTCACCTCGAGATCCTTAACTACATCTACAAAGACCGTTTTTCCCAGAAATGGTCCTGTTCATGTGTTCTTGGGGGCCACCATCTTTTGGGGCCACCATTCAACCCGTTATCTGTGTATAAAATAACCCACATTTTAGGAGATTACTAAGGTCCCGTATAGACTGGCACAGACAGCAGCCATGTGGGTGGGGGTCTGGGGAGAATGAGAACCCTGGCATCACCTGGAAAGGATCAAGGCCTGGTTTCATCAGAAGGTGAGCTCTTCCACCACAGGGCCCGTGAAAGCAGCCACTCCATCCTGTCCGTGGAAAGGGACCTAGTGCCAAGTGCAGAAGTGGTTACCTTGCAAAGCTGGCTCTTCTGGGATTTCATGATCAATAGGTTACAATCATGTAACCAATAACTATGGGCTTGGAGGAATTGCTTTCTGGCACGTGATGATGGCACTGTCACTTTAGGCTCATCAAGCCTAGAATGGGAATGTTTGAAGGAGAAGCGTTCCGGAGATTGCGAAACTTTGTTGTCAAGGAAACCAAGCAGTTTTGTCAAGGTTGTCAAGGAACCTTCCCCTTTAAGCCAAAGGCAGAGCTCGGGGAGCTGAGCTCCAGGGATGTTTTAAAGGGGCTGCTCTGAAGCACCATTACAAGAGTGGTGGCCTCAGCCTGGGCTATGGTTTGAGAAAAGTGTGATCAAATTAAGCCTTACTTTCTGTGACAGTGGGGGAGGGTTTCGTAAAGCACTTCGGCTTTTAGGACAAATGTTTGTTACTGGAACAAAGTGTCCCCTCCAAAATGGGCTGAAGCTCAAGGTGTCTCTGTCCCCTTCATGTGAAAGTCCAGGGCAGGCGGGTGCCAGGGCCCAGGATGTGTCCACCTTGTTTCTCCTCCTTGCTTCCAGGTGAGGGGTCCAACCAGCAGGGTGGGGTGACCATATGGGCACCATGCCCTCCGTCCTAGGATGCAGGCTGGCCAAGGCCCTCACCACCTCCACCCCTTCCCCTTGGTAACATGAGACACAGTGCCACAGATATTTTGGTGGTCCCAGCTGCAAAGGGTGGGATCGCTGGGAGGTGCAGGGTAGCCGGGAGCAAGAAAAATGAAAACAGGCTCACCTGTGGCAGAGTTGCCAGGACGCTAACCCACAGTCCCTGTGGGCTAATGAAATGTGATTACACATCAGCATAAGCTCTTCGATGCTTTGTGGTTCTGGAAATCCTATAGGAGGTGGTTCACAGCAGGTGAAGCTAATGCCCTCAGTGGAGGTGGTGAAGCCAAAGGTCTGCAGTTCAGACTGAAGGTGCCAATGTGGGTGTATATACAGGACAAAACCGTCTCGTGTGAGTGTAGTTCAGGCACGTTTAATGTGAATGTAGTCGTGTTATGCCTAAGGTCTTGTATCTTGTGTCTATCTTCAGGGACCCCCCTCCTCAGTTCCTGAGGCTCCTGTAACTCACATACAGGGGGAATGGAGAGTGGGCTCTGTCCAGTCTGAGCCCTGAGTTATCCTGCGTGTGAGTCTGCTCGGGGCTGCCATAACAAACACCACAGACAGGGCAGCTAAAACAACAGACATCTCCCAGTCTTGGATGCTGTCTGAGATCAAGGTGTTTCTCCTGAGGACTCTCTCCTTGGCGTGTAGACAGCCATCTTCTCCCCAGGTCCGCACATGGTCTCCCCCTGTGCCAATCTGTGTCCTAATCTCTTCTTGTAGGACATCAGTCCTATTGGACTAGGATCCACCATAGTGACTGCATTTTACTTTGATCACTTCTTTAAAAACTCCATCTCGAAATACAGCCACATCCTGGGGTTCTGGGGGTTAGGGATTCAGCATGTGAATTTGGGGGGACGCGACTGAGCCCACACCATCCTGCTTAGGAACTAACGTGCGCCTCGGTCCCTCCTTTCCTCAAGTCCCACGGGGGTGATGTGATGGCCGAGGGAGAGACCACTCCTACAGTGATTGTGTCCCAGCTGGGGAAGCCTTCTCTGCTGCCTTTGATCAGGCAGCGGCAGTGCCAGCTCCCTCTTGAGGTGAGCAGTTCTGGGTCTGTCCCGGAAAGGCCCCATAGGGTCCTGCTCGGTTACACCAGGTGTCTGGGGCTCAGCAACCAGGGGAGGTGGGGAGCAGCAGGATCACAGTCCGCTGAGGGACCTGTTAGCCTCCAAGGTCTCCTGACCTGCTGAGGTGCTCAGTGTCAGGGAACCTAGGAACCGACAGTCTAGCGGGGATGCCGGGGACTCTCAGGGCCATGGGGGATGCCTCCCCCACCAGACACTCCAGCATATGAGGGAGAACCTTCGGGGGATCACAGAAGGGAGAGAGTCAAGGTCTTGTTTGTGCTTCAGAAAGACCACATTGGGGTGGGATGTGAGATGCACCGTGGGGTGGGGAGCTTTGTCAGGGCCTGATGGAGAAATCAGGCACAAGATCGGGCTTGGGCCAGGGCTGTGGGTATAGAGGGGAATTAGTGTGGGGACTGGCCACAGACTCTGGAGGAGTTGCTGACAGTCACTGGGGCACAAGGAAGGGGGAGACTGGGAAACCCCAGTGTTATTGAACCAAACTTGGGTCTGCTTGCCCCAGTGAAGTAAAGCCAACCTACTGATACCGGTTGTGGTGAAGGAAGGTGCAGCTTTAATTGTAAAAACACCAATACAAGGAGGACAGGTGGCTTGTGCTCTAAAACCCCGAATTCCCTGAGGGATTTCAGTAAAGCATTTTAAAGGCCAGTTTAAGGAGGTGGGTCACAAGGTATGTGATCAGCTGGTGCACAATTCTCTGGCTGATGGTGAGGTAACAGGGCATTTAACGCTCTAAATTCTTAGGCACCAGAAGCTCTGGGGATACCTGTTCATGATCATCAGGTAGTTAATTTCTTCCGCTTGGTGGTGGTTTTAGCATCTGTAAAACAACTCAGGAAGCGTGTATCAGGTACTGTTATCCAGGTACTTCAGAGAGGAGCTACAGCAGAGCATGTGGGGGAGGGGTCTGTCCTGGGAAGGCCCCATAGGGTCCTGCTCGGTTACACCCGGTGCCTGGGCTCGGCAACCTGGGAAGCTGGGGCTGCTCCTGGGTGTGGGGAGCTGCAGGATCACAGTCCTCTGAGGGACCTGTTAGCCCCCAAGGTGAGATGGGGATGTGGTGGCTGGACAGAGGCGTCTGGCCTGGAAGAGGGGTCCGGGCTGGAAATGTCACTGGAATCATCGCAGGGAGGGAGAGGAAAGGCCAATGGGGGCATGTAGGTCACAGCAGACCACGTGCAGGTGACTGCGGTCCTGTTGGAAGCAACTCAGAGCCAAAAAGGAGTGGCCATCAGGGGCTCAGCTTCATTCTCTTGTTCCTTTGCTTATCTGTAACTTCCCACTCCCACGGTGAGGAGCCTGGCTCCCACCATCTGCCATTTATCAATTCATTTCTCCTCTTCAGGTTACATGTGCAGAGGTTTCATAATTGTTAGCTACTACACTCTGGAAAGAACTTCATAAAATAAAGCCCACTGTTTATGTATGGTCCATTTTGCCTTTAGTCTACAGATTCTGTTCATTTCCAAAGGTAACTTAGGTCAGCACCTTATACCCCATCCCCTACAGTGAGTTTTTTTCCATGCATTTCTAATGCAGTTAGATGCTGTCGCATTGTGTGTTTCACCCTGTGGCACTCTTACACCCTAAATAACTAAATTTGAATAGATTATGATTAACCCTTTGGGCTATACAAGTCTGTGGGCTTAGACAAATGCATAGTGCCATGTATCCATCCTAAAGTATCACTTCAAACCAGTGAAGTGATCTGCTTATCATCTATGTAGCTTTGCTTTCCCCAGAATGTCATCAAGGGGGTCATACTGTGTGCAGCCTCCTCAGACTGGACACTTTCACTTAGCAGCGTATACTGAAGATTTATCCATGTCTTTCCATAGGTTGATGGTGCATTCCCTTCTGCGGTTGAGTAGTATTCCATTGCACATGTATGGGAGAAAAAACAATTTTCACTCTGCCCTTCTGGGTTCTTGGTTGAGACTCCCCCCACCCTTAATAAAAGACAGATTACTAGAAGAAAAACAGAAGTTTGATAACATGTATACCTTCTGAATACAGGGGAGATACCAAGGAAAACTGAGTCACTCCCTGAAATGACCAAAGCCATCACCTTAAATACCATCTTCAGCTAAAAGCAGAAGAAAGATTTTGGGGAAGGGGGGAAGCCAGTTATGGCAGGTTATCATGCAAAGCACAGTAAACAAGGATATGATTGTTTGCAGATTTAAGTCAGGACTTCTCCACTGATGATGAGAATTACTTGAGATTTAATTATCCTTCTATTTCTGGTGCAAAGAGGGACATACCCTTACAAATGGAGATTTCTCTGTTGTAAATGTCCTTCACAAAAGGGCAATCTCAGTTTTCTGAGATTCTTTGTGTTTTTTTGTTTTTGTTTGTTTGTTTTTAAAGCAGAACAAAATCATTCTTATGCCAGAGAGGTGTATTTTAGGGTGGCATATTCTACTCGCCTTGACATGGGTGTACCCCAATTTGCTTATGCATTCATCTATTGAAGGACATTCTGATTTCTTCAAGTTTTTAGCCATTATGAGTAGAGCTGCTGTGCATAATTGCATCCTTGTTTGCATTTTGACATAGATTTTCAAAGCAGTTGCCTAAATACTGGAAGTACAATTGTTGGATCCCAAGGTAAGACTTGTTTAGCTCTGGAAAAAGCTGCCAAACTGTCTTACAGAGTGGCTGTACATGCATTCCCCCAGTAAGCAGAGAGAGTTCCTGTTGTTCCTCACCTTCTAGCAATTGGTATTGTCATATTTTTGGAGTTTAGCAGTCCTAATAGGCGTGGTTTGATATATCATCATTTTAATTTGTAATTCCCTTACGGTATATTATGTTGAGCATGTTTTTGTATGACTTTTACTATCTGTATATCTTTTTTTTGGCTGGGTGTCTATTCAGATCCTTACCCATATTTTATGGGGTTGTTTTAGAGGTCTTTCTATATTTTGAGTCCAAATCCTTTATCAGATACAAGTTTTGCGAATATTTTTCTCCCAGTTTGTGGTTTGTCTTTTGATTTTCGGAATAAGGTCTTTCAGCCTAGAAATATTTAATTTTATAAAGTCCACAATATTACTTTTTTCTTTTGTGAATTGGCTTTTTGGGTTGTGTGTTAAAACTCAAAGCTCATAATCTACAGACCAAACCCAAGGCCATGTAGGCTTTCTATGTTTATCTCTATAATTTTGATAGTTTTGCATTTTAAGTGCCTGTTAATAAATCGGAGTGAATTTGGTCTCTACATTCTTCATTTCATTCCCTACCGTTTCAAGTTAATTGTTCATTAACTATTTTGGATATTCGGTTCGAATTTCCAGTTTAATGGATTCAGCAGAACTGCTCTCAGGGGGCGGGGTCTCCACTGAATGGTGAGGGAGGCTTGGTCTGCACGTTCCCATTGGCTGATAGGGAACGTGAGCCCGCCTCCCTGACCCTCTGCGGGAACGCGTCCTGCCGGCTGACTTGGCTCCGTGCATGCAACACTTGGGGCTGAGTCCATGCTGACGGCCTGGGCTTCAGGACCACTTGGGGTTGAGTCCACACCTACGGGAGCCCGGTCTCCTCAGGACCTGCTGGGGCTTCAGCTTCAGGACAACATGGGCCGAGTCCACGCTGACAGGAGCCTGGTCTCCTCAGGACCTGCCGGGAGGTGATGCCGCTGAGGGGAAAGGTGAGGAAAAGTGGGGAGAAGGTTCCTGGGCGTTGCTGACCGCTGAGGGGGTCTGTCTTCAGAGGACCCAGGAGGCGAAGGGCTTGATGTGGCTGTGGGTTTTTAGTTTTTGTGTGTGGTATAAGATGGTGTCCAGGGTTGTTCTTTGGTGTGTGGCCTCCAGTTTTCCCAGCACCATTTATTGAGAGGACTGTCTTTTCCCCGGTGTATGTTCTTGGCTCCTTTCCTGTGAATTAACTGATCACATACCTGTAGGTTTATTTCTGGGCTCTCTGTTCTGTTCCTCTGGTCTGTGTGTCTGTTTCTGGGCCAATTCCACACTTTTTTGGGACTGGAGCTTTGTAATGAAGTGTGAAGTCAGGGAGCGAGATGCCTCTAGCTTGTTCTCCTTTCTCAGCGTCAGTTTGGCTCT
The DNA here is from genome assembly GCF_059928025.1 of Delphinapterus leucas. Lineage (NCBI taxonomy): Eukaryota > Metazoa > Chordata > Mammalia > Artiodactyla > Monodontidae > Delphinapterus > Delphinapterus leucas. The sequence goes on from NC_143149.1 coordinate 11,811,777, forward strand.
TCTGGGTCCTTTGTGGCTCCACACAAATGTTAAGATGGTTTGTTTTGTTTCTGTGAAATGTCATTGAAATTTTGGTAGTGATTGTGTGAATGTGTACGTTGCTTTAGGTAGAATGGACATTTTAATAATATTTTCACCCATGAGCATGGGATACGTTTCCATTTTTTTGTGTCTGTTCAGTTTCTTTCATCAATGTGTTAGAGTTTTCAGGGTGCAAGTCTTAGGTTAAACTTATTCCTAGTTTTTTGGGGGGATGCAATTGTAAATGGAATTGTTTTCTTAATTTCTCTTTCTGATTGTTTATTATTAGTGTATAGAATCACAAATGATCCTGCAGTTTTACTGAATTCATTTTTTTAGTTCTGACAGTCTTTTGGTGGTTTTATGTGGAAAACTAGAATTCAGAAATCCCACTGTTTCAACCACCTCCAGGTCATCCACAGTACCCAAGACATAGTGGCTACTAATATACTCTTCCCACAGTGTCTCTTAATACCATGTGGACTCCTACAAGCGCGATTCACATCACCACTGTGGTTGAATTTGGTCTGGGTAGCAATGTTTGATGTCATCTCTGATTTTCTGGCATGGTATTTACATGGTTGTATTGAAAAGTAATTTATTTTTTAGTAAATTTCAAATGTTTAAACTTTAAATAGCAGTACAAAGTTTTCTACCTTCACACCAAATACTGCAATATGTTTTACCCTAAACAGGGCCACTCTCCCAGGGAACCAGCACATAACCCCAAAATGAGGGATACTTATGGTTTACCCATTATAATTCTATCCACAGGACCACTTCAGCTTTCACCAGCTGCCCCAACTTTGTGGAAATGTCTTTTTCCATTCTCATCCAGTTTTGTTTTTCTGGAACCATCACTGGGGCTTTCCCTCATTTAAAAATCCTTCATGGATTTAAAGTGTACAAGATGAGTATGATCTGGGTGCCTTTTTCTGTATGACTTCTTTCACTTGGGATGTTTTCAGTGTTTATCCATGTTGTAACATTTATCCTTTTTTTTCATTGTGATTAAAAACACGTAATGGGGCTTCCCTGGTGGTGCAGTGGTTGGGTGTCCGCCTGCCGATGCAGGGGGCGCGGGTTCGTGCCCCGGTCCGGGAGGATCCTACGTGCCGTGGAGCGGCTGGGCCCGTGAGCCATGGCCGCTGAGCCTGCGCGTCCGGAGCCTGTGCTCCGCAACGAGAGAGGCCGCAGCAGTGAGAGGCCTGCGTACCGCAAAAAAAAAAAAAAAAAACACACACACACACACACACAAAAAAAACCACATAATGTTTGTAATCTAAATCATTTAAAGTATATAGTTAACTACATTTGCATTGTTGTAAAAACATCCTCACCATCCATCTCCAGTACATTTTCATTTTCCCGAAGTGAAACTGTCACCGTTAAACACTAACTCCCCTCAACCTCTGGCAACCTTATTCTACTTTGTCTTTGAATTTGACTTATCTGGATACCTCATACAAGTGAAATCATAGAACGTTTGTCCTTTTGTGTCTGGCTTGTTTCACTTAGCATAATGACTTCAAGGTTCATCCACCTTGTAGCCTGTGTGAGAGTTACCTTAGTTTTAAAGGTGGAATTGTATTCCATTGTGTATATACTACATTATGTTTAGCCATTCATCTGCTGAAGGACACTTACTTGTGTTGCTTCCACTTTTTGGCTATTGTGAATAATGTTGCTATGAATATGGGGTACAGATATCTGTTCCAGTCCTTGCTTTCTAATATTTTGGGTGTATACCCTGGAGCGGAATTGAGGGATCCTAACATTAAATCTACATTTAAGTTTTTGAGGAGCTCCCCTACTGTCTTCCACAGCTGCTTCACCATTTTACTTTATCCCTTTATATGGCAGAATAATGCATCTTATGGATCTACCCTATTTTGCTTATCCATTCACCCGTTGGTGGACATTTTAATTGTTCTTACCTTGGGCTATTGTGAACAGTGCTGCTTCGAATATTGGTGTAAAGTTTTTATTTGAACGCCTGTTTTCAAGTGTTTGGGTATATATCTAGGAGTGGAGTTGTTGAGACATTTGATAATTACATTTTTATATTTTTGAGAAAATGCCAAAGTTTTGTACACGTAGATTGTACCATTTTACATTTCCACAAGTAAAGTTTAAGAGTTCCAGTTTCTCTATATTGTTTCCATCATTTGTTATTTTTATTTATTTTTAACATACCCTTTCACATACCCTAGAATGGTTATCACTTTGTGGTTTTAATTTGCATTTCCATCATGACTGCTGATGTGTGACATCTTTTCATGAGCTTGAGACCATTTGTATGCCTTCCCTGGAGAACAGTCCATGCAAGTCCTTTATCATTGGGTTGGTCTTTTGTTGACTGGTAAAAGTTCTTGATATATTCTGGATAAAGACTCTTATCAGATATATAATGTGCCAATATTTTCTTCCATTCTGTGGGTTGTCTTTTTACTTTATGAATAGCCTCTTTTGGCGTACAAAGGTTTATAATTTTGAGGAACTCCAGTTTACTGATTTTTTTCCCTTTCATTGCTTGAGCTTTAGTGTCAGATCCAAGAAACTATTGCTAAATACAAGGTCATGAATCCCTTGGTTCATTCAAGAGGACATATGTCATCCCTCGGTATCCACTGGGCTAGGGTTTAGGTCTGGGGTTTGAGTCAGTGTCAGGGTTTAGGGGTCAGGGGTAAGGGTTGGAGAGTCAGGGTAGAGGGTCTGGAGTTGGGGTGTTAGGGTTAGAAGTTAGGATTCTTTAGGGTTAGGGTTAGGTTTAAGCATAACTGGCCCCCATTGCCCCTCCCTTCTCCTCTCTGAGGTCTCCAGGATGGATAGGATTTGCCCAGGGTCACACATGAGTCAGGGAGTTGAGCTGGACCACTGTTTTTCTACCCCCCATTCCTGGGCTCTGAGAGAAGAATGAAATGTCTGTACTGTCTCCGAGGGTTTCACATTGAACTCGATGTCAGTCACGGGTTGTGGAGGGTGTCAGGAGTCATGCCTGGTTCCTTCCTGCCCTCCCATCTGGGAAAGGTGCTGCTGGCCCTGCTCTGCCTGGGCAGCCCCAGTGCCAGCAGAGTGCTCAGACAGGAGGGCAGTCAGTGGACATGTGTGGATTAATGCAGGACTGGGTGTAGCAACCTGCCAGCCCCCTGCCTACTTGAGGGCTGGTGGGGCCCTCCTGGGACTGCAGGCATCCTTTGTCCCATCTGAGTGGGTATCAATAGACAATCAAGTCTCAGGCAGGACAGTCCTTGACCTCTGACCATTCAGGCAGGCATCTGTGGTCCTCTAGCTCAGTTCAGCCTGGGCCCTGTCAAGACCACATGGACAATTAGTGAGCTGACCATGCTGCTGATCAATGGAACAGCTACCTGGGCACTGTAGACATTCTTTTGAGATGTTTCAACTACCAACATCCATGTGGCTGAGAAAAGGACCTCCTCTTCACAGCCTTCACAGCCTCATAGACTGCCAAGAGAGGTAATAACCCTCTAAATATTTGAGTGTGTCCCTGACACAACAACCATACAGCACACCATGGCCCTGCAATCCTTTGTCCTTTCAGTTGTTAGAAATTTTGACATTCATATTCATTAGGAATCAAAGTTATGGGAGTAACTGGGCCTCCCAATGGGAGGTTCACACTGAGACTGCATTGTCTTGGAGAGCCATATGCATCCACGTGGCCTCTGGAAAACCTGCCAATTATGGGTTCCATGGCATGGAATAATTCTTGAGCCTCCCATTACCTCATTGCACAAGAGTTTCCTTACCACCCTAGCATTTGGTTTCTTCCCTTAGTATAGGAGACAGAAGAAACTGGAAAAGGACCAGTATTGTTTTTCAGGGATGGGTAATTAATATGGCCAGGGAGATGGCATAACTCAAGGGCTCCCACCTCTCAGGGGCAGGAATGAGGTCTATGTGTCTTCTGAGGGCACGTGGGTTGTTCTGGGCCAGCCTCTGAGATGTGAGGACCTGATGTCCAAGGCAGGAGACTTGAGTTTACCAACAATGATCCTGCCTTTTCAGCAAGTGAAAAAACTTCTTGCAGTCTTGAGAGGACAGTAAGAGCACTGGATGAGTAGCTGCAGCCCCTGACCCTAAGTGAACCCCTTTCTTCCTTTTGTGTCAGATTCTGTGCTGTGCAGTGAGCTGTCATTGACATAGAATCTGCTGCTTTCCCCCAACCAGCATCTGTTCTCATGCCCAAGTCTAGTGCCTCCATTTTCCTTTGGGAATTACATCTCACCTGCTTCCAGTTCAAATAGTTCCAGAAGGATGACCCCATGTTCCACCCAGCTCGAAGATGGGTTTACAGCCCACATCTAGCCAGTCCCATTTTCCATCTTCTGGTTCCTGTGCTGGGTCAAGGATGAGAATGAAACCCAAGCCAGGCCAAAGGTATTCAAAACCATGACTTTTCTTAGAACCCAAGAAAAAGAGAAACTTTTTCTCGGAAAAAGGATGGTGAGTGGTTGTCAGCCTAGAATTGCTGTTGGCCCAAGGGCAGTGAGGGAGACCGTGCCTGTGAATGGGGTCCCCCAAAGGCACTGAACAGGACAAAGCTTTGGAGAGAAGTAAGGTCACACTGAGAGAGTGTGAGACACTGAACCTGCCAGGTCCAAATCCATTCTTAAACTTGCCACTTGCAAGTATTAATTTATTTCTACCCTTACAATAAATACTAATTTATTTTACTTCAGTAAGTGTGTCCAGTTGCTGGGAATAGAAGAAGTCCTAGTTGACACATCTGGATCAATAATCTCCGATCCTTCCTCAGATGTCCTCCCTGGGTAGGCGTGGCTGGGGGAGATGAAAACACTGGGTGGGGTCATACACGAGGGGAGCTGCCAAACAGCTCTGTCCCTGTTCCTTCCCTGTCCTCGGAGAAGGAAACCCTGGAACAGTGATAACCAGTATGGGGAAGAGGTTCCTCAGTGGTTAATTGGTCTTTTTCTATTTTCCTTAATTTAGGGTCCATTTTGGTAATGTGTTTTCACAAAGAAATCACCCGTTTCCTCTAGATTTCCAGTTTGTTTACAATAGGTTTCTCTTATTTGACTTTTAATGTTTCCAGTCTAATTTCCTACAGAATCATCACAAATAATGAAAAAACATTGATACTTTATTATTAACTGAAGTCCCTATACATGTTCCCTTTGTTATACCTTTCCTTGTTACAGGGTCTCAAAGGACATGGGGTCATCATGCCTGTTTAGTCTCTTCTGGGCCTTGACAGTTTCTCAGACTCTCCTTGTTTCCATGACCTTGACAGTGTGGAGGAGGACTGGTCAGGTTTTGTGTAAACTGCCCTGCACTGGGATTTGCTTGGTGTTTTTGTTGTAATTAGACTTGGCTTTGAAAAAGCAGATCACAGAGGTAAAGTGCTTCCTCTTCACTATATATTGAGAGAACAGGCTCTTAAAGGAACTTCTCACTTATATTCTTAACTTTGGTCACCAGGCTGAGGTGGTGTTTGTGAAGTTTTCCCGCAGTGAGGTTAATTTTTTCCCATGTCCATCCTGTGTGTCTTATTTAGGAGGAAGTCATAATGCAGAAGCCACACTTGAGGGGAGAGGGGTTGGCTTCACATCCTTGATGGACAGCTGAGTGTCTATATAAATTGTTTAGAAGCTTTCTGCATAGGAGATTTCTATTTAACATCATTCATCAAAAACTATGTAACTTATTTTTACCAGTTTGGACACATGAGTAATTATTGTAAACTTTTGGTCATAAGCCGGCACTACATTATTAGACTGTTTAGTTCATTCTTGCTTTGGCTATTGAGAGCTTTTTCCGTTTGCTCCTGTTTTCATTTTACATAATTTTTCTTTTGCGGGTTTTTAAAATTTTTGGTACTTCTTTACTTTCTGATATTTTAAGATTATCCTGCTTCATATATTTACTCTCTCAGTCCTAGCATCAGCCCTTTCTTCAGAGAGCCCTTGTTCCCTTTATTAGAGACTGGTATTAAAAGCTTACATGTGGGAGCTAAATATGCTCAGCTGACAGTGCATGGAAATATATCCATGTATCCCAGCCTATGCATATACACATAATTATGAAGATTTCCATGTGGAGCTATGTGTATCTCTATTAGGCTAAAGATACTTTATACTGATGTCTCCAACCTGATCTGTTATGACATGGATATTGTAACCTTCTCCCTTTGTTTGTCTGTGACTTCCCACTCCAGTGGGAAGAAATCTGGCTTCCACCATTTGTCATTAACTTCAGTGTTTGTTGCATTCGATTACTGATATAGTAGTTTCAGTACTGTTAGCTACTGCTCCCCATGGGAAAGAACTTACAGGGTCCACTGTGTATGTACAGTGTATTTTGTCTTTGGCCTACAGAGTATGCTCATTTCCAAAGTTAACTTAGGTCAGTCCATTGTGTCCCACCACCAACAGTGAGTTTTTTTCATACCTTTCTAAATCAGTTAGATTGTTTGTTACATTCTGTATGCCAGTCTTTGACACTCCCATATCCTAAGTAACTAAATTTGAATAGATTATAATTTACTTGTTGGGTTGTAAAAAATCAGTGGGTGTAGACAAATGCATAGTGACAGTTATTCACCACTAAAGTATCACACGGACCTTTTCAACCACATATTCCATAAACTGTTTACCATGTCTGTTTTGCCTTTTCTGGAATGTCATATAAATGAGGTCATACAGTGTATAGCACTTCAGACTGGATTCTTTCACTTAGCGATATAAGTGTTAAATTCATCTATTTTTTTTGCACGGTTGATTATTCATTCCTTTATATCTCTGAATACTATTGCATTGCATGTATATGAGAGGAAAAATAATTTTCCCTCTGCCCTTCTATGTTCTTCATTGAGATACCCCTTGTAATGAAAGGGAGATGAACTGGAGAAAAACAATCAGAAGTTTAATATATACCATGCATACCTCCTGTATACTTGAAAGATACCCAGGAAAACTTAGTCTGGCCCAAGCCATTACCTTAAAGGCTACCTTCAGCTAAGAACCGAAGAAAGATGTTAGGGAATGGAGGAAGCCATTTAAGGGAGGTTATTAGGCAAAGCACAGTAAACAAGGGTATGGTTGTTACGTGTATTTACATCCAGACCTATTTCATTGACAAGCTTTTTTTTTTTTTAATATATTTTATTTGGCTCTGCCAGGTATTAGTTGTGGCATGTGGGATCTAGTTCCCTGACCAGGGATCGAACCCAGGCCCCCTGCATTGGGAGTGTGGAGTCTTAACCACTGGACCACCAGGGAAGTCCCGACAAGTTTTTCTTGATATTTAGTCATCATTCAATTCCTGGTCCAGAGAGGGACATACCCTTACAAATGGAGATATCCTTAATAAATGTAAATTTACCTCATAAAAGGGCATTTTCTACTTGGTTTTCAAAGATTCTCCTGGGTCTGCTGTTCTTTTAAATTAATCTGTCTAAAATAATCCTTCTGTCAAATGGGCACATTTTGGGGTGCTGTATTCTGCTCCCCTTGACATGTATGGGCCCTGATTTGCTTATGAATTCATCTGCAGAAGGACATCCTGATACCTTTAACTTTTTAGCCATATTATGAATGAGCTGCTGTGCATTACTTGATGATAGTTTTTGTTTGAACACAGGTTTCCAAAGCGGTTGTCTACATACAAGAGGTACGCTTCTTGGATCCTAAGGTGAGACTATTTAGATTTGGAAAAAACTGCCAAACCGTCTTCCAAAGTTGGTTGTACATGCATTCCACCAGCATCTTGAGTATATTCTTGTATGCTTATTTAGTATCTGTTTATCCTCCTTGGCCAGGTGTGTGTTTCAATCTTTACCAAATTTTAATGGCATTGTTTGGTGTAATTTGAGTACAAACCCTTTAAGAGATGTGTGTTTTGGAAATAGTTTCTTCCAGTTTGTGGCTTGTCTTTTGGTTTTTCTGAATAAGTTCTTTCATAGAGTCGAAATTTTTAATTTTATAAAGTCCACATTATCAATTATTTTTCTTTTGTTGATAGACTTTTGGTGTTGTGTGTTTAAAACGCATCACCAGACCCAAGGTCATGTAGATTTTCTTTTTTTTTTTTTTAATAAATTTATTTATTTTATTTATTTTTGGCTGTGTTGCATCTTGGTTGCTATGCACGGGCTTTCTCTAGTTGCTGCTAGTGGGAGCTTCTCTTTGTTGCAGTACACGGGCTTCTTATTGCAGTGGCTTCTCTTGTTGTGGAGCACGGGCTCTAGGCGTGTGGGCTCAGTAGTTGTGGTGCATGTGCTCTAGAGCGCAGGCTCAGTAGCTGTGGCCCACAGGCTTAGTTGCTCCGTGGCATGTGGGATCTTCCCGGACCAGAGGTTGAACCCGTGTTCCCTGCATTGGCCGATGGATTCTTAACCACTGAGCCACCAGGGAAGTCCCTCCCACTGTGCCCCTTAATACCATGTGTACTCCTACAAAGGAAATAACAGTCACAACTTTGGTTGAACTTTGTTTGGGTAAGTCTTGGCCTCTATAACAAAGTTTGATGGCTGTCTTATCTGATTTTCTGGCATGGTACTGACATGGTTGCTTTGAAAAGTAATTTACTTTTCAGTAATTTAAAATGTACAGAAAAGTTTCAGTAATGGCAAAAGTACTCACATTTGCCACTTCACACAAAATGTTCAATGTGTTTTACCCAAAACAGGGACACTCTCCTGAGGAATCAGCACATAACCCCTAAATGAGGAAATCCTGATGTCCACATTATAATTTAATACTCAGCCCCACTTCAACTTTCACCTGTTGTCCCAACTGTATGAAAATGTCTTTTTCCATCAGATCCAGTTTTCTTTTTCTGGAACCATTACTGAATTTTTCCCTCATTTGGACAACCTTGATGGATTTGAAGCAGACAAGATGAGTATGGGATCTGGGTGGCCTTTTCTGTATTACTTTTTTCACTAAGGATGTTTTTAATGTTCATTTATGCTGTAAGAAATATCGGCACTACACTTTTTTTCATTGTCATTAAAAATACAAAACATGACATTTACCATTTAATTCATTTTATGTATACAGTTTTGTGATATTAACTACTTTCATATAGTTGCACGAAGAAGTTAACTAACATGTGTACCTCCTGTGTGCATGGGAGATACCCAAGAAATTGAGTAACACCCTGAAATGGCCCAAGACATCACCTTAAATACCATCTTCATCTAAAAGGAAAAAAAAGGAAGGGTATGGTTGTTTCTGTCTACATTCACTTGATTGCATGTGGTTTCCAGTTGATTGTCGTATAACTAGTTTTGGAGAAGTCATGAGATAGTTGGCTTCATTTCAGTTTGAATTTCCAAATTTAGTGGATTCTGCAGGCTTGATACAAGGTTCACAAACTTGATACTGGATCAGGACATCCCATGGTGTAATTGGTATTAATGGTGTGTTCAATAATTAAAGTTCTGTGTGATATGAGTTCAGACTGGAGTAATCCTGGTGAGTTTCTATCTGTTATACATTTGTCCCAGGATGAAAGGACAAGAAAAATAAGGCCTACTTTATAAAAGTGACTTTAAACTAATTGATGGTATAATCTCAACCTAATTTTTTTTTTGGGGGGGGGTACACGGGCCTCTCACTGTTGTGGCCTCTCCCGTTGCGGAGCACAGGCTCCAGATGCGCAGGCTCAGCGGCCATGGCTCACAGGCCCAGCCGCTCCGTGGCATGTGGGATCTTCCCGGACCGGGGCACGAACCCGTGTCCCCTGCATCGGCGGGCGGACTCTCAACCACTGCGCCACCAGGGAAGCCCTCAACCTAATTTTTAAAAAATGTATTTCATTGAAGTATAGTTGACTTACAATGTTGTGTTAATTTCTGCTGTACAATAGTGATTCAGATATATATATATATATACACACACACACACATACTGTTTATTATATATATATATGGTTTATTACAGGGTATTGAATATAGTTTTCTGTGCTGTACAGTAAGACCTTGTTGTTTATCCATCCTATATATAATAGTTTGCATCTGCTAATCCCAAACTCTCAATCCATCCCTCCCCCATCTTCTCCTTGGCAGCCACAAGTCTGTTTTCTATATCTGTGAGTCTGTTTCTGTTTTATAGATTCATTTGTGTCTCATTTTAGATTTCACATATAAGTGATATCATATGGTATTTGTCGTTCTCTGTCTGACTTCACTTAGTATGATAATCTCTAAGTCCATCCATGTAGATGCAAATGGCATTATTTCAGTCTGTTTTATGGCTGAGTAATATCTCATTGTATATGTTTATCACATCGTCTTTATCCATTCATCTGTTGATGGACATTCAGGTTGCTTTCATGTCTTGGCTATTGTGTGAATAGTGGTGCTATGAACATAGTGGTGCATGTATCTTTTCGAATTATAGTTTTGTGTGGATTTGTGCCCAGGAGTGGGATTGCTGGTTCATATGGCAATTCTATTTTTATTTTATTTATTTTTAAATAAATTTATTTTATTTTTTATTTTTGGCTGCGTTGGGCCTTTGTTGCTGTGCGTGAGCTTTCTCTGGTTACGGCGAGTGGGGGCTACTCTTCGTTGCGGTGCGCGGGCTTCTCATTGCGGTGGCTTCTCTTGTTGCAGAGCACAGGTTCTAGGCACGTAGGCTTCAGTAGTTGTGGTGCGTGGGCTCGATAGCTGTGGCGCACGGGCTTAGTTGCCCCGTGGCATGTGGGATCTTCCCGGGCCAGGGCTCGAACCCGTGTCCCTTGCATTGGCAGGCAGATTCTTAACTGCGCCACCAGGGAAGCCCCTGGTCTTTTTATTTTTTTTCTTTGGCCCATTGATTATTTAGGATCATGTTGTTTAATTTTCACATATTTGTAAATTTTCCAGATTCTGTCCTGTTAATTTCTGGTTTCTTAGCATTATGGTTGCAAAAATACTTAGTATGATGTCAGTCTTCTTAAATTTGCGAAGACTTGTTTAGTGACCCATCACATGATCTGTCCTGGAGAATGTTCAGTGTTCACTTGAGAAGAATATGTATTCTGCTGCTGTTGGGTGGACTGTTCTGTTTTTGTCTGTTCAGTCAATTTGGTCTAACATACAGCTCAGGTTCAGTACTTCCTTATTTTCTTTTTGGATGACCTATTCATTGTTGAAAGTTGGGTATTAAAGATCCCTACACTTTTTTTTTTAATATTGTCTATTTGTCTCTTCAAATCTGTTAGTGTTTGCTTAATATATTAAGATCCTACACTGTTGGGTGCGTATTTATTTTTGCTTTTTGTCTTCATAAATTGAAAACATTATCTTTATATAATGACCTTATTTGTTTTCCTTGTTGTGGCTTAACGCTTAAAGTCTATTTTGTCTGGTATAACTCTAGCTACCACTGCTTTCTTTTGATTTCTACTTGTATGGAATATCTTGTACCAGAGCTTCAATTTGAGCTTATTTGTGTTTTTAACTCTGAAGTGAGTCTCTCATAGCCAGCATATAGTTCGATCTTGTATTTTTATCTGTCTAGCCACTCTATGACTTTTGACTAAAGAATTTAATACATGTATGTTTACAGTAATTACTGACAGTTAAGGACTTACCGATGCCATCTTATTTTCTGGATTTTTTGTTGTTTCTTGTTCTTTCCTCTGTTGCTGCCTTTCTTTGTGAATTAGTGATATTCTGTAGTGATATGTTATGATTCCCTTCTCTTTATGTTTTCTAAATCTATAAGATTTCTGCTCTGTGATTCCATGAGGTGTACAGAAAACGTCTTACAGGTATAACAGTCTATTTTATATTGATAATAATATAACTCCATGACACAAACACAAAACTATGCTTTTACTCCCCTCCATGAATTTTTGTATATGGTGCTACAACTTACCTCTTTGTATATTGTTTATACATTAAAATTATTATAGCTGCAGTTATTTTAATAATCACATACTTTCACCTTTATACTAAAGTTAACTGGTTTACACACCACCGTATCATATTATTAAAAGTATTCTTACCTTAACTATATATTTATGTTTATAAGTCTTGTGTATTTTCATATGTTTTCATGGTACTATTTAGTTTACTTTTATTGTACCTTGAGGAACTCTTTTAGAATTTTTTTAAGACAGATATAGTGATTATGAACTCTCAGCTTTTTTGGGAGAGTTGTTAATCTCTTCATTTAAGAAGGACAATTATGATGGAGAGGATATTCTTTGTTGGCAGTTTTTTTTTCATTGAGTAATTTGAATGTATTATCCCACTCTCTCCTAGCCTGTGAGGTTTCTGCTGAGAAATCAACTGATAACCTTATGAGGTTTCTCCTGTAAGTTATAAGCTTCTCTCCTCTTGCTGCTTTTCAGATTCTATTTTTTTTTTTTGTGGTATGCGGGCCTCTCACTGTTGTGGCCTCTCCCGTTGCGGAGCACAGGCTCTGGACACGCAGGCTCAGCGGCCATGGCTCACGGGCCCAGCCGCTCTGCGGCATGTGGGATCTTCCCGGACCGGGGCACGAACCCGTGTCCCCTGCATCGGCAGGTGGACTCTCAACCACTGCGCCACCAGGGAAGCCCAGATTCTTTGTTTTTGATCGTTGACAGTTTTACTATAATGTGTTTTGAGGAATGTTTTTGTTTTCTTTCTTTCTTTCTTTTTCAGTTTGGTGCCCTATGAGCTTCATGAACTTGGATATCCAAATCTCTCCCCTGATTACGAAAGTTCTCAGCAACTATTTCTTTACATAAGCATTCTCTCTCTATCTTTTCCTTTTAAGACTCCATAATTCACAGAAGGTTTCTTTTGATTGTATCCTATACATCACAAAATCCTTCTTCACTCTTTTTTTCTGTGTTCTCCTCTCAGTGGATATTTTCAACTTACTGTCTTCTAACTTGCAGAAAATTTATTCTGCTTGATCTGTTTGTATATTGATTATGCTTATTGCATTTCTTTTTTCTTATATTTAACATAAAATATTACTTGAATATAATGGTGCTTTGATACAGTTAAGTGTTATCCTTTGCCATTGTAGAAGTAGCTATCACCTCTATCATGTCACATAATTATTTCTTTATTGCAGTTAGAAAAATTAAGGTCTAGTCTCTTAGCAAGTTTGATGATTATAACACAATACCATGGTCTACATTGACTATTGTGTGCATCAGATCTTTAGGAATTATTTACTATTAGTTAGAAGTTTGTATCCTTTACAACATCTCTCCTATTCCCCACACCCCAGCCCCTGGTGACCAACATTCTACTTTTTATAAGTGTGGCTTCTTTTTATTTCCATATATAAAGGATATCACATAGTATTTGTCTTTCTCCTTTTGACTTATATCAGCATAATTTACCCAAGGTGCACCAATGTTAAAAATGGTAGAATTTCCTTCTTTCTAATGGCTAAATAATATCCATTGTGTGTATGTAAATTTAGATAAGTATATAGATATAGATATCTTTCTTATCCATTCATCTTTTGATAGGAACTTAGGTTGATTCCATATATTGGCTGTAGTGGATAATGCTGCAAGAAATATGGGAGTGCATATTTCTTTTCAAGTTAGTGCTTTTATTTTTTTGGATAAATACACAGAAATGGAATTGTTGGATCATGTAACAGATCTATTTTAAACTTTTCTGAGCAACCTTCATATTGTTTTCTGTAGTTGCTGCGAAATTATATACCCACTAACAGTTCATAAGTGTTCCCTTTTGTCAATATCATCACCAACGCTTACTTTCTCGTCTTTTTGATGATAGCCATTCTAACAGGTGTGAGATAATATCTCACTGTGGTTTTTATGTGCATTGTACTGATGACTAGTCATGTTGCGTACATTTTTGTATACTTATAGGCCATCTGTATGTCTTTTTTGGAAGAAAAATCTGTTTCCTTTGCCCATTCATACTTTGGATTTTTTGATTTCTTGTGGCGTTTTATGAGTTTTTTTAAAAAATGTATTTTGATTACAGGCCCCTTATCCAATCTATGGTTTGCATTTTTTTCCTATTTGGTAGGTTTACTTTTCATTTTGTTGATCGTCTATATTGTTGTACAGTAGCTTTTTTAGCTTTTTTTTAAGCTTTATTTATTATTCATGTATTTTATTTATTTTTTTTGGCCTCGTTGGGTCTTAGTTGCAGCATGGGGGCTCTTTGTTGCGGTGTGCGGGCTTCTCTCTAGCTGTGGCATGCGGTTTTTTTTCTCTCTCTCTAATTGTGGTGCGTAGGCTCCAGGGTGCGTGGGCTCTATAGTTTGTGGCACGCAACCTCTCTGAGGCGGGTGAGTTGAGTAGTTGTGACGCACAGGATTAGTTTCCCTGTGGCATGTGGGTTCTTAGTTCACTGACCAGGGGTCAAACCCGCCTCACCTGCATTGTAAGGCAGATTCTTTACCACTGGACCACCAGGGAAGTCCCTAGAAGCTTTTAAGTTTGATTTCTTCTTGGTTGTGGATTTCTGCTTTTGTTGTTTGTGTCATATTAAAAAAATAATCATCAAAACCAATGTGGAAGAGTTTTTTATGCTTTCTTTTAAGACTTTTATGGTATCATTTCTTCAGTTCAAGTCTTTGATCCATCTTGAGTTAATTCTTGTGACTGACGTAAGATAGGGGTTCAAATTTCTGTTTTGCTTGTGCTTATGCCAGTTTTCTAACACCATTTATTGAAGACACTATTTCCCTATGGTTGTTCTTGGCTACCTTGTCAAAAATTAGTTAACCTTATATGTAGGGGTTTAATTCTGGGCTCTCTGTTCTGTCGCATTGGTCTGGGTGTCTATTTTGATGCCAGTACTGTAGTGTTTTAATTAATATAGATTGTAGGATAGTTTGAAATTAGGAACTGTGATGCCTCAGGTTTTGTTCTTCTTTCTCAGGACTGTATTGGCTATTCACATTTTCCCTGGTTCCATAGAAAGTTTAGAATTGATCTTTTATTTCCGTGGAGAATGTCATTGGATTTTTGAGAGAGATTGTTAGAATCTACAGATGGTGTTAAGGACTTTTAATCTTAGAAATTCCTCCAATCTATGAACATAGGATATCTTTCCATTTTTTTAGTGACTTCAGTTTATTTTATTTTTTATTTATTTATTTTTTGCGTTATGCGGGCCTCTCACTGTTGTGGCCTCTCCCATTGCAGAGCACAGGCTCCAGACGCGCAGGCTCAGCGGCCATGGCTCACGGGCCCAGCCGCTCCGCGGCATGTGGGATCTTCCCGGACCGGGGCACGAACCCGTGTCCCCTGCATCGGCGGGCGGACTCTCAACCACTGCGGCACCAGGGAAGCCCTCAGTTCATTTTATCAATGTCTTACAGTGTTCAATGTAGAGACTTTTCAACAACTTTGTCAAATTTATTTCTAAATATTTTATTATTTTTTATGCTATTGTAAATTAGATTATTTTCTTTATTTTTTCAGATGCTTTACTATCTGTGTGTAGAAATACAACTGATGATGTATATTGATTTTATATACTGCAATTTTACATACTTCGTTGATTAGTTACAACTTTTTGGTGAATTCCGTGGGATATTTTATATGCAAAATCATACCATCTTCAAATAATGATAATTTTAGTTCTCCCTTTCTGATTTGGACACCTTTCTTTGCCTTGCCTAATTGCTCTAGCTAACACTGCCAGTACTATATTGAATAAGAGTGATTAAGTGGGCATCACTGTCTTGTTCTTGATCTTAGAAAAATAGCTTTTACCTTTTTACCAATGAGTATGATGTTAGCTATGGGCTTGTTACATATGGCCTTAATTATGTTGAGGTACATTCCCCCCATACTCAATCTGTTCAGAGTTTTTAATCATAAAAGAGTACCATTTTGTCCATTGCTTTTTCTGCATGTATTGAAATGATCATGTGTTTTTAATTTTTACTCTATTAATGTGATGTATCTTGCATATTCATTTGTGAATGTTGAAGCATTCTTATATCCCAGTGATAAATCCCGCTTGGTCATAGTGTATGATCCTTTTAATGTATTGTTGAAGTTGATTTGCTAATATTTTGTTCAGAATTTTTGCATCTATGTTAATCACTTTTATTGACCTGTAGTTTTCTTTACTTACAGAGGCTTTTTTTGACTTTGGTGTTTTGGAAATGCTGGCCTCATAGAACAAGTTTAGAAGTATTCGTTTCTCTTCAATTTTTTTGGAAGAGTTATTACTTGTGTTAATTTTTCTTCATAGGCTTGGTAGAATTTACCAGTAACGTCATCTGGTCCTTGAGTTTTCTGTGTTGGGAGTTCTTTGATTACTGATTCAATCCCTTGTTATTAGTCTGTTTAGATTTTCTATTTCTTCCTGATTCAGTCTTGGTAGGTAGTGTGTTTCTAGGAGTTACCAGTTTCTTCTAGAATATCTAATTTGTTGACATATATTCATAGTAGTCTCTTATGATACTGTATTTCTGTCATATCGGTGATAATGTCTCCCCTTTCATTGCTGATTTTGATTTTTTTTTTTTTTTTTTTGCTGTACGCGGGCCTCTCACTGCTGTGGCCTCTCCTGTTGTGGAGCACAGGCTCCGGACGCGCAGGCCCAACGGCCATGGCTCACGGGCCCAGCCGCTCCGTGGCACGTGGGATCCTCCTGGACCGGGGCACGAACCTGTGTCCCCTGCATCAGCAGGCAGGCTCTCAACCACTGCGCCACCAGGGAAGCCCAAATCTAAGTGGATTTTAATCAGCGCCAAGTGTGCTTAGAACATGTGTGCCTTCTACAAATGAAGGACTCTCCACTACATGTGTGTCATTCAGGAACTCTGGCTGACAGTGGCTCTACCTTATTTTCTTAAAGAACTGGAAAGACAACAAATGGGATATGTTTGGGAATAAACTACCTCCTGGGCAGGAAAAGGGATTTAGAGCCAGGAAGTGAGGTATCTCTTCCTTTAAGTTCAAAGAGAGGTATAAGAAGGTAAATGAGGAGACAGATGAGAAAAGAGGAGGCAAGCATAACCGTTTGTATTCATTTGCTAGGCTTGCCATGACAATTACCAGAGATATGGTGGCTTAAACAACAGGAATTTATGTTCTCATGGTTCTGAACGCTGCAAGTTTAAGATCAACGTGGCGGCAGTGTTAGTTTCTGGTGAGACCTCTCTCCTTGGCTTGCAGGTGGCCACCTTCTTGCTGCACCTTCACACGGCCTTTCCTCTGTGTACTCGCATCCTTGGTGTCTCTTCCTCTTCTTAGAAGGATACCAGTCATATCCTTAGGGCCCCACCCTTATGACCTCACTTTGACTACTTCCTTAAAAGCCCTACCTCTGAATACAGTCACCTTGGGGGTTAAGCTTCATTACGTGTATTTTTCGGGAGAACAATTCAGTCCATGACAGGACCAGGCCTCGGCCGCTACTCAGAGAGTTGTCCTCAGTGTGGGCTACATGGCAGCAGCAGGATGTACGGCAAGCTTGTGTAGAGAGGAAGAAGGACACATTCCTGGCCTGCAGTCGTACCATATGCATTTCCTCACCATTCATTCTTGGTCATCTGGTACTTCACTTCACACCCTTGCTCCCCTGCCATGTCTCTGATAACTCAGAATCTGTAGAGTGTGAGAAGTGGATTCTTTCTTAACTCTGGTACCTAAGGTCATCAAAATGAAACCAAAATTGAAATTGACAAGGCAGGACATTGTATAGGGAAAACTCTTAAAAGTATGGCTAAAGACCAAGTAGCCGAGGTCTATCACTTGCTCATAAAGTAAGTTTAAAAGGTCATTGTAGTGGAATATTACTCAGCCACAAAAAAGAATGAAATAATGCCATTTGCAGCAACATGGATGGACATAGAGATGATCATACTAAGTGAAGTAAGTCAGACAGAGAAAGACAAATATCATATGATATCACTTATATGTGGAATCTAAAAAAATGATACAAATGAACTTATTTATGAAACAGAAATAGACCCACAGACATAGAAAACAAATTTATGGTTACCAAAGGGGAGAGGATGGGGGAGGAATAAATTAGGAGTTTGGGATTAGCAGATACACACTACTATATATAAAATAGATTAACAACAAGGACCTACTGTATAGCACGGGGAACTATATTCAATATCTTTTAATAACTTATAATAGAAAAAAATCTGAAAAAGAATATATATACATATATACATGTGTATATATACATATATATTTCATATATATATTCCATGTACATATACATTCCATATATATATTCCTAATCACTTTGATGTATACTAGGAACTAACATAACACTGTAAATCAACTATAAATAGATAAATGAGTAAAGGCAGGCGATTGTAGCAGATGGTGTCTGTGCCCCGGCCATCCCCCTCAGCCTTAACCTTGTGAAACACAAGCACCCAAAGGCCTCGGGGCTTTCTCCAGTCCCAGAGCCAGCTCTGCCTGCAGCAGGGAGGGTGGAAAGTCCAGAGAATTAAGCAACTCAGCCCCACCCCAGTGGCCCCCAGCTGGAGACTGAGAAAGTATTCTGTTCTGCACTGGCTCCCAGTGGGATTGGGCTCTGCAACCACAGTGATAATTAGCTTGATGCTCCACCCCACCTAGGCTGCTTTCCTGCCCTGTCTCACTCTTCCCCTCTCCCACCTGTGTAGGAGCTTCCAAATAATGACTTGCTTTGCATCTTGTCTTCATTTTCTCCCCACCCTCACAGATTACTTATTAATTACTTATTAATAACAAAAGAAATCTGGCAGACCCCACCCTAAGTGAACAAATTTAGCATCGCCAATAATGGGAGAAACTGATTCAGTTGGAAGTACCCCACATCACTTACGAAATATTCTCAACAAAAATCTTCAAGCTCAATTCAATCATAAGAAACAATCACACTATTACAGGTTGAATTGTGTTTTCCTCAAAATTCATATGTTGAGGCCCTAACCCCCAGTACCTCACAATGTGACCTTATTTGGAAATAGGGTCTTTGCAGATATAATTAGTTAGGTCAAAATAAGGTCACACTGGAGTAGGGTGGACCCTAAATCCAACAAGTGGTGTCCCTATGAGAATACCATGTGAAGACACAAAGGCAGAGATTGGAGTTATGTTATCCAAGGCCAAGGAACACCAAGAGCCACCAGAAGCTGGAAGAAGCAAGAAAGGATTCTCCCCTAGAGCCTTTGGAGGGAGTGTGGCCCTGTCAACTCCTTGATATTGGACTTCTAGCCTCTAGAACTGTGAATCAACAAATTTCTGTTGTTTCAAGCCACCTGGTTTGTGGTACTTTATTACAGTAGCCCTAGTAAACTGTTAACACACAAATTCAGATTGTAGGATATTCTACAAGACAACTAGTTTGATTCTTTAAACATATCCATGTCATAAACAGCACCAACACAAAAAATAGGTGGGGATTGTTCTAGGTTGAAGGAGACTAAGGAGACATGATAATTAAATGTAGTGTGTGACTCTTGATTAGATCTTGGCTATTAAAGGGACAACTGGGGAGATCTAAATATGGATAGATGAGATTACTATGCCAATATGTACACTTCTTGGGTTTGCTAATGCTGCTGTGGTTATACAGGAGACTTCCTCATTCTTAGGAATATGTGTCATGATGTCTACAACTTATTTTCAAATGGTTCCAAGAAAACTATTTAAAAAAAAAATGTCCCCACATACAGACTGATCAAGCAAATGTGGCTAAACAACTGGTGATTCTAGATGAAAGGTAAATAAATGCACACTCTTTCAACTTTTCTTTAGTTTTGTAAATTTTCAAGATAATAAGTTGAAGGAACCAGTATATTTTTTGTGGATGGTGGTCTATGGCAACCACCATAAACTTTCACAGCTGTGATGCTTACACTTATTTTGTAACAAATTAACTAGTTGTGAAAAACTGGCTGACTTTTGTTCAATCCACATCTTGTTTAAGTGGGTGGCTATATGGGATATAAGAATGCATCCCCGGGACTTCCCTGGCGGTCCAGTGGTTGGGACTCCATGCTTCCACTGCAGGGGGCATGGGTTCGATCCCTGGTCAGGGAACTAAGATCCTGCATGATGCATGGCTAAAAAAAAAAAAGAAGAATGCATCCCCTTTGAGAAACCAGAAGGATACTGAGCAGATCATCTAAAGCTTATACCCCTTTGGGAATTGTGCACCATTTCCTGCTCATATATGCCATACTGCCTCTTAGGCAATCTAGACTCTAGATGTGTCACTAGGCAGACATCCCATAAAACCGACACACACCCATACACACACATGCAAGCACCACATCTAACAAGTAACTTTCTGAGTTTCACCTAACTTGTATTTCAGCCCTGAAAGACTAGTATCCCAGTTTTAGATTTCAACATTCTTTTTGAGGTTATTATAAAATGCTGTAATCTTAACTCATGGAATAAACCTTTTAAAATGTGTTTTTCTCATTCAATTATTTAGATTCAACATTTACGTGACAGTGTTGAGAACTCTGAATATGTTTCCATCATATTCAAAATATTTCTACTCTCTGGACATCTCAGGGTAATTTCTGACATTATGACAAATATAAAAACCTGAATGGCTGAATTTGTGAGTGCAAAGTAGTTATATTATGGCATTATAAAGAATCTCTGAAAAGGATCCTTTCAGTCATATATTAGAGTTCATTTCTAGAACATGGAATTTCATTTTTACACTGGGGAATCTCAGGAATAGTTGCTCTATATGGTTCCAGGCTTTGCTTCAAGCACAATAAGAAACAACGCCTCTGGCATAACCATAAGAATACAAGAGTGAAGATGTACTGGTCTGGTCATAATTGTTAGCTGTAATGTCTGTAATTTGACCATGTATATTTTAAGTAATTTATTTAAACATAATATTTTTATATTTAGTATCTAATATGAATAGAATATAAATTTCAATTGGTCAAAAAATTATCAATGAGGGTGAGTCAGGCACAGACTCTGTCTTCCTAGTCACTGTTGACTGTTTCCACTTTTGGAAACTCCTCCTCCGCTGGCTTCCATGATACACATTCTCTTTGTTTTCTTCTGACCTCTCTGTTTACTAAAGTTTATTCTTCCTTTGATGGTTCCTCTTCCTCCAATCACTGCTTAAATATTATCTTTCCCTGGAGACTTTACCTGGTTCTCTCTTCATTCTACACACTCTCTCTGAGGATCCTACACATGGTTCCACCTACCACTGACAACTCCCAAATATTTCCTTTGAGCCAACATTGCTCTTCAGAACTTCAAACTCAAGTATGTTTCTTCCTGCTGGACATCTCTGCTTATATGACCCGTAGGTACTCAAGCACAGCATGTCCAAAACTCGTATTACCTGTCCCCCAACTACGTTCCTCCTTCTGCATCCCCGTGCTCAGCAAGTGATATCTTTTTCCCACACAAAACTTTGGGATTATCTGAGACTTTTCTCTCTTCCTTGCCCAAAAATTAATTGTTCATTGTGTCTATTGAAACTATAGCGTAAACATCTTTTAAATCTGTCTCTTACTCTCCATCTTCACTTTCAATGACTTGATTGATGACTCAATATTTCTGTAATATTCCAAAATCATCTCCCTTTTTTGTGACTATTTGTGAATATACTCCTTACATTATTGTCAGAAGGACTTTCTTAATATGCAAATAATATCATGTCCCCTCACTGCTCAGAGCCCTTTAATAATACCTCCCCTTTATTCTCAGGGAACATCCAAACTCCTTAGAATCCCCTACATAGCTCTTTCTGATCTTGATTTTTGCCCATTCATACGTGTTATGTCACAATAATGAACTGCATTTAATTTCCAAATCTTGCTCTGCTGTCTCACACCTCTTTGCCCCTGCATACACTGCTTTCTTTCTCTGCAATAACTTTCTTCCATTTGCTTTCCTAGCTAACTCCTACTGTCCTTGAAAGAGTGAGCTGAAGCATCACCTCATCTGGGAAGACTGTCCCAGTCTGATTAGGTGCTTCTCTATGTGTTGACATGCTATTCTGTTTATACGCCTATCATGCAATATAATATAGTGATATTAGTTTACCTTCTTGTCTGTGTCCTTCACTGGATCATGAAATTCCTGAAGTCAGAGTCTGTCTTTCTTATTATTTTTTAATAAATTTATTTATTTATTTTTGGCTGCGTTGGGTCTTTGTTGCCACACGTGGGCTTTCTTTAGTTGCGGCGAGCAGGGGCTACTCTTTGTTGTGGTGTGCGTGCTTCTCATTGCGGTGGCTTCTCTTGTTGCGGAGCACGGGCTCTATGCTTGTGGGCTTCAGAAGTTGTGGCACGAGGGCTCAGTAGTTGTGGCGCACAGGCTTAGTTGGTCTGCGGCATGTGGGATCTTCCCGGACCAGGGCTGGAACCTGTTTTCCCGGCACTGGCAGGTGGACTCCTAACCACTGCACCACAAGGGAAGCCCCCAGACTCTGTCTTTTTAATCTCTGTATCTGCATGGCCTGGCATATAACATTTGCAAACAAACATTTATTAAATGGAAATCTATGTTAAAAATTTGCATCAAAGAAGAATTTCAGTGCACTGATTCAAGTGTTACAGTTAATACTGAAGTTGAACATTGGTGGTGAGATCCACAATCAAACACTAGTTTTTCTCAGTGTCAAGTGACCAGAGATTTGTTGCCATAGAAAGGAAAAAGTAAGTTTTAAAATGGTCTACTGGAATTTGCTATAATGGTTGTAAATTCTCTAATGACATTACAGTAGAACCATTGATAACAAGATATTGTTCTGTTTTTCTAAGTTCTCAATATACTTTTACTTATATGAGAAACCTAACTATTTTTCAACACTCTGGATGTCACTTAAGCTTTCTACTTTGCATTCAGTTGAACTGCAGCTAGCTGGAGATTTAAAGAGGAAACATTCTTTCATCATTTATATAACAAGTGCTGCAGGTTCTACAATCTTTATGAGATTCATGTGAACCACTGATTTGTGGCAACATCAGTTGACATTTTATAGATCATCAGAATCTTCCTCAAGGCAGAAATTTACAGTCTGTTTATAATAGCCAATAGTCACAGAAGTATTCATGTGCCTGCTAACATTTATATTCTTGAGCCTCACTGTACAACTTCATTGTACTGTATTATCTTTGACAGTACTTCTTTCACCTATTTTCAGTCATTCTTGGTTATGAAGCTATAAAATTAAGAAAACATGAGTATTAGAATCTTCTTTTAACTTCTTCCTTGACTGTGTTTTTTCAACAGAGAAATGAAATGATTCAGCTAATATGGAGACTTTCTTAAACCCTCCATTTCTTTTTATTCTCAGTCTGCTTCTTTCCAAGGAAAAGAGATACTTTGTTCTTCAGTATGGAAGAAAAAGAATCTTTACTCCTCTGGAATTCCGTATTAGGAGTTAGAATCCTATTGAGAGTATAGTCTCTAGCATTTCCTTTTGTTTAAAAAATATGGAGGAGGGACTTCCCTGGAGGTACAGGTCGTTTGGACGTGGCACTTTCACTGCCGAGCGCCTGGTTTCAATCCCTGGTTGGGGAACTAAGATCCCACAAGCTGCGCAGCGTGGCCAAAAACAAACAAACAAAATAAACAGGAGGGTTTTTTTGTTTTTTTTCATATGGGGGAAAGTTAGACAGGAATCCCCAGTATCCGAAGGTCAGGAGATACGATGATGCGGTAATGTGCAATCACAGTTCAGCACCACGGACAGTGGAACAGCACTCCACTGCCCCCTCTCTGATTTTTAAAAATATTCGGCCTACATGTAATTACCCAAAATGAGTTGCACTAAATGTCCCTTTGGGATGGCAGAAGAAAAATATTAGAATTTCCATTTATAATTATTTTTATCTAAAAAAGTTTAAAGTTAAGCTTAATTAATATTAAGTATATGTAGAGATAGGAGTACACATGTATAATTTATAAATACATATATATATACTATATATATATATATATATATATATTAGGGATGCATGCTCAAAATACTTTTACTGATATGTACACAATCAAATGAGTTTTGAGATTACTACTAGAGATGATGGGGCACCACTGAAAATTTTGGCCAGGGAAATGACATGATGAAAGGAGAATCTGGGGAAAAACAATCTAAAAGCAGTATAGGGGTTAGATTGGAAAGAGTAGATGCTGAAGTTAGAAAGACTACTTAAGAGGCTATTGCAAGAATCTAAATATCAACTAGGGTGGTGACAAGGGGGAAGCAGAAAGCCATACTTGCAAGAGATGTTGTAAAAGAAGAATCTTAAATATTAGGAATGAAAAAATGTCAAAGAATAAGTGGAAATTTTGAGCTAGGCTGGCTGGGAAGAAACAAGGGGAATCAGTTATGACATGTGAACCACACTGTAATTGCCACTGACAAAAAGGCCCACATAAACAATGCAGAATCTACAGTATTATTGTCTTGAACAGGAGAGTTAAGATCCTGAAAAAGCCCATAGTAGGAGATACATAGTTGAATAACTTAAAACCTTATAGGAGAAAAACAGAATTGTGGGGCAAGGATTGTACCCAAACTTGTGAAAGCTGTATGAATTTTTATGTTCAGAAAAATAAAATAATAAATACTGAGACCCCTCTGAGTAGTTTTGTATCCACAAAATACGTAATAAATATTAGATAAGAAACAGTAATCAATTAAGGAAATAGCAATTAAATGTACATATATATATAACTGGTAATAATAATTACTATAAGTTATTTTCATTTGCCAGCTATAATATACTGGGAACTTTTCAGGTACTTCCTCTCCCATTTTCAAGACGTGCCTTGAAATTTGTTTTTATTTTTTGTTGGACAAATGCATAATAAAAAATTTCTTTGTTGCTGTTGAGTCTTATCCTCCAAATTTCTT